>NW_027514186.1:0-346906 GCF_048772815.1 Callospermophilus lateralis
TTCTAAGGGGAATCACACCAGAGTTCCAGTCATGGTGGCCACAGTCATGTCTTCCAACCGCCACAAAAATGACCACAATTAAAACCAAAACACTCCCACATGGCCCTCATCTTCTTCCATATAGACACTCATCAAATTCTCTGGCTGGAGGTTTTCTTAAGGGGCGCAGTCCAAGACAGTGTCCAAAATATGCTCCCTTGCCCCTATTTTCCCTAATGTCAGTGTGGCCTGAACACCCTTCCTGTGAACCACGAGTGATCAAATAGGCCTGCCCTTATTACGGCTTCACTTCACCAATTTGAGGCCTAATGACTGCCAGTTACAGATTCTTTATGTGAATTGGAGTCATGAGAAAACCCAAGCATCTATGGTCTAGCCTCTGCAGGCATTTGAAGAACTCATTTGTCCCAAAGGATCCCTATTTTCACTTGATGGATGTCAGAAATATTACAGAAGATGGCGAGAATCTTCATACACAATGACTGCTATTTTGACCATTTTGGTTTTGTAGCACACAGGGAATCTTTCTTTAGATCCATCAGGTGCTGAGAATCTAAGCCACAACCTCACACAGGACCAAGAGGCTGATTAAGAAACATCCCTTTCCAAAGCAATTAAGCAAAGAGCCACAGGTGATGCCAATTCATTTCCATTTGAAAACTGTTTTGTTCAGGCTTCACAAAGGGGTGGCCTGAGGCAAAGACCTTCCTGACATTCAGGGCAATGGAACAATAGGTAAGCAAATGGCCCAAAGCAAGGATTCTCCACTGAGACTTTACTGGTCACATTCATATCTGAGTTTTCTGAGATCCTCCAATTCCCTTCAGTTATCATGTACATGGCCATGTCACAGAGCTTGGAGGTGATACATATCTTGGACACAAAACCATGAGCCTAGTCTCGAGAGTGGCCAGAATTCAGGAAGAAAACAGCAAGGTAGTAAGATAGTAGGCATTGCCCATCCATAAGGCGAGTCAAAGTCCATTCACAAATTGGGCAGAATGAATGCTGGGAAGCTTTCTACTAGACAGGACACATCCATTGATGCATTCTCTTTTCTAATGTCTACAACCACGGACAAAGTGGGATACACAGACATAGAAACACTCGCCTTATCAAACACCTTACTAGAAAAAGTCCACTCCAAACCAAACAAACCGCCTTTTCTACCTATTCTCAGAACATGAGAAAAAACCACAAACTCACACCCACACGCAAAAAGGCACTTCCTTCCCCCAAATAGGTCTGTGACTATCCGGAGTGTCCTCTGACTGGTGGGTCATACTATGTTCCCCTGAAATGGACTATCCATTCTCAGATCTGGTCTCCTCGGCCAACTGTGTGAGGTTGTCAGGAGCCTGTGGTGAGACACTACCTGCTTTCTCAAGAATGACCCTGGCATTTGGCCATCCTCACATCAGTAGGTACCAAGGAAGAGTGACTCTGTCCTTAGTAACACAAAACAAGTGAGCCCACTGGGACTGGGACTGGGATTGGATCTGGGTACCTGGCTTCCTGGATCCCAAATTTAGAGAGTTCCATTACCAAGTAAGTGAGGTAGGTCACTTCCTTTAGGAACTGAATGAGGTCACTGCCTTGCCAAACACTTTGTTCTAACAGTTGCTTCCAAGTGTTCCATGAGCTGGAGGCTGCCCCTACTTCCTGTGACACTTTCACAAGTTAGAATGATATATCATTCATAGGCACCAAAGAACAGCTCTGCACAAAGGCCTGGTTTGGTCCATCTTCTCTACATTAAGTAGAGAGAGGCTGATTCATACACTTCCCTTCATCCTGACCAGGTTTTTTGCCATGGAAGATGACTTTTGCTCTCTCACGTCCATCATAGCTGCCTACATCTTCTTCAGGGATCCTTTCTGCATGGACCTCTGAGGTTCTCAGCAGGTGGAAGATCCCCTACATTTCTGTATTTTAAGATCAGCTCTGTCCCTGCTCTTCTCTAAAGATAGATTGAGGGAACACTGTGTAGTTAGGGTTAATATCAGGTTTGATTTGGGTTAGGAATCATTCTGTGGGATGAATAATGGTACTGGGAATCTGTGATATTTATAAGAATATAGACGTATGATTCAAGTATGAAAAACAGAAATCTAGGTAAGATTTGAAGCCCAGAAGAGAATTGGGCCCTTGATTGGGATACTTAGCATTGAAATACTTTCTGCACAGATGTCTCAGATAAATCGATATACAATGGCATAGGACGTTGTACCTTGGATGATTGAATGTCAAAGAGAACCTCCAGTCAAAAAGGGATAGTTGTTAGGATTAGGAAGATAGTCGGTAGGTTTAGAAAGAAGAGTGAGTATAGGATTTGGACCAAAGTTCTTTATCAATAGAGTTTCAGTTAGAGAGTGAATGTTAATGTCATTCCATGTGAAGAGTCAGTCACAATGATGAACTGGGGAAAATATGTAGGAAAGCAGATATCAATAGAGACATTATGAAATCAGGCAAAGTATTAAGTGAGTCATAGGATTAGGCATTTTCAACAGGGTTGAGGTTGAATATATAATCTTAGGAAGAAACAAATATGTAGTCACGAAGAGAATTGACATTTGTGAGCATTAGGCAACCTGGACAAGAATGTTTTTAGTAATCCATGCTCACTTTACATTTAGGCTTTGGTGAAATTACATAAAATAGGTAGTTGTCACTTTCTGTTTTTCTGTATGCTTAACAAAACACTGTTGAAATCTTGAAAGCTTTTTGCTAATCTTGTTTCCAGAATGTCCTGTCCCGAACTGCCAAACTGTAGAATGTATTCCCTCTCCCGTTTACACGCAAACCGCCCACTCGCCCTGACCCATCCATAAACTTCCCTCCCTGCCCTCTCCAAGGAAAGTATATAAGCTCTGCTTAAGCTGTTCTCAGGGCTCTCTGCTCTATTCAAGTGAGCTCTGAGTCCCAGAATTCTGGACCCTTGGCTGTTGCATGAGACAGTCTCTTGGTGGTCTCTTCCTCCAACGCTCGCCCGAACTTTACATCTGAGGGCCGCAGGGAGATCCAGCAGTGGTGGATGAAAGACAGACAATGGGCTCCTCTCAGGGTGAGTAAGGTGCCTCTTTCTGGTTTCAGGTTTCAGGTTAGGGATGGGCATAATGGCTATCGGTGATGAGCATGAGCTCTCTCTGAGGGTGGCTGACAGACGTGTCACAGAGCCACAGGTCATGTCTCTGGGGGACGCCCTGGAGGTCTCGGGAAATCGAGTAACAATAGTCTTCTCGACTCAGTGATATTTTGTTTTGGATTCGGTATTGCCCGCCCATCAGGTTTTGCCGGCTACTCTGTCCTGGTCTCAGTACTGGACGTCCATTGCCTGTCTTTATTGTCTTGTCTTGTCTGTGTCGTGTGTCATTGGTTTCACTGTTTGTGTATCTTTCATATGGGACAGAGCACTTCAACGCCTCTGTCCCTGACCCTTGATCAGTGGACCAAAGTCTGCTTAAGGGCTCAGAATCTTTCTTTTTCAGTAAAACGCCGGACCTGGAAGACACTCTGTGCCTCAGAATGACCCACCTTCGGAGTCGGATGGCCCCCAGAAGGATGTTTCTACTTCTCACTAATTTAAAAACTCAGAGATATTGTCTTTCAGCCAGGGCCACTTAGCCATCCAGATCAACAGCAATATATCTTAACTTAGCAGGACCTCTGCAAATCTCCTTCTCCATGGGTGAAACCTTTCCTTGAACCTGCCCCCGCTCCTACTGCTTCCCCCACGATTGTATCTCTCAAACCCTCTGCTCCTCCTCCTCCACCCTCTGTTCTCCCTGAGTCTCAAGACTCTACTGGACTCTCCTCCCCCTCCTTATGCCCTGTCCTCGTCCCCCAACCCCCAACTCACTCTAAGTGATTCACCTGCTGGTGACTCAGACTCTCCACCATTGGAGGAATCTAGGCCAGCCCAGCTCTCTCCAGATGACTACCCCGTGGCACACACAGCCCCTCCTTCCCTGGAGGAAGCTGGCCCTGCCAAAAGAACTCAAAGAACTTGCCGGCAGTGAGTAAATTTTGAAGTGGACACAGGGGCAGTATACTCAGCCCTTAAGACACCATTGGGCCATCTATCAAATAAAATGACTCTAGTTCAAGGGCCTAATGGCAGTAAATATGGGGCTTAGACAACTAAGAGGACCATGGTCCTGGGGAAAGGAAAAATCCATCACTCCTTTCTAGTAATCCCAGAATGCCCCCCCCCATTGATGGGCAGAGATCTGCTCAACAAGCTCCAGGCCAGAATAACTTTTATCCCTGAAGGCCCCCAAGTGAAATTTCTAAAACCTTCAGTAGAAACTCCTATAGTCACGGCTTTAACTATGTCAGTAGAAGATGAACATCAACTTGTCACCCCCCCCCAAGACTGATCAAACCGGCAAGCTACCCCAGAAATGGATAACAGATTTTGCAGATGCCTAGGAAAAAACTGCTGAGTTAGGCGTAGCCATGAAACAACCTCCAATAACAGTGGGGTTAATAACTACAGCCCACCCAATCAATGTCAAAAAATATCCTCTGAGCAAAAAAGCTAAAGATGGGATAAGGCCCTGTATTCAGAAATATCTGGCCTTAGGGGTCCTAAGGCCCAGTCATTCAAACTGGAACACACCCCTGGTACCAGTAAAAAAATCCAGGAACTGGGGTCTATCGCTTCCTTCAAGACCTAAGAGAGATCAACAACAGAGTGCAGAACATTCACCCCACGGTACCTTATCTGTACAATCTGCCTAGCACTCTGAACCCTGAGCGGAATTGCTATACTGTTCTGTACTTTAAAAAAATGCTTTCTTTTGCTTGCGTCTGCATAAAGATAGTCATTTTCTATTTGCTTTCGAGTGGGTAGACCCAGAAAACAGAACGTCTGGTCAACTAACTTGGACTAGATTCCCACAGGGGTTCAAAATTTCCCCCACTCTCTTTGATGAAGCCCTCCCCAGAGATCTCAACAACTTCAGAACTACGCACCCTGAAGACACCCTGCTTCAATATGTGGATGACCTGCTACTGGCAGCCAACACCAAGGAAAACTGTGAGTCTGGGACCCAAGCACTATTTTCCGAGCTTGCTCAACTCGGGTATAGTGCTTCTGCCAAATAGGCCCAAATTTGCCAGAAAGAAGTAATCTTCCTGGGCTATTCCCTTAGGGGCAGTAAACGATGGCTCACTGAGCCCAGAAAAGAAACCATTGAGCATATACCACCCCCATCTAATAGCAGACAATTCAGAGAGTTTCTTGGGACTGCTGGCTTTTGCAGGTTATGGATACGCGGGTTTGCGTCCTTAGCTGCTCCTTTATACCCGCTGTTAAAAGGAGATGCCCAATTCTAATGGACCCCTGAGCACCAGCAAGCTTTTGACAACATCTAATGACACTGAAACTGAAATCCTCAACTTCACTGAGCCCAGCCTGCATTTTCAGAAAGCCCTATGGTACGTTAAAAATGTACATCAACTCACTCACATTGGTTCAAAGAAACTTCAGGCATTCCTGAAGAATAAAGAACAGAGTTTTCCACTAACCAACTCAGAGCGAAAGGAAATAACTGAACATGTAACAAAAGCCTGTCAGGCCTGTCAATTGGTTAATGCTTACCCTTCCAAGTTTCTTGCAGTTAACCACCTACAAAGATCCAGACCAGGACAATTCTTGGAAGTGGACTTTACTGAAATTAAGCCGGCATGGTATGGACTTAAATATCTCCAAGTTTTTGTAGGTACATTTTCAGGATGGATTGAAGCCTTCCCACAAAAAAAGGCACAAATTGTGGTCAAGAAGATCCTGAAAGATAATTTTCCAAGATACGGACTGCCTAAGGTAATAGGGTCTGAAAATGGATTGGCGTTCATGGCCTTGTAAGTCAGGGGTTAGCCAGGACCCTGGGGATTAATTGGAAGTTACAATGTGCTTATAGACCCCAGAGCTCAGGACAGGTAAAAATAAATAAATAGAAGCATTAAAGAGACCATAACAAAATTAAGCTTAGATATCAGCATAAAAACTTGGACTATGCTCCTGCCTTATGCACTGTTTCATGCAAGAAATACTCATACTCCCTCTGTTTCTTTGTGTAATCTCACGCACTATGAAATTCTCTATGGTCCCTCCTCCAGTAAGGGACATAACCCCAACTCTAAGACCTAATGATCCCTTCCGCACCTTCTGAGTTGACAGAGTTAAAGTTCTTGAAAGAAGACAGTGATATCTGTGGAAACAGCTGGCCACTACCTACCAACCTGGGGACGAGGGGACTCCATATCAATATCAAGTAAGAGACTTCATCTACATAAGACGACATCAGGTGTCATCCCTGGAACCCCGCTGGAAAGGACCATACCAGGTGCTACTTATAACACCTACAGTGGTAAAGGTAGAGGGAATCACTTCCGGGATCCATGCCTCTCATCTCAAGCCTGCGCCCTGTCCAGACTCTGGCTGGAAAATAGAAATGACTGGTAATCCTTTCAAATTGTGTATTCGCCATGTGCATAAGGCTATAGACTCTCCCCTTGGCCAATAGTAGTCCTAAACCTCATCAGCCTGTTCAGCAGCGATGGCTGATCACAAATCATACTGTACTAGAAGTATGCTCTATCTTGCATACAGCCCCCTTAGGGACCTGGTGGCCATCTCTCTACCCAGACATTTGTCAGCTGGCTATAGGTCTTTCCTATTGGGATATCCCTGATGAAGGGGATCCCACTAAAATTCCATTAAATCTTTTCCGTGCCATTCGTAATGGAAACAAACATTATGGATGTAGGGACACGTGAGCCAGATACAGGTTGGCTAGCCCAGATTACTATGTTTGCTCAGCGGACTATCAAACCCACTAACAGCCAGGGCTGTGTGGGGGAAAAGCCGACTTCTTCTGTAAGTCATGGGATGTAAGCATACAGGGGCTGCCTGGTGGAACCCAAACTCCTCATCAAATTCAGTACTCAGCATTGGGCATATTACCAATTAGACAACCAAAACCGATGGCCCCCAGAGGAGTCTCTAGATGCTCAAATTCTGCATGACCTTTTTGACTTCGGCAAGTGCTCAAATGGTGGAAGGAAATTCCCCTATGTGGAGGCCTTTTCCCTCCTTCACTCACATCCTGAACTATGCTTCTCTAATAGATCCTCACCCTCTGCTTTCTGCTCCAGACTCTCTGCTGTCACTCCCACATAAGCAACCTGATTTCTCCCCTCCAATTACTAGATCAAAAACCGAAGCCTCTGCCGGCTCTTAGACCATTGCCCCCTTGCTGAGGTAACAAGTACTAAGGTACCCATCCACCCACTCACTCCTCTCTTCTCCTGTCAGTGCCCTCACCAGGTCCCACCAAGTCCTCTTACCAACTAAACCAAAGCTCAAAAAGCTAAGGAGAGCCCTCAGCACCCTATCCAAGATGTAATGAAAATGGCCTTTAAAGTTTTTTTTTGTCATCAGTGAAAACAGGTTACTAAAAATTTAACATCGCTCACAGGCTTTTTGGGATACTCACTCCTGTCTTCTCCTCTGCTCTACGTGTTCTACTGCTCAACATTTTGTTGCCTGGAAAATCCCAAACCCCTTTCCCATTATTCTTTTACATCTCTCCTTTCTCATTCTCAGACCATTCTCTTAAACCTCTCTCTCTGAATTTGTTTTACAGAACAGGCGAGGGTTGGACCTCCTCTTCATGAGAGAAGAGGGCCTTTCTGCTGCATTGAGGGAAGAATGTTGTTTTTATGCCGACCATACTGGAGTTGTAAAAAAATTTATGAGTAAGTTAAAAAGATGCCTTGAAGAGCATCAACAAAGGAGAGGGGCACATAAAGGTTGGTTTGTGTCTTTGTTCACATAGTCCCCCTGGTTACCTACGCTTTTATCAACCCTGGCCAGTCCATTAACAATCCTCATATTAATGCTAATTGTAGGAACCTGTTTGCTCAACCGTGTAGTTTCTTTTCTACAAGCTCAAATTGGATAAGTTAAACTTATGGTAATCAGACAACAATATACCTCACTAGGAGACATAAAATCAGAGACCCCCCAATGATCACTTTTATGATTAAAAGTAACCAGAATGAGAAGTGGGGAATGAAAGGTTAATAAAATAGGTACTTGTAATACCTGTTTTTCTGTATGCTTAACAAAACACTGTTGAAATCTTGAGAACTGTTTGCTAATCTTGTTCCCAGAATGTGCTGTCCCCAACTGCCAAACTGCAGAATGTACTCCCTCTCCCATTGGCACGCAAACCACTCACTCAACCTGACCAATCAATAAATTTCCCTCCCTGCCCTCACCAAGTAAAGTACATAAGCTCTGCTTAAGATGTTCTCAGGGCTCTCTTCTCTATTCAAGTGAGCTCTGAGCCCCAGCATGCTGGACCCCCAAAAAGCCCTTTGCTGTTTCATGAGACAGTCTCTTCCTGGTTTCTTCCTCCAATGCTCGGCCGACCTTTACATTGGTACAATCATAAGTGTGAACTTTCCTTTGTGTGTCCAGAATATTACTGTAATAAAATGTATATGTAGATCAGGTGACAGGAGTATTTCTTCCACCATTTCTGGGAGCAATATAATGAAGATGTATGAATTAGTATTGGGGATAGAAATAGGGGAACCATGTGTCTATGAATATAGAGATAATGCATGAATAGACAATACTGTGAATAAATAATATAACTGGTTCCAACTTTAAATAATGGATTGAATTGATATCTGAAAATATACAGAAAATCTTATATTGATATAATACATTTAATCCTACCCGTTATATATCTAATTGTAATATTAGGGTTATGGATTCTCATGAAGAGTGTGTGAGTATTGCTTCAAAAGTGATTATGGAAATTGAAAATAATGTGTTTGGAAAGAAGTCTCATGAAAAGACCAGTCAAGAAACCCGGAAGTGTACATGTGTTCTGAAGCAGGAAGTGATTGAAAGTGAAACAAATGCCTAAATATTTGCTAACTTGTAGATAAAATATATATCCTATGATGTGCATTAATTGAAGAAATAGTAATGTACCAGTGTTGACAAAAATTAACGTTAAATACACATCATGTCCCATAGGAATCTACTTGAATTGATGTTAAACAGGGTCAGTTACTGTAGAAATATTAGGATTTGTATGCACCATTCACTCAAGTTAGTTTTCAGTACTAGGAAAGAAATATGTATTTCAGGTGGATGAATATCTCTGAGAATAATCTTGTGAAAAGTTGATTATAAATCCACATATATGAATATTAATTAATTTAGGGAGTGTATAATAAGACTCATACATTTCATATTTTGAAAAATCTGGAGAGTGTGTGTGTATACACACACACACACACTGAGACATTAAAAATAACAATATATATATATCAATCGAAATTCACCATGAAATATATATCATCCACAGATCCAAAAATATTCATTTTATTGAAGATAGATTTATGCATAATGTTGTTGAACTAGCAAGTTTACCCATACATTGAATTTTCAGTTCCAACAGCATTTAGGGGGAGTGATCTCTTCTCACAATTTGTATCTGCCACGTCAGCCACCTCACAAAAATGTACGTGTGATACCACGTAGTATTGTATATGTGTATATAAAAATGCATGTGCTGAATAGGCTACAGAGAGAGGGAGACAGGAATTCACATATTTGTTAACATTAAAAACACATGGAGAACTATTTCAACAGAAAATTGACTATATTTATAACACCTACCCTTTTTTATGCAAAAGGCAAGTCCAACTCTACACCATGCGTCCACTGAACTGCTTGCATTTCTATTCTGTTTGGGTTATTTTACTGCATCATATTAGGATTAGTAGTCAGAGTCTAGTTTGTTATGGGTTACTGTCTGGGATTCAATATTTCAAATGGAAAATACGATAATGTATCCAATGTGTATGCAAATATGTGCTACACAAAAATCATCCCACTCTCATCCAGAACAAAGCTTTGACATTCCCTTCGTCTGAAGTAAGTCACAGTTAGAACAGTGGTGTTAGAAAATCTGTGAATACATATCTGGAATGGAAAATTCTCGGGAGTTCACAACCTTGGAGGTGTTAGAGGAGTTTCCAAAAGTAACGGACATGGTAAACACTCCTCAAACATGGAGGTCTGCTAGCCTAAAGACATCTTGAGAAACTTCCTCTGAGTTTGGGCACTTGAAATATATGTTATTTTCAGGAGCTTTAGCTTTCTTTGTAGTGGGACCATCAAAGCTGGGTCTACATCTATGTGACCTGAAGGATATGGTTTCTTATATTCCAGTAAACTTGAGGCAACAGTTCTGAATTCACTCTTTGTAGGTAAACAGTGGCCACATGGGTCTAAGTGTCTCTCCGTGGGGACTGTGGAACCATTTGGACATCCTCCACTTTTCGTGGTGTTTTTTGCTGCTGCACTGGGAGTTTGGTATTTCCTTCACAAAATACAAGAAGTTCAACAGGGACACAGTGCTAGACGGAGTTCTGTCACTTGCGGTGGGTCAGGGTCTGCAGGAGAATGCACCAACCAGGCTTCTTTCCCACATAGCTTGCCAACTTGTGCATAGAAACTTGATTCTTTACATTGCCCTGAAACCTCTCCATATAAAAACATGCTTTTACATATACGTGTCTCCTGCCTGCACCATGTCAGTCACAAGCAATTTGGAAGCCAATGGCAGATCTACATGGCCACAACACAAATGTATTATCACACAACTGCACACCACTTTCTAGGCCCACTACTCTGCAGGCTCTAACTTAATGGCATCTCTGTTCTACACCATTTTCATGAAACCCAGTCAATCAAGGAACTGTCTGGTACACTCTTGATCAGCAACAGGACATCCAAAGGTTCTCCAGTGCCACCTGGTCATGGGAATTTCAAAAATTTCATTTTATTTATCTAGCCATTTTTCAAGGATGAAGTTGGAGGCACTGTGGGTTTCAATTCATTCAGGAACCATTAAATGGTGAGGAAGCTCATTTCAATGAAAGCTCTGGAGAATGATAACAGGCAAGGTTTCCCAAAGAGTGTCCAAAAGGTCACATGAAGCCAGTGCTGTTGAGGTCTACAATGTGAGGTCCATGTGTGTTTTGACTCTCAACTATGGCTGCCAAGTTTTTCAGAATAAAATCATGTGATATTCCGGCTGAGATTTCCAGTGCTCTCTGGAAAGCCACCTGGGCCTAGATCTCAGGTTCCAAGGGTGACTCTCATGCATGGTCTCCTTAAATGCCAACACAATTCATGGCAATACTTCTCTGAGGTTAGTTCCAGAACTCAGTCTCTAAGGGAAATCACACCAGAGTTCAAGAGCAGGTGGACCCAGTCATCTCTTCCAACTGCCACGCAAATGACCACAATTTAAACCAAAACACTCCCACATGACCCTCATCTTTATCCATATAGACATTCATCATAACCTCTGGCTGTATGTTTCCATGAGGGGTGCAGCACAAGACAGTGTCCAAAATAGACTTCCTTGCCCCTCATTTGCCTAAAGTCTGGGTGGCCTGGAAACACTTCCTGTGAAACAGGAGTGATCAAATAGGCCTGCCCTAAATACTGCTGTGCTTCTCCAATTTGAGGCCTACTCACTGTCATGTATTGATTATGTATGTGATTTGGAGTCATGAGACAACACAAGCAACTATGGGCTAGACTCTGCAGGGATTTGAAGAGCTCATTTGACCCAAAGGATCCCTATTCTCACTTGATGGAGGTCAGGAACCTTACAGAGGAAGGCGAGAGACTTCATCCACAATTACTGCACTTTTTGGCATTTTGGTTATGGATGCAAACATGGGATCTTTCTTTAGATCCATCAAGTGCTGAGAATCTAAGCCAAAGCCTCACACAGGGCCAAGTGGCTGATTCAGACACATCCCTTTCCTAAGCAATTAAGCAAAGAGCCACAGGTGATGTCCATTCATTTCCATTTGAAAACTGTTTTGTTCAGGCTTCACAAAGGTGTGGCCAGAGGCAAAGGCCTTCCTGACATTAAGGGCAACAGAAGAATAGGTAAGCAATAGGCCCAAATCAGGGTTTCCCCACTGAGACTTTCCTGGTCACATTGATATCTGGGTTTTCTGAGATGCTCCAATTCCCTTCAGCTATCCAGTACATGGCTATGTCACAGAGATTGGAGGTGGTAAATAATTTGGACACAAAACCATGATCCTATTCTGGAGAGTGGCAAAATTCAGGAAGAAAAGAGAAACTTTGGAAGATAGTAGGCATTGCCCATCCATAAGGCAAGCTGAATTCCTTTCATAAATTGGGTAGGATGAATTCTGGGAAGATTTCTACTACACAGGACACATTCATTGATGCATTCTCTTTTCTAATATTTACAACCAAGGTCACAGAGAGATAGACAGACATAGAAACACTCGGCTCCTCAAAGGACTTACCAGACACAGTCCACTCCAAACCAAACAAACCACCTTTCCTACCTATTCTCAGAACATGAGACAAAATCACAAACTCACACCCACACCCACAAAGGCACCTCGTTTTCACAAATAGGTCTGTGACAATCAGGAGTGTCCAATGACTCGTGGGCCCTACTGTGTTTTCCCGAAATGGCTTGTCCTGTCTCAGATCTGGTCTCCTTGGCCAACTCTGAGGAGTTGTGAGGAGCAAGCGATGAACAACTACATGCTTTCTGAAAAAGTACACTCTTCAGAGCGCTGCTGGCATTTGGCAATCCTCACATAAGTAGGTACCAAGGAAGACTGACACTGTCCTTGGTTATTTCAAAAAACTGAGCCCACTGGAACTGGGACTGGGACTCGCTCTGGGTGCCTGGATTCCTGGATCCCAAGTTCGGATAGTTCCATCACCAAGAAAGTGAGGTAGGTCACTTCATTCAGGAACAGAATGAGGTCACTACCTTGGCGACCACTTTGTCCTAACAGTTCCATTCAACGGTCCCAATAGATGGAGGCTACCCCTACTTCCTGTGACACTTTCACAAGTTAGGATGGTATATCAACCATAGGCACCCAGGAACATCTCTCCACACAGGCCTGGTTTGGTCCATCTTCTCTACATTAAGAAGAGAAAGGCTGATTCAGACACAAACCTTCATCCTGACCAGGATGTTTGCCATGGAAGATGACTTGTGCTCTCTCAGGTTCTTCATGGCTGCCTACAACTTCTCCAGGGATTATTTCTGCATGGACCTTTGAGGTTCTCAGCAGGTGGAAGATCCCCTACATTCCTCTTTTGTAAGACCAACTCTGATCCTGCTCTTCTGTAAAGTTAGATTGAGGGAACAGTGTATGTTTAGGGTTAATAGCATGTTCAATTTGAGTTAGGAATCATTCTGTGGGATGAATAATGGTACTTGAAACCTGTGATATTTACAAGAAAGGGGAAATATAATTATGAAAACAGAAATCTAAGTAAGATTTGAAGCCCTGAAGGGCAAATTGGGCCCTTGAGTTGGATACTTATCTTTGAATTTTGTTCCGCACAGTTATCTCAGATAAATCCATATACAATGGCATAGGACCTTGTACCTTGGATAATTGAATGTAGAAGAGAACATCCAGTCAAAAAAAGATAGTCAGTAGGATTAGGATGATCATCCGTAGGTTTAGGAAGAAGAGTGAGTAAATGATTTGGACCATAAGTTCTTTCGCAAGAGGGTTTCGAGTAGAGAGTGAATGTAAATGTCAGAACATGTGAAGAGTCAGTCACAAAGATGAACTGGGGAAAATATGTAGGAAAGTAGATATCAATAGAGATATTAGGAAATCAGGAAAAGAATAAAGTGAGTGATTGGATTAGACATTTTCAACAGGCTTGAGGTTGAGTATATAATCTTAGGAGGAAACAAATATATAGTCACAAATAGGATTTACAATTGAGAGCATTAGGCAACCTGGAGATGGATGATTTTTGTAATCCATGCTCACTTTCCATTTAGGATTTGGTACAATCATAAATGTGACTTTGCATTTTGTGTCCAGAATATTACTGTGATAAAATGTATATGTACATCAGGGAACATGAGTATTTCTTCCACCATTTTTGCAAACAAGTTTTTGAAGACATATAAATTAATTTTGGGAGTAAAAATAGGTGTGCCCTGTGTCTCTGAATATAGAGAAAATGCATGAATAGACCATACTGTGAATAAATAATATAACTGGCTCCAACTTTAAATAATGGATTGAATTGATATCTGAAAATATACAGGAAATTTTATATTGATATACATCCATTCATTACAACCAGTTATACATCTAATGGTAATTTTAGGGTTATGCTTTATCATGAAGAGTGTGTGAGGTTTGCTTTAAAATTGATTATGAAAATCGAAAATAATGTGTTTGGAAAGAAGTTTCATGAAAAGGCCAGTCAAGTAACCTGGAGGAAATGATGTGTTCTGAAGCAGGAAATGATGGAAACTGAAACAAATGCCTATAAATTTGTGAACTTGTGGATGAAATATATATATTATGATGTTCAAAAACTTAAGAAATAGTAATATACCAGTGTTGAATGAAAATGAACCTCAAAATACACACCATGTCCCATAGGAATCTACTTGCATTGATGTTAAACTGAGTCAGTTAGTGTAGCAATATTAGGATCTGTAACCACCATTCACTGTAGTGAGTTTGTTGTACTAGGAAACAAACATGTATTTCACGTGGATGAATATTTCTGAGAAAAATCTTGTGAAAAGTTGATTATAAATCCACATACATGAACATGAATGAATTCAGGGAGTGTATATAAGACACATATATTTCATATTTTGAAAAATCTGGACAGTATATATAATATATATATATATATATATATATATATATATATATATATATATATATATATATATATATATACAAAACACACACACAGAGACATTAAAATGTAGCAATATATATGCCAATCGAAATTCATCATGAAATATATATCCTCCAGAGATGGAAAAATTTATATTTTAATGAAAATGGATTTATGTATAATACTCCACTAGGAAGGTCACCCATAGGTTGAATTTTAAATTCCAAAAGTGTTTAGGAGGGGTGATCTCTTCTCACAATTTGTATCTGCCAATGCATGCACTCACAATAATGTACTTGTGATACCAGGTAGGATTCTATATGTGCATATAAAAATACATGTGCTGAATAGGCTACAGAGAAAGGGAGACAGAAATTCACATAGTTGTTAACTTTAAAAACTCATGGAGAACTATATCAATTAAAATTGACAAGATTTGAAACACCTACAATTTGTTATGCAAAAGGCAAGTCCAAATATATGTGATACATCCACTGAACTGCTTGTATTTCTATTCTGTTTGGGTTATTTTTCTCCATCATATTAGGATTATCAGTAAGAGTCTAGTTGGGTAAGGGTTATTGTCAGGGATTCAGTATGTCGAATGGAAAATAGGAAAATGTATCCAATGTGTATGCAAATATGTGCTACACAAAAATCTTCCTACTCTCATCCAGAAAAATGCCTTTACATTACCTTCACCCCAAGTAAGACACAATTAGAGGAAAATAGTTAGAAAATATGTGAATACATATCTGCAATGGAAAATAATCAGGAGTTCACAACCTTGGAGGTGGTAGAGGAATTTCCAAAACTAAGGGACAGGGTAAACACTCCACGTACATGGAGCTCTGCCGGAATAATACTTCTTGAGAAACTGCCTCTGTGGTTGGACACTTGAAATATTTGTTGTTCTCAGGAGCTTGTCAGAAACTATGTTCCTTTGTAGTGAGAACATCAAAGCTGACCCTGCATCTATGTCCAATGAACATGAGACAGCAGTGCCGAATTCTCCATTTGTATGTAAACTGTGGCCACTGTGGGTAAGTGTCTCCCCGTGTGGACTGTGAAGCCATTTGGTCATCCTCCACTTTCCATGGTGTTTCTTGCTTCTGCACTGGGAGTTTGGTATTTGCTTCATGAAATACAAGGAGTTCATCTGGGACACAGTGTTGGAGGGAGTTATGTCACATGTGGTTTGTCAGGGTCTGCAGGAGAATGCACCAAACAGGCTTCTATCCCACATAGCTTTCTCCTTGACCATAGCAACCCTATTCTGAAGATTGCCCTGAAACCTCTCCATATAAAAAGATGCCTTTACAAGAAAGAGCCTGCTGGCTGCACCATGTCAGCCACAAGCTATTTGGAAGTCAATGGGAGATCCACATGTCTCAACCACAGATATTTTTTCACACACCTGCACACCACAGCTCTTGGCCCACTACTCTGCAGGCTTCAATATACTGGCATCTCTGTTCTACACCATTTTCATGAAACCCAGTCAAACAAGGCACGGTCTGGTACACTCATGATCAGCAACAGAACATCCAAAGGTTTTCAGTGCAACCAGGTCATGGGAATTTCAAAAATTTCATGGATGAAGTTGGAGGCACTGTGGGTTTCAATTCATTCAGGAACCATTAAAAGTTGAGGAAGTTCATTTCAAAGAAAGCTCTGGAGAACTCTCACATGCAAGGCTTCCAAAAGAGTGGACAAAAGGTCACATGATGCCAGGCCCATTGAGTTCTCCAATATGAGTTCCATGTGTGTTTTGACTCTCAACTATTGCTGCCAAGTATTAAAGAATAAAATCCTGTGATATCCTGGCTGAGATTCTCAGTACTCTGAGGAAAGCCACCCTGGGCCAAGCTCTCTGTTTCCAAGGGCGACTCTCATGCGTGGCCTCATAAAATCCCAACACAATTTATGACAATACTTCTCTGAGTCAGTTCCAGAATGCAGTCTCTAAGGGGAATCACACCAGAGTTCAAGCCCAGGTTGACCCAGTCATCTCTCCACACCGCCAAACAAATGACCACAATTAAAACCAAAACACTCCCACATGGCTTCCATCTTCTTCAATGTAGACACTCATCATAACCTCTGGTTGGAGCTTTCCATGAGGGGCACATTCCAAAGAGTGTCCAAAATAAGCTCCATGTCCCTCATTTGGCTAAAGTCAGGGTGGGCTGGAAACCCTTCCTGTGAAACCGGAGTGATCAAATATTCCTGCCCTTAATACTGCTCCGCTTCTCCAATTTGAGGCCTTCTGACTGTGGGGTTTAGATTCTTTATGTGAATTGGAATCAGGAAAAAAGACAAGTCCTTCTGCAGAGATTTGAGGAACTCATTTGACCCAAAGGATCCCTATTCTCACTTGATGGATTTCAGGAACCTAACAGAGGAAGGCAATAGAATTCATTCACAATGACTGAACATTTTGCCATTTTGGTTTTGGATGCACACATGGAATCTTTCTTTAGATCCATCAGGTGCTGAGAATATAAGCCACAGCCTCACACAGGGCCAAGAGGCTGATTCAGACACATCCTATTCCAATGAAATTAAGCAAAGAATCCAAGGTGATGCCCATTCATTTACATTTGAAAACTGTTTTCTTCAGGGTTCATAAAGGGGTGGCCTGAGGCAAAGACGTTCCTGAAATTCAGGGCAACAGAACAATAGGTTAGCAAATGACCCAAAGCAGGGTTTCTCCACTGAGAGTTTCCTGGTCACACTGATATCTGAGATTTCTGAGATACTGGCCATTCCATTCAGCTATCCAGTACAAGGCCATGTCACAGACGTTGGAGTTGGCACCTATCTTGGACACAAATCCATGATCCTATTCTGGAGAGTGGCCAGAATTCAGGAAG
This sequence comes from Callospermophilus lateralis, assembly GCF_048772815.1. Lineage (NCBI taxonomy): Eukaryota > Metazoa > Chordata > Mammalia > Rodentia > Sciuridae > Callospermophilus > Callospermophilus lateralis. The sequence goes on from NW_027514186.1 coordinate 17,665, forward strand.
AAAAAATGGGACTTAGGAAGGTAGTAGGTTTTGCCCATCCATAAGGAAAGCCACACTCCATTCATAAGTTAGACAGGATGAATTCTGGGAAGTTTTCTAGTAGACAGGACACATCCATTGTTGCATTGTCTTTTCTCGTGTCTACAACCACGGACACAGTGGGATACACAGACATAGAAACACTCACCTTGTCAAACGACTTACTAGAAACAGTTCACTCCAAACAAACAAACAAACAAACAAACAAACAAACAAAAAAAAAACGCCTTTCCTACCTATTCTCAGAACATGAGAGAAAACAACAAACCCACACTCACAAAGGCACCTCCTTCCCCCAAGTAAGTCTTTGACTATCCGGTGTGTCCTCTGACTGGTGGGCCATACTATGTTCCCCCGAAATGGCCTGTACCCTCTCTTGTTTCCTTGGCCAACACTGTGAAGTTGTCAGGAAAAAGTGGTGAGCCACTACCTGCTTTATCAGGAAAGGTCCCTCTTAAGAGCTCTCCTGGCATTTTGCCATCCTCACATCAGTAGGTACCAAGAACGACTAACTGTCCTTGGTAAATCCACACAAGTGAGCCCACTGGGACTGGGACTTGGAATGCATCTGGGTGCCTGGCTTCTTGGATACCAAGTTCAGAGAGTTCCATCACCAAGGAAATGAGGTACATCACTTTCTTTGGAACTGAATGAGGTCACTGCCTTGGCAACCCCTTTGTCCTAACAATTGCTTCCAAAGGTCCAGTGAGATGGTGGCTGTCCCTACTTTCTCTGACACTTTCACAAGTTAGAATGGTATATCAATCATAGGCACCCGGGAACAGCTCTCCACACAGACCTGGTTTGGTCCATCTTCTCCACAATAAGAAGAGAGAGCCTGATTCAGAAACATCCTTTCATCCTGACCAGGTTGTTTGCCATGCAAATTGGCCTTTGCTCTCTTAGGTCCTTCATACCTGCCTACAACTTCTCCAGGTATCATTTCTGCATGGACCTTTGAGGTTCTCAGCAGGTTGAATGTCCCCTACTTTCCTGTATTGTAAGAACAACTCTGTCCCTGCTCTTCTGTAAAATGAGATTGAGGGAACAGTGTATGTTTAGGGTTAATAACAGGTTTGATTTGGGTTAGAAATCATTCTGCTCCATGAATAATTGTATTGGGAACCTGCGATATTTTCAAGAATATAGAGGTGAAATATAATTATGAAAACAGAAATCTAGGTATGATTTAAAACCCACAAGGGCATTGGGCCCTTGATTGGGATAATTAGCTTTGAATTATGTTCTGCACAGATGTCTCAGAAAATTTGATATACAATAGCACAGGACCTTGTACCTTGGAAGATTGAATGTAGAAGAGAACATCCACTCAAAAAAGGATAGTCATTAGGATTTGAAAGATAGTCGGTAGGTTTAGGAAGAAGAGTGAGTATATGATTTGGACCAAAAGTTCTTTAGCAATAGGGATTCAGTTAGAGAGCGAATGTATATGTCAGCACATATGAAGAGTCAGTCACTATCATGAACTGGGGAAAATATGTAGAAAAGCATATATCAATAGAGGCATTACTAAATCAGGCAATGTATAAAGTGAGTGAGAGGATTAGACATTTTCAACAGGGTTGAGTTTGAATATATAATCTTAGAAAGAAAGAAATACGTAGTTACCAATAGGATTGACATTTGAGAGCATTAGGCAACCTTGAAATAGATGTTTTTAGTAATCTATGTTCACTTTCCATTTAGGCTTTGGTAGAATCATAAGTGTGACCTTTACAATTTTTGTCCAGAATATTACTGTGATAAAATGTATACATAAATCAGGTGACATAAGTATTTCTTCCACCATTTCTGGGAGCAATATATTGAAGACGTATAAATTAGTATTGGGGGTAAAAATAGGTGTACCCTGTGTTTATGAATATAGAGATAAAGCATGAATAGACCATACTGTGAATAAATAATATAACTTGTTCCAACTTTAAATAATGGTTTGAATTGATATCTGAAAAATTACAGGAAATCTTATATGGATATACAATCATTCATTCCAACCAGTTATTCATCTAATGGTAATATTAGTGTTTTGGTTTATCATGAAGAGTGTGTGAGTTTTGCTTCTAAAGTGATTATGGAAATCGAAAATAATGTGTTTGAAAAGAAGTCTCATGAAAAATCCAGTCAAGAAACCCTGACAATACATGTGTTCTGAAGCAGGAAGTGATTAAAGTTGAAACAAATGCCTATAAATTTGCTCACTTGTGGATGAAATATATATCCTATGATGTGCAAAAACTGAAGAAATAATAATGTACCAATGTTGAATAAAAATAAACATCAAATTACATATCATGTCCCATAGGAATATACTTGCATTGATGTTTGACTGGGTCAATTACTGTAGAATTATTAGGATTTGTATACACCATTCACTGAAGTTAGTTTTCACTACTAGTAAACAAATATGTATTTAAGGTGGATGAATATTTCTAAGAATAATATTGTGAAAAGTTGATTATAAATCTAAGTCCATGAACATGAATGAATTTAGGGAATTTAAATAAGACACATATATTTCATAGTTTGAAAAATCTGGAGAGTGTATATATATATATATATATATATATATATATATATATACACATATACATATATACACAAAACACACACCACACACACAGACATTAAAAAGTACTAATATATATGCCAATCGAAATTCATCTTTAAATATATATCATCCACATATGTAAAAATATTTATTTTACTCAACATGAGTTTACGTATAATGTTGTTCTACTAGGAAGCTCCCCTATAGGTGGAATTTTCAGTTCCAACAGCGTTTAGGAGGAGTGATCTCTTCTCACAATTTGTACCTGCCAAGTCAGCAACCTCACAAAAATGTACCTATAATACCAGGTAGGATTTTATAAGTGCATATAAAAATACATGTGATGATGAATTGGCTACAGAGAAAGGGAGACAGGAATTCACATAGTAGTTAATTTTAAAAACACATAGAGAACTATTTTAATTAAAAATTGACTAGATTTATAACACCTACCGTTTATCATGCAAAAGGAAAGTTCAACTATATACCATGCCTCCTCTAAACTGCTTGTATTTGTATTCTGTTTAGGTTATTTTTCTCCATCATATTAGGATGAATAGTCAAAGGCTAGTAGGGTATGGGATAGTGTCATGTATTCAGTATTTCAAATGGAAAATTGAAAAATGGATCCAATGTGTATGCAAATATTTGCTACACAAAAATCTTTTCAATCTCATCCAGAACAATGCTGCGACATTACCTTCGCCCCAAGTATGACACAGAGGAGAAGAGTTAGAAAAATCTGTGAATATATATCTGCAATGAAAACTGCTCAATTTTCACAACTTTGGGGGTGGTAGAGGAGTTTCCAAAAGTAAGGGACAATGTAAACACTCCACAAATGTCGAGACCCCTTGCCCACAAGGAATACGCAACTCAGGAATCTTCTTTCAGCAGTTTATTCAGGCCCTTGATATTTCTTCTTCTTCCTTGTTGGATGCCCCTCCCAGCCTTAATAAAGCATCCCAAGCCCCAATGCAAAGCTGCCACGTGGAACTTTCTCACAGGGTGCTGAAAAACCATGCACCAACTCTCCCAAACAAGGAGTTGTTTGTTACAGACCACAGTGGAGCCAGCGCCATCCTGCAATGGCGACCATAATCTGCAGAAGCGGCTCACCACAGTTCCCCCTTTCTGTTTTCTGAAAACAATACAGGCGAGAGTAGAGGTCCTATCCCACTGTGCAGAAGTGGCTGCATAGTATGGCTCAGTCCTAAGGAGGGCCCTTCCCCAGATCTGAAGCCATATCAGCCGACGCCTTTTTCGTGGGGCGGGGCGTGGACATCAAACCCGCATGCAATAGGACATGCTCTCCTTGAGGTCCACTTCAAGGATCACTCAAGTGCAGTGCCTTGCCTCGCATCCTGTATCATGACGAAGGTGGACGAAGGGGGACAGCTGAGGCTGAACTGTGGCTGTACACAACGACAAACGAGTTGACAACACCCTGAAAGAAAGGCACGGACTTTAAGGCGATAGAGAAGCATTAGTGTGGAAACCCACCTGCGTGCAATGGCAGCAAGACCGGCAGAGTGCAAGGGCTTTCCAACACTAAGAGAATAACGAGGAAAGACATGCCGATCCCAGTGCAATGTTATAATAACTTGGGGTGCAACGACCATGTCAAAGATTTACTGTTTAAGATGCGCAAGCCAGACTTGAGGTGAATTGCCATTTTCTAAAGCTGCAAGAGCTTGGATGATCATAGCCTTATCGTGAGCATTGCGGGCCTTGAGGCAACAGAGGAACCACAAACAGAGAAACATACCGAAGCAACACATTGCACCAAAAATGCCTACCCCCACCCACTCTTTAAAAAAGGAAAAAGCAGAAGATATCCAATCGGTGAATTGAACCAAAGTCACGGGATCAACACGGGTGTTATTCAAGACACCTATCTGGGTTAGTTGAGACTGGATCATGTCTTCCGCTTCCATGGACCAATTTCCAGCCAAATATTCGCCAATGATGCGGGAAACATTCCTGGAATCATTAAATCTGACAGAGGTTATGCATAAATGTGCACGTTGGTCAACACAACCCAAAAGCACTAAGTCAGCCAATTCTTCTACCTGAGCTTGGAGTAAATCTATTCTTTGGTTGGCAGCTAAAATCCCTGACAAAATATGTTGATTAATTGTATTTTGGGATTCAAGTATGGTGGAAGTTTGTTGGACAACTTGATTAATGGTGGCAGCAGTTTGTACTTGATTGGCCATAGCCACTCCGGCCGTAACCGCTGCAGCAGCAGATACCGCCATGGCTGTCACTATAGCCGCTCTGATTCCAAAATCTCTGCGGACTCTAAGTAGCTCAACAATAGGGAATTTATCAGGATCTGCAGTGACCGGGATTGGGACAAAAGTTGGAATTTTCATAACCACTGCTACAGTCCAGGAACCATTCCAACACTCAGATAAGAGACTGGTAGTATGAGAACAATCCAGTATCCCCGACAAGGTGGCCTTAGCCAAAAGGAATAAGAAGGGGGATTGGACACAGACCATTGCAGGAGGCATTGTGGCATTATACAACAGAGAGTTGAATGAAACAGATGTAAGTCTATTACCTCGTTCACTTTCCCTAACAGTACCAGAAACATTAGTCAGCCAACTTTTGGCTCCTACCAACTGAGCCAATGCAGAAATATAGGCTGAAGCCCCCTTTTCATTGGAAATCAGCCATTGAAACCAGGACCAACCTACTCCTGTAGAGGAGCTGGCACTATTGTTAAAGTTATAAACATACCTCTTAAGAGAGGAGGAAAGGGAGAAACCTTTAGCAACTTGATGTTTCTCCCAAGAATGATCCTGACAAGGCGTAAATGTTGGGGGGAAACCAAGATTAGGGGAACAGTAAGGAGAGGCCTTGAAATGAGTGGCATCATGAATACTACTAGAAGAAGGAGCCACTGGGATTAGTACCTCGAAGATAATAGCCAAGGTAGTTATGTTAAGAGCAGAGCTACTGTTTGCGGGGGTTCCTGAGCCTGATTGCTTCCCTGAAGCTACCTTGCTCAATACAGCACTGATAATGCTCCCTGAGACCTGATTGGACCACAATGGGTCCTCCCAGTTAGTCAAATTTTTGGTCTTAAGGCTAATGCAATTAGCGTTTTTAAGTCTGAAACAAAAAACTCCTGTTAGATTAACTTGAGATTGATTAAAAATTCTCTCCATGTCCCCTCTAGGAGAGGCACAGGGAGCAGACATCTCACATGAGGTAGAAAAAAGAGTGGGGAGGACACTAGAATTACCATGAACCGGCATCGGCATTGGCCATGCCCATGCCACTGCCCACCACCGCATTGGTGTCGCCTGTGCCATCGGCACCAGCACCAGAGCCAGAGCACTTAGCAGAATGAAGATCCTCATCACAGAATTGTTGTGGTATCTCTTGTTGCTGGTCAGTTGATGTCGAGACTCTTCTTGTCAAGCGTTCAGGGACCCACAACGGTTCCGTACGATCCTGGGGAAAACACATACAGATCCTCATGCCCATGTCAGCACGGGGTCAGGGCCGTTCCATTGGCCCGTAAGAACATCCTTCCACTTAACATAGCCAATCACAGAGGGCTGAGGGGACACATGTCTATCGGCCGCAAAGCCACCATGTATATCCAAATTCGAAAAATTAATGGTAAAGAGAGCTAAGGACAGGCGTTCTTTAGGAGTGTGTTCAGCTCCCATTCCCCCTTTTTGTTTTTGTAAAGTTTCCTTTAAGGTGCGATGAGCACACTCAACAATGCCTTGTCCTTGAGGATTGTAAGGCAAACCATGAGTAAGTTGCACTCCCATAGTAGAACAAAAAGCTGTAAATTGTCTGCCAGTATAAGCAGGTCCATTATCAGTCTTAAGGGATGCAGGTGCACCCCATGCTGCCCATGCCTCTAAACAGTGAGTAATGACATTACGTGCCTTTTCTCCTGATAAAGCAGAAGCATGGATAATTCCAGAGCACGTATCAACGGAAAGATGCACATACTTGAGGTTACCATAGTCAGGTATATGTGTCACATCCATTTGCCAAACAACCAATGGCTTTAATCCCCGTGGGTTTACTCCATAATTAGGGGGATGAAGAAATGTGACATAGTGGGGACATTGCAATACTATCTGCCGAGCATCCGCTCTTGAAATGGAAAAATGCCTGTGCAGCGTTAATGCATTAACATGGAAGATTTGGTGAAACAACTTAGCCCCCTCTAAGGAGGAAGCCAAGCATATCAATTGACCTCTAGTGGCTAAGTCCGCACGCACAGGCATTACCCTGGATAACGGACCAGGAAGAGAGGTGTGAGCCCTGATGTGCATTGGATAAAAAGAAGCAGTGCGGTTAGAGATAAGCTGTTGAAGCTGAGTAAAGTAAGCAGACACCTTGTGGGCATCACTAATAGCTCCCACGGTCTCCAGGACTTTTAGTGCTTGTACCACATAGCTGGAGTCCGAAATAAGATTAAAAGGAAAAGAACACTGTTTAAAAACTTCAATAACAATTTGTAGTTCTATCCATTGTGGATTTCCAGGAGCAAATTGATGCTGGATAGGGGGAGAGTCATTAATTACATAAGCTCCCATTCCAGACTTGGAACCATCAGTAAAAATGTTAACAGCCCCCGGAATTGGACTGGATGAAGTTACCTTAGGGAAAATGATGGGATGTTCTTTAACAAAATGGAGCAATGGATGAGAAGGGTAGTGATTATCAATACCCCCTTGAAACGAGCAACACAGAATAGCCCAGTTGTCTAGAGTAGCACATAAAACATTAAGTTGAGCTTTAGTGTAGGGTATGATAAGAGAAGAAGGTGATTGGCCGAAAAATTGAATGCTTTGTTGAATCCCTTTAAGTGCCAACGCTGCAACAGCATCAGGATAATATTCTAAGGATTTTCCTGGGGATACATGTGGGTGGATCCATAGTAAAGGCCCATCTTGCCACAGTACTCCAGTAGGCTGCCGCATAGTGGCAAGCACACATAACTGGAAAGGTTTATCACTCTGGAGACTGCATAGAGTGGCATGCTGTATAGCTTGTTCTACTTTTATAAGGGCCGCTCTAGCCTCAGTAGTGAGGCTACGAGGGGAAGCAAGATCTGGATCACCGTTAAGAGTAGCATACAAAGGCTGGAGCACAATATTAGGAATATGTAAATATCCTCTTATCCAATTAATGTCTCCCAGCAATTTTTGAAAATCATTTAGAGTTTGGAAATCTTGAGTCCTGATGGTAATTTTTTGTGGTTTTAATTTGTCATACCCAATTGTCGCTCCCAAATACCTGATAGAATCCCCTGTTTGAACCTTTTCAGGTGCGATGTGCAGTCCATGTTGAGCCAACAGCATCACGAGTTCTTTATAAGCCTCATTAACTGTCTGTTCTAATTTTGCGGCCAATAACACATCATCCATATAATGAATGATCTTGGTGGAGGAATACTTATGTCTGAGAGGTGCGAGTGCCTTCCCCACATACATTTGGCACATCGTGGGACTGTTAGCCATCCCCTGTGCCAACACCACCCACTCAAACCTTTGATCTGGTTCCTCATGATTACACGAGGGAAGGGTGAAAGCAAAACGTTGTGAATCTTTAGGATGCAAAGGAATGGAAAAGAAACAGTCTTTAATGTCAATAACAATTATATGCCAGCCTTGAGGAACAGAGGAGAGCAGAGGCAGCCCTCTTTGAATGGGTCCCATAAGTTGCATCTGAGCATTAACTGCTTGTAGATCATGCAGTAGACGCCACTTCCCTGATTTTTTCTTAATGACAAATATGGGAGTATTCCATGGAGAAGTAGAAGGTTGGATGTGACCCAAATCAAGTTGTTCTTTGACTAGATCATGGGCTGCTGCCAGTTTAGCCGAGGGAAGAGGCCACTGAGGCACCCAAACAGGCTCCTCGGTGAGCCATGTTATGGGTATTTGAGCCCCAGTGGCCCCTAGGAAAAACCCAGACCAAACCTGTTAAGCTTTTGATGAGCTAGCACAGGATGCTTACGCCCCTGTAGGTGCCTATTAGGGTCCCCAAAAATCTTTCCAGCGGCATCCACCATCCTTGCTACAAAATCTGAAAAGGGTTCTGTAGAGCCCTGCAGAATCTTAGTCAAGTAACCAGACACCTCTCCTCTATTTGGAAGTGACTTCCATGCCCGAATGCAAATGTTGTTAATTTGATCATATGCCTGAGGAGGGAATCCTGTCTGTTGATTAGCAAATCTGCCTTGTCCTAAAAGCATATCCTTGTCCCAATGGGGGTGTCCCGCCGCATAGTTTTGGGCGGCCTACTCAACAGCGCCCTCTAGCAGAAAGGCTCTCCAGTCCAAATATTTACCTGGAGAAACACAAGCCCGAACAAGGCTAGCCCAATCTGAAGGAGTCATACAAAATCTAGCAAGTCCCTCCACCTGAGTAAGGGTGAAAGCGGCATCCACGCCATAAGTGCGGAAAGATTCCGCCAAGGTTTTAATTTTCTTAAAGTCTAAAGGCTCATGATATCTTCCCCTGTTATTGTCCTGAAATACAGGGTATGCAAGTCCCATATCTGTATTAACTGTCCTCCAAACTTGCGCATGAAAATATCTCCCGGAATTTTGGCTCCCCCCCACATACGGGGGTGGGGCAACCGGCACCATATCTTCTTTGAGATATTCTACCTCCTCCTCCTCAGAGTGTTGTTGACCGATATTGGATCCCGTCCCCTTTTTACAGTAGGCCTGCGTGCCCTGTATCCCTTTTTTCTTTTTCTTCACTTTTATCTTTCGTAGTTGTTGTAACAATATATCAAGGTCCTCAGAACTCTCTGAGCCGCTTGTGTTCTCAGGCATTTTTAATTCAGCCAAGTCTGGGTAGAGCCTTCTCCTATTTTTAGTTTCAGGCTCTTTTGCCTTCTCACTACTCTTACTCCCAATGTTCTCTGCCACTTCACTATGTGATCCTTCAGACTTTTCCTCATGTAGTTGCTCAAAAACTTCTTGTCCTTTAGTAAGTGCTTCCTGACATCTGCCATCTTGGAGGCAACTACGGATCATCTTCCAAAGGGGTATCACCCCACCCTCTAATATGCCCTGCTCAGAAGCAAAGTCAAGATCTGTGCCTAACTTATCCCAGCTAGGTATAGTAAGGCTGCCCGAGAACGCAAACCACGGTGCAGCAATATCTGTCTTCCGTAAAAATCTCTGTAAAGTACTACGTTTCACTTCTAGGCCCTTGCAACGTAACAGGTTATCTAGGGCCAGGAGAAGCGGACTTGAAGATACGGCACTCATGACACAACAAAAGACACACAAAAAACAAAAGTGAAAGTAAGAGCGAAAGTACACAGTGCAGCTGCAATAAGATGTAATGCTCTCTCTGGCTTTACAGAGGAGCTGCCGCTTTGATAGCGGGTCCCACTTACCTGGGACTAATTCCCGCTTTGACCGCGGGTCCCACTTACCTGGGACTAACCTCCGCTTTGACCGCGGGTCCCACTTACCTGGGACTAACCGGTGCACCACCCCTGACTGCTGAAAGTTCTGGTTCCCGGGTTTTCAGCACCACTTGTCGCGACCCCTTGCCCGCAAGGAAGACGCAACTCAGGAATCTTCTTTCAGCAGTTTATTCAGGCCCTTGATATTTCTTCTTCTTCCTTGTTGGATGCCCCTTCCAGCCTTAATAAAGCATCCCAAGCCCCAATGCAAAGCTTCCACGTGGAACTTTCTCACAGGGTGCTGAAAAACCATGCACCAACTCTCCCAAACAAGGAGTTGTTTGTTACAGACCACAGTGGAGCCAGCACCATCCTGCAATGGCGACCATAATCTGCAGAAGCGGCTCACCACACACAAACATGGAACTCTGCTGGCCTAAAGTCTTCTTAAGAAACTCCCTCTGAGGTTGGGCACATGTAATATATGTTGTTCTCAGGAGCTTTAGCTTCCATTGTAGTGAGACCATCAAAGCTGGGTCTGCATCTATGGGACCTGGAGGACATGGTTACTTATTTTAAAATGAACATGAGGAAGCATTGCTAAATCCTCTCTTTGTAGGTAAACTGTGGCCACTGGGGGCTAAGTGTCTCCCCATGTGCACTGTGAACCCATTTGTTCATACTCCATCTTTCGTGGTGTTTCTTGCTGCTGCACTGGGAGTTTGGTATTTGCTTCACGAATCAAGGAGTTCAACTGGGACACAGTGCTGGAGGGAGTTCTGTCACGTTTGGTGGGTCAGGGTCTGCAGGAAAATGCACCAACCAGGCTTCTATACCACAAGCTTGCCTCTTTGAGCATAGTAACCTGATTCTGAACATTGCCCTGAAACTCCTCAATATCACAAGATGCCTTTACATAGAAGGGTGTGCTGGCTGCACCATATCAGTCTTAATCCATTTGGAAGCCAATGGCATATCCACATGGCCACACCACAGATTTTTTATCACACACCTGCCCTCAATTTCTCTAGGCCCACTACTCAGCAGCCTCCAACTTACTAGCATGTCTTTTCTATATTATTTTCATGAAACCCAGTCAATCAAGGCACCTTCAGGTATACTTATGATCAGAAACAGGACATCCAAAGGTTCTCCAGTGCCACCTGCTCATGGGAATTTTAAGCATTTCATGGTATTTATCTAACCATTTTTCAAGGATGAAGTTGGAGGCACTGTGGGTTTCAATTCATTTAGGAACCATTAAATGGTGAGAAAGCTCATTTCAATGAAAGATCTGGAGAACTCTCACAGGCAAGGCTTCCCAAAGAGTGGCCAAAAGTTCACATGAAGCCAGGCCCATTGAGGTCTACAATGTGAGGTCCTTGTTTGTTTTGACTCTCAACTATGGTTGCCAAGTCTTTCAGAATAAAATAATGTGATATCCTGGCTGAGATTTCCAGTGCTCTGTGGAAAGCAACCCTGGGCCAAGACTCATTTTCCAAGGGTGACTCTCATGCGAGGCCTCCTAAAATCCCAACACAATTCATTGCAATACTTCTCTGAGGTCAGTTCCAGAAATCAGTCTCTAAGTGGAATCACACCAGAGTTGAAGCCCAGGTGTAACCAATCATCTCTTCCCACCGCCACACAAGTGATCACATTTAAAACCAAAACACTCCCACCTAGCCCTCATCTTCTTCCATAAAGACACTCATAATAACCTCTGGCTGGAGGTTTACTTGAGAGGCACAGCCCAAGACAGTGTCCAAAAGAAGCTCCCTTACCCCTCATTTGCCTAAAGGCCCGGACTCCCTTCCTGTGAACCAGGAGTGTTTAAATATGCCTGCTGTTAATACTGCTTCACTTCTCCAATTTGTGGCCTACTGACTGTGGAGTTTAGATTCTTTATGTGAATTGGAGTTATGAGAAAACCCAAGCACCAATGGGCTAGACTCTACAGAGCTTTGAAGAACTCATTAGACCCAAGGAATCCCTATTCTCACTTGACGGAGGAAGGAACATTACAGAGGAAGGTGAGAGACTTCATGCACAATGACTGCTCTTTTGGCCATTTTCGTTTTGGATGCACACATGGGATCTTTCTTTAGACCCAACAGGTTCTGAGAATCTAAGCCACAGCCTCACACAGAACCAAGAGGCTGATTCAGACTCATCCCATTCCAAAGCAATTAAGCAAAGAGCCCAAGGTGATGCCCATTCATTTCCATCTGAAAACTGTTTTCTTCAGGCTTCACAAAGGGGCGACCTGAGGCAAAGACCTTCCTGACATTCAGGGCAACGGACAAATAGGTAATCAAAAGACCCAAAGCAGGGTTTCTCCACTGAGACTCTCCTAGTCACACTGATATCTGAGTTTTCTGATATGCTCCCATTCCCTTCAGCTATCCAGTACATAGCCATGTCACAGAGCTTGGAGGTGGTACAAAACTTGGAAACAAAATCATGAGCCTATTCTAGAGAGAGGCCAAAATCAGGAAGAATACAGGAACTTAGGAAGATTGTAGGTGTTGTACATCTATAAGGCAAGCCACAGTCCATTCATAAATTAGGGAGGATGAATGCTGAGAAGCTTTCTACTAGACATAACACATCCATTGATGCATTCTCTTTTCTAATATCTACAACCACAGACACAGTGGGATACACAGACATAGAAACACTCGCCTTGTCAAAGGACTTACTAGACACAGTCCATTCCAAACCAAACAAACTGCCTTTCCTACGTATTCTTAGAACATGAGACAAAACCACAAACTCACACCCATACCCACAAAGATACCTCTTTCCCCCAAGTAGGTATGTGACTATCCAGAGAGTCCTCTGACTGGTGGGCCATTTTTTGTTCCCCCGAAATGGCCTGTCCTGTCTAAGATCTGGTCTACTTGGCCAACTCTGAAGTTGTCAGGGCCCAGCAGTGAGCCACTACCTGCGTTCTTAGGAGAGGCCGCTCTTCAGAGCTCTCCTGGCATTTGGCCATACTCACATCAGTATTTACCAAGAAAGACGGACTCTGTCCTTGGTAAGTCTAAACAAGTGAGACCACTGGGACTGAGACTGGGCCTGCCTCTGGGTGCTTGGCTTCCTGTATTCCAAGTTCAGAGAGTTCCATCACCAAGGAAATTAGGTAAGGTCACTTCCTTCAGAAACTGAATGAGGACACTGCCTTGGCAACCACTTTGTCCTAACAGTTTCTTCAAACGGTCCTTTGAGATGGAGGCTGCCCCTATTTCCTGTGACAATTTCACAAGTTAGAATGTTATATTAACCATAGGCACTTGGAACAGCTCTCCACACAGGCCTGGTTTGGTTTATCTTCTCTACATTAAAAAGATAGAGGCTGATTCAGACACATCCCTTCGTCCTGACCAGGTTTTTTTTGCCATGTAATAGGACTTTCGCTTTCTCAGGTCCTTCATAGTTCCCTACATCTTCTCCAGGGATCATATCTACATGGACCTTTGAGCTTCTCAGCAGGTGAATGATTCCCTATATTCCTGTATTGTAAGACTAACTCTGTGCCTGCTCTTTTGTAAAGTTAGATTAGGGAACAGTGTATGATTAGGGTTAATAACAGGTTTGATTAGGGTTAGGAATCATTCTGCTGGATGAATAATGGTATTGGTATTCTGTGATATTTAATAATATAGAGGTGAAATATAAGTATGAAAACAGAATTCTAGGTAAGATTTGAAGCCCAGAAGGGCATTGGTCACTTTAGTGGGATACTTACCATTGAACTATGTTCTGCACAGATGTCTCAAATAAATAGATAAACAATGGCAAAGGACCATGTACCTTGGTTGATTGAATGTCTAAGAGAACATCCAGTCAAAAAGGCATAGTCGATAGGATTAGGAAGATAGTGTTGGTTTAGATAGAAAAGTGAGTATAAGATTTGGAACAAAAGTTCTTTAGCAATAGAGTTTTGGTTAGAGAGTGAATGTAAATGTCAGCACATGTGAAGAGTCGGTCACAGTGATGAACTGGAAAAAATATGTAGGAAAGCAGATATCAATAGAGACATTAGGAAATCAGGCAAAGTATATAGTGAGTGATAGGATTAGACATATTCAACAGGCTTGAGATTGAATATATAATCTTAGGAAGAAACAAATATGTAGTCACCAGTAGGATAGACATTTGAGAGCACACCTGGACATGGGTGTTTTTAGTAATCCATGCACACTTTCTATTTAGGATTTGATACAAACATAAGTGTGACATTTGCTTTTTTTGTGTCCAGAATATTACACTGATAAAATATATATGTAGATCAGATGACATGAGTATTTCTTCCACCATTTCTAGGAGCAATATATTGAAGACATATAAATTAGTATTGGGGGTACAAATAGGTGCACCCTTTTTCTATGAATATAGAGATAATGCATGACTAAACCATACTGTGAATAAATAGTATCACTGTTTTCAACTTTAAATAATGGATTGAATTGATATCTGAAAATATACAGGAAATTTTATATTTATGTACATACATTCATTCAAACCAGTTATATATCTATTGGTAATATTAGGGTTATAGTTTATCATGAAGTGTGTGTGAGTTTTGCTTCAAAATTGATTATGGAAATAGAAAATAATGTGTTTGGAAAGAAGTCTAATGAAAAGACCAATCAAGACACCTGGAGATATACATGTGTTCAAAAGCAGGAATTGATTGTAAGTGAAACAAATGCCCATAAATTTGTGAATTTGTGGATGAAATATATATCCTATGATGTCCATTATATGAAGAAATATTAAGTACCAGTGTTGAATAAAATTGAACGTCAAAATACACACCTTGTCCCATCGGAATCTACTTGCATTGATGTTAAACTGGGTCAGTTACTGTAGAAATATTAGTTTTTGTATGCACCATTCATTCAACTTAGTGTTCAGTACTAGGATACAAATATGTTTTTCAGGTGGATGAATATTTCTGAGAATAATCTTGTGAAAAGTTGATTATAAATCCAAGTCCATGAACATGAATGAATTTAGGGAATTTAAATAAGACACATATATTTCATAGTTTGAAAAATCTGGAGAGTGTGTATTTGTATATATATACACATATTTATATATACACAAAACACACACAGAGACATTAAAAAGTAGTAATATATATGCCAATCAAAATTCATCAATAAATATATATTATCCACAGATGACAAAACATATATTTTACTGAACATGGATTTATGTATATTGTTGTTCTACCATGGGACTCAACCATAGGTTGAATTTTCGTTTCCAACAGCGTTTAAGAGGAGTGATCTTTTTTCAGAATTTGTATCGGCCAAGTCAGCCACCTCACAAAAATGTACCTGTGATACCAGGTAGGATTCTATAAGTGCATGTAAAAATACATGTGATGAATAGGATACAGAGAAAGGGATACAGGAATTCACATATTTGTTAATTTTAAAAACACATGAAGAATTATTTCAATTGAAAATTTACTAGATTTATAACACCTAGCGTTTATCATGCAAAAGGCGAGTCCAACTATACACCATGCCTCCACTGAACTTCTTGTATTTCTATTCTGTTTGCATTATTTTTCTCCATCATCTTAGGATTAGTTGTCAGACTCTAGTAAGGTATGTGAATATTTCTCAGAATAATCTTGTGAAAAGATTATTATAAATCCACATTCATGAATATGAAAAATTTAGGAAGTGTAAAATAAGACACATATATTTCATATTTTGAATAATCTGGAGAGTGTGTGTGTGCGTGTGTGTGTGTGTGTATATATATACACACTCATGCACACACACACACACACACACACACACATATACACAGACATTAAAAAGTAGCACTATATGTCAATTGAAAATCACCAAGAAATATATATCATGCACAGATTCAAATAAATTCATTTTACTGAACATGGATTTATGTATAATGTTGTTCAACTAGGAAGCTCACACATAGGTTGAATTTTCAATTCCAACAGCGTTTAGGAGGAGTGATCCTTTGTCAGAATTTGTATCTGCCAATTCAGCCACCACACAAGAATGAACGTGTGGTAACAGGTAGGATTCTATATGTGCATATAGAAATACAGGTCCTGAATATGCATTAAAAACATATGGAGAACTATATCCAAAAAAAATTGACTGGATTTATAACTCCTACGCTATATTATGCAAAAGGCAAGTCCAACTATACACCATGCCTCCTCTGAACTGCTTGTAGTTCTATTCTTTTTGGGTTATTTTTCTCCAACATATTAGGATTAGTATTCAGATTCTAGTAGAGTATGTGTTAATGTCAGGGATTCAGTATTTTGAATGGAAAATTGGAAAATTTATCCAATGTGTATGCAAATATGTGCTACACAAAAATCTTCCCACTTTCATCCAGAACAATGCCTTGACATTACCTTCACCCCAAGTAAGACACAATTAGAGGAGAAGTGTTAGAAAATCTGTGAATACTTATCTGGAATGAAATATGATAAGGAGTTCACAACCATGGACGTGGTAGAGGAGTTTCCAAAAGTAAGGGACAGGGTAAACACTCCACAATAATGGAGCTCTGCTGGCCTAATGACTTCTTGTGAAACTGCCTCTGAGTTTGGGCACTTGAAATATATGTTGTTGTCAGGAGCTTTTGCTTTTTTTCTAGTGAGATGATCAAAGCTGGGTCAGTATCTATGTGACCTGGAGGACATAAATTGTAATATTCCAATGAACATGAGGGAAGAGTGCTGGATTCTCTTTTTGTGGGTATACTGTGGCCACTGGTGGCTAAGTGTCTCCCTGTGTGGACTGTATAGTCATTTATTGCTCTTCCACTCTCCATTGTGTTTCTTGCTCCTGCACTGGGAGTTTGGTATTTGCTTCACCAAATACATGGAGCTCAACTGGGACACAGTGCTGGTGGGAGTTATGTCACGTGCGGTGGGTCAGGTTCTGCAGGAGAATGCACCAACCAGGTTTCTAACCCACATAGTTTACCCCCTTGAACATAGCAAGCTGATTCTGAACATTGCCTTGAAACCTCTCCATATATCAAGATGCCTTTAAATAGAAATTTATGCTGGCTGCACCATGTCAGTCCCAAGCAATTTGGAATCCAATGGTAGATCCTCATTCCCCTACCACAGATGTTTTATCACACATATGCCCACCACTTCTCTAGGCCCACTACTCAGCAGGATCCAACCTATAGGCTTCTCTGTTCTACACCATTTTCAGGAAACCCAGTCAATCAAGGCACTCTCTGGTATACTCATGATCAGCAACAGGACACCCAAAGTTTCTCCAGTGCCACCAGGTCATTGAAATTTCAAAAATTTAATGGTATTTATATAGCCATTTTTCAAGGATGAAATTGGAGGCACTGTGGATTTCAATTCATTTAGGAACCCTTAAATGGTGAGAAAGCTCATTTCAATGAAAGATCTGGAGAACTCTCACATGCAAGGGTTCCCAAAGAGTGGCCAAAAGGTCATATGAAGCCAGGCCCATTGAGGTCTACATGTGAGGTCCATGTGCGTTTTGACTCTCAATTGTGGTTGCCAAGTCTTTCAGAATAAAATCATGTGATATCCTGGCTGAGATTTCCACTCTCTGTGCAAAGCGACCCTGATCGCATTTTCCAAGGGCAATTCTCATGCGAGGCCTCCTAAAATCCCAACACAATTCATGGCAACACTTCTCTGAGGTCCGTTCCAGCACTCAGTCTCTAAGGGGAATCACACCAGTGTTCAGGCCCAAGAGGACCCAGGCATCTCTTCCAACCGCCACACAAATGACTGCAATTAAATCAAAACACTCCAACATGGGCCTCATATTCTTCCATATAGACACTCATCATAACCTCTGGCTGAAAGTTTCCATAAGGGGTGCAGCCCAAGACAGTGTCCAAAATAAGCTCTTTTGCCACTCATTTGCCTAACATCAGGGTGGACTGTACACCCTTCCTTTGAACCAGGAATGATCAAATAGCCCTGCCGTTAATACTGCCCTGCTTCTCCAATTTGAGGCCTACTGACTGTCAGGTATTGATTCTTTCTGTGATTTGGAGTCATGACAAAACCCAAGCCCCTATGGACTATCCACTGTAGGGCTTTGAAGAACTCTTTTGACCCAAAGGATCCCTATTCTCACTTGATGGAAGTCAGGAACTGAAAAGTTCGGACGAACGTCTTAGGAAAAGACCACCAAGAGACTGTCTCATGCCACCGCAAAAGGGTTTATTGTGGGTCCAGCATGCTGGGGCTCAGAGCTCACTTCAGAGGAGCAAAGAACAAAGAGCCCCAGAACAACTTGAGCAGAGTTTATATACATTCTATGGAGAGGGCAGGGTTTTTACATACATCATAGCCTCTTTTAGAAAATCATCTTATACCCCAGCAAAATCAAATAACAACTCTAAAACATGATTAGCACATTCATTGGCGGGAACAGGTCGTGCAGTGGGTGATTGGTCAGCCCTGAGAAGGGGTTAACATTTAAACTGATTGGTTGAAGCCCTGAGATGTATACGTGCAGATCTGCATGGTTTCTGGGAAGGGGTGTTAAGTATCTAGCTGGTCAGGGAAGATTTCAACACACATCTAATAGGAAGATCTGGGAATTGTCTTAAGTGCCACAGGAATTTCAGGTTCTGAGTGCAGCTTGAAAGCTTTACAAAACCTGGTTCTTTACATTTCAATTTCAATATATTTTATTCTTTCATTTCCCACTCCTTTTTCTGACTACTTTTAATCTTAAAAGTAATGTTTCATAATTATTCTGGCGTCTCAAATTCTATTTCTGCCAGTGGAGCATATTTCTGTCTGATTAGCATGAGTTTTACCTACCCAATCTGAGCCTGGAATAAGGAAACTATGCGGTTAAGCAAACAAGGTCCCACAGTTAGCAACACCTTAAGGATGATCAGGGGTCAAGCTAAGTCTGATAGGAGTGTAGTTAACCAGGGGGACTGGGTAAAACATGACTCAAACCACCCTTGTTGAATCTCCCTTTCTCTCTGGCGCTATTCAAGTTATTTTCTTAATTTACTCATGGTTTATTTTGCAACTCCAGTAGGGTCAGGATAAAAACAACAGTATTCTCTCAGTGCCGCACAGAGACCCCCTCCCTCATGAAGAGGAAATCTAGTCCTCCCCTGTTCTGTAAAACAAATGCAGAGAGAGAGAGAGCTTAAGGATTCCTGCAGCACTGTGATAGAGGTTTCTAACGTCTTCAAGTCTTGATCTATTGATGTTTCTAATTGGGCCAATTGTTGTGACCCACGGATCATAGCAGCTGTTCCCATACCCACTCCTGCAGGACCTCCTATCCCCAATAGGATGGCTAGAGTAAGGGACAATGGCTCCCGGTGAAATTGGGTTGTTTGTCCCCCAAGTAGACCTTCGAATGATTCTGCATCATGATAGAGCACCCTGGGGAGTATCTGCACCATTACACAATAATTTACAGAGCTGTCAAATACCTGGGCTGAAAATCAATGAGTTCTGACTGTGTGGAGTTCAGTACCATAAACATTCCTTTAATTAGTTCCCAGGGGGTGGAGTCAGCTGTTCTCTGGACTGGGGAAGTAGGCAAAGACGGAAACCGGGAATTATGAGATGGTAGAGGGGTTCTGGTAGATCTAGGCATGGGAGGTTTAGGAGGCTTAATTCCTGGCTTGAGAGGATTGGGCCCTATTGCTGTGGGATTTTCTTTCTTTTTAAGGTGGAGGGTGAACCAGAGACCAAAGTCATAACCGGGGCCATAAATATAGAATTGCATTCCCCATGTATTTCTCATAGGCCATTTTGTTCTGAGGTAGCCCCTTCCTTTGGAAGTGAAAGTTATATTGAGGGGGTAACATAGACTATTCTTTCCACAGCGAGTTTTTGACACCACTTGGCTAGTGGCACATTTCTTGGGATCAATCCAGGTGTCATTTCATCCTACCCAAATCTTGCTGTCTGGGGAGTTTGGGTTCCACCATGCAGCTTCCGTTTGTTCACAACCCCAAGATCTAAAATAAAAGTTACTGGGTCCTCCACAGGTTTGGGCCTGTTTGCGACTTTGGAAATCTGCTGGGCACACATAATAGTCTTGACTGGCTAGTTTACACATGAGCTTGGGGAGATGACATCCATAATTCATGGGGTAAAGTGGTCTATGTTGCCCTGGTTTGCATTTGAGTGGGATCTGTGTGGGGTCCTCTATGTCAGGGAGATCCCAGTCAGAGAGGCCTATGGGAAGCTGACAAATGTCCGGGGGGAGAGATGGCCACCAATTCCATAAGGGGGCTGTATGTGAAATACACCACCCTACTTGCCCAGTAGGATTTATAACTTGCCATCGTTGCTGAACAGGCTGATGGGGATTACGACTGCTGATGGTCAGGGGAAGAATCCATAGCCCTACCCACACAACGGACACACAACTTGAGATGGTTACCAGTCTGTTTCAGTTTCCAGCCGGAGTCTGTACAGGGTGCAGGCATGAGATGGGTGGTATGGATCTATGAAGTGATCTCATCCACTTTCACCACTGTGGGTGTTATAAGCAGCACCTGGTATGGTCCTTTCCAGCGGGGTTCCAGGGATGACACCTGATGCCATCTCACGTAGATGAACTCTCCCACTTGATATCGATGTGGGGTTCCCTCATCTTCAGGCTGATTAGCAGAGGCCAACTGTTTCCACAGGTATCGCTGGGTGCTGGTTTTGTTCAAGGGCTTTAAGTCTGTCAAGCAAGGGGGTGTGAAACGAATCATTAAGTCTCCTAGTTGGGGTTAGGTCCCTTACTGAAGGAGTGGCACCATAGAGAATTTCATAAGGGGTGAGGTTACACAAAGAGGAAGACTTGGTATTTCTTGCACAAAACAGTGCATAACTTAGGAACAGAGTCCAATTTTTCATGCCAGTCTCCAAGCTTTATTTCGTTAAGGTCTCTATGATGGTTCTATTCATCCTTTCTACCTGTCCTGAGCTCTGGGGTCTATAAGCACAATGTAACTTCCAATTAATCCCCAGGGTCCTGGCAAATCCCTGTCTTACCTGGGCCATGAATACCGGTCACTTATCCGACCCTATTACCTTAGGCAGGCTGAACCTTGGAAAATGTCTTCTAGGATCTTTTTGACCACCAGCTGAGCCGTTTCTTTCTTCATGGGGAAGGCTTCGACCCATCCTGAAAAAGTATCTACAAAGACTAGGAGACATTTAAGTCCAATCCTTGATGGCTTTATTTCAGTAAAGCTCACTTCCCAGAATTGTCCTGGTCTGATTCCTCATAAGCGCTTCCCTCAAGTAAGCTTCGATGGGTAAGTATTAACTAATTGGCCAACTTGACAAGCTGTAGTCACCTGCGCAGTTATTTCTTTCCTCTGTGAGTCAGTCAATAATAATTCCTTCCTTTGGTCCTTTAAGAGTGCCTATAACTTCTTAGAGTCTAAGTGGGTGAGCTGGTGTATGTCTTTGAGATAAAGGTGGGCTTTTGAAAATTGTGTACTTGGCTCTGTAGGTTCCCAGAGTTCTGTATCTGTCTCCTCAGATGATAAGTTGCCTGAATGTTCCGGTGCGGCCAAGTCTCCTGATTGTTGTTCCCCCTGGTGTGGAAAAAGTGAACAGAGGCACTCCGTTTAGGGCTGCCAATTAGCTTCCTCATCTGTCCCTCTGTTTCCAACCGCCACGGGGTCGTTTCCCTTCTGGTGCCCTGGACAGTGCACTATGCCTAGGTCCGTAGGGCCCTGCACTGCTGAGAGAAGGTGGAGGATCATATCTTTGTTCTTTATTTCTTTATTTCTTTCCCAGCCGAGGTTAATAGCTGCCTTTGCTGGTAAATAGCCCCGTGCACATTTGCAGTGGCAAATGCATAGCGGCTATCAGTGTATATGGTGGCCCTTTTGCCTGTTGCTAGTACCAATGCTTTCGTAAGGGCAATCAGTTCTGCCTTTTGGACTGATGTCTCTTCTGTGAGACCAGAGAAACAGATGACATTAGTTTTGCTAACTACTGCTGCTCCAGCCCACCACGTACCATCTTGGAGGAAGCTGCTCTCGTTCGTAAACCATACGACTTCAGGGTGAGGCAGTGGCTGGATCCTTCAAGTCTCGTCCTATACTGGTTTCTCTGCCTCTTTTTGGGCCACTCTTTGTCCAAGTTTTCTTTTTCTTTACAGTAGGCACATTGATCTGAGGCCAGGGGCAGCCTTTGGCATGGGCCCATGTATCCCTTCATGTCTCCGTGCTTTTTAACTTCTGGTCTATTTGCTGCTCTGACCAAAACCTTAGCCAATGATTTAGTCTGCCTTTTGCTCCTTTCATCCTCCTTTTGTTCCCTTTCCTTCTCTCTCATCTGTTCCCATTCCTCCTCAGTTTCTCTCTTATAATATACTTTCTCAGTTTCTCTGACTAAATCTCTTAAGGTCATATCTTGTAATCCATCTAGACATTGTAACTTTCTCTTAATATCTAGGGCAGCCTGCTGGATAAAGGCCATTGCAACAGAGGTTTTTTTGTCCTCTGCCTGAGGATCAAAAGGAGTATATTTTCTATTTGCTTCCTTAATTCTCTCCAGAATCATAGAGGGAGACTCATTAGGACCTTGGATTATCTCTCTTACCATGGCCAAATTAGTCGGCCCTCTGGCGGCCACTCGGAGCCCCGCTATTAGAGCCCGGTGATAAGTGGACAAATGCTACCAACCTTCAAAGGTGTTGGGGTCCCAGTTTTGTCAGTTCATGGGCCCATAAGGACGAAGAGGGAGCATCACAGTGGCTTCTGAGTTTTCTATTTTCCGTAGCTGGCGGGTTTCTTCAGGTGGCCCAGCTTCCACCAGAAAAGGAGGGGCTGCTGCTGCTGCGGAGAAGTCCCTTGGAGGGCTTGGGTCTGGCCCAATTGCCTCTAGTGGCGGAGAGGCTGAGTCAGTGGTGGGAGAATCATCTGGAATGTGTTGGTGGTTGGGGAGCGAGGGTAGAGGATAAGGAGGGGGAGGATTGTCCAGTCTTGTGACTCAGGAAGAATGGGGGGAAGATGGGGAGGGAATGGAAGGTTTGAATGATAGGATCCTGGGGAAGGGGTATATGGCTGTTGATCTGGGTGGCCACGTGGTCCCGGCTGAAAGACAATATCTCTGACTTTTCGGATTAGAGGGAAGTAGAAGGATCCTTCTGCGGGCCACCCGACTTTGAGGATGGGCCATTCTGAAGCACAGAGAGTCTGCCAGGTCTGACATTTAACTGAAAAATAATGATTCTGGGCCCTTGAGCGGACATCAGTTCAATGATCAAGGGTCAGCGACAGAAGCATGAAAGTGCTTTGTCCCATAATGGGAGTTACTCAAAAAGAGACAGTGAAGACACAAACGCAACACAGACAAAGACAAACAGTAAACGTTTAACATGGGTCCAAGACAAATATTAGAACTCAGTAACTGGCAAAACCTGATGGGTTAGACAATAAAGACAGACAGTAAACTCAACATGAGTTCGGGACAATGAACAAAACTGTGTAGCCAGCAAAACCTGATGGGCTGGCAAACCGAATCCTGAAGCAAAATGTAACCGAGTTGAGGAAACTAATATTCCTTGATTTCCCTCATCCTCTGGAGTGTCCCCCAGGGACGTGGCCAGTAGCTCTGTGACACGTCTGCCAGCCACCGTCAGAGAGAGCTAATGCTCTTCACCGACAGCCACTTTGCCAAGCCCTCACCTGAAACCTGAAACCAGAAAGAGGCACCTTTCTTACCCTGAGAGGAGTCCCTTGGGGTCTTTCGTCCGCTGCGCCGGATATCTCACCTGGGGCCTCCAGATGAAAAGGTGGGGCGAACATCGGAGGAAAAGACCACCAACAGGCTTTCTCATGCAACACCAAAGGGTTTATTGGGGGTATAGCGTGCTGGAGCTCAGGGCTCACTTCAGAGGAGCAAAGAACAAAGAGCCCTAAGAACCACTCGAGCGGAGTTTATATACATTCTTTAGAGAGGGTAGGGACTTTACACACATCATAGCCTCCTTTAGCAAATCATCATATTCCACGGGAAAATCAAATAACAACTCTAAAACATGATTAGCACATTCATTGGCGGGAACAGGTTGGGCAGGGGGTGATTGGTCAGCCCTAAGAAGGGGTATACATTTAAATTGATTGGTGGATGCACTGTGATGTATACGTGGTGAGCTGCATGGTTTCTGGGGAGGGGCTGTTAAGTAACTAGGTCCTCAGGGAAGATTTCAACACACATCTAATGTGCAAATCCAGGAATTGTCTTAACTGCCACAGGAATTTCAGGTGCTGAGTGCAGCTTGGAAACTTTACAAAACCTGGTTCTTTACATTTCAATTTCAATTTCTTTTATTCTTTCAGAACCTTACAGAGGAAGGCGAGAGAGTTCATTGACAATTACTGCTATTTTGGCTATATTGGTTTTGGATGCACACATGGGATCTTTCTTTAGATCCATCTGGTGCTGATAATCTAAGCCATAGCCTCAAACAGGGCCAAGAGGCTGATTAAAACATATCCATTTCCAAAGCAATTACTACTCTGAAGTCAGTTACAGAACTCAGTCTCTTAGGAGAATCACGCCAGTGTTAAAGCCCAGGTGAACACAGTCATCTCATCCAAAAGCCACACAAGTTACACAATTAAAATCAAAACAATCCCACATGGCCCTCATCTACTTCCATATAGTCACTCATCATAACCTCTGGCTGGAGGTTTCCTTAAATGGCACAGCCCAATAGAGTGTCCATAATAAGCTCCCTTCCCCTCATTTGCCTAAATTCAGGGTGGCCTGGACACCCTTCCTGTGAACCAGGATTAATCACATAGTTCTGCCATTAATACTGCTCTGTTTCTGAAATTTGAGGCCTACTGACTGTCAGGTATAGATTCCTTATGTGATTTGGAGTCATTATTAAACCCAAGCACCTTTGCAGGGATTGGAAGAACTCATTTGACCCAGAAAATCCCAATACTCCCTTGATGGAGGTCAAGAACCAAACAGAGGAAGGCAAGAGACTTCATCCACAATGACTGATTTTTTGCCATTTTGGTTTTGGATGCACACATTGGATGTTTCTTTAGATCCATCCGATGCTGATAATCTAAGCCACAGCCTCACACAGGGCCAAGAGGCTGATTCAGAGACATTCCTTTCCAAAGTAATTAAGCAAAGAGCCACAGGTGATGCCCATTCATTTCCATTTTAAAACTGTTTTTTTCAGGCTTCACAAAGGGTGGCCTGAGGCAAAGACCTTCCTGACATTCAGGGCAACAGAACAATAGGTAAGCAAAAGGGCCAAAGCAGGGTTTCTCCACTGAGACTTTCCTGGTCACACTGATATCTGAGTTTTCTGAGATGCTTGCCATTCCCTTCAGCTATGGATTACATGGCCATGTCACAGAGTTTGGAGGTGGTACATATTTTGGACACAAAACCATGAGCCTATTCTGGAGAGTGGCCAGAATTCAGGAAGAAAACAGGAATTTAGGAAGACAGTACATGTTGTCCATTGATAAGGCAACCTGCAATCCATTCCTAAAATGGGTAGGATGAATGCTGGGAAGCTTTCTACTAGACAGGACACATCCATTGATTCATTCTCTTTTCTAATGTCTACAACCACGGACACAGTGGGATACACAGACATAGAAACACTCGCCTTGTCAAAAGACTTTCTAGAAACATTCCACTCCAAACCAAGCAAGCCGCCTTCCCTACCTATTCTCAGAATATAAGACAAAACCACAAACTCACACCCACACTGAAAAAGGCACCTCCTTCCTCAAAGTAAGTCTGTGACTATCCAGAGTGTCCTCTGAATGGTGGGCTATACTATGTTCCCCAGAAATGGCCTGTCCTTTCTCGGATCTGGTCTCCTTGGCCAACTCTGTGAAATATCAGGAGCCCGCGGTGAGCCACTTCTTGCTTTCTCTGGAAAGGCCAGTCTTCAAACTTTCCTGGCATTTGGCCATCCTCACATCAGTAGGTACCAAGAAAGACTGACTCTGTCCTTGGTAAATTTAAACAAGTGATCCCACTGTACTGGGAATTGGACTGGTTCTGGATGCCTGACTTCCTGGATCCCAAGTTCACAGAGTTCCATCACCAAGGAAGTGAGGTGAGGTCACTTCCTTCAGGAACTGAATGAGGTGACTGCCTTAGCAACCACTTTTTCCGAACAGTTGCTTCCATACTTCCTCTGACACTTTCACAAGTTAGATAGGTATCTCAACCATAGGAACCCAGGAACAGCTCTCCACAAAGGCCTTGGTTGGTCCATCTTTTCTACATTAAGGAGAGAGGGTGAATGAGACACAACCCTTCATCCTTACCAGGTTGTTTTCCATGGAATATGACTTTTGCTCTCTCACGTCCTTCATAGTTGCCTACATGTTCTCCAGGGATCATTTCTGCATGGACCTTTGAGGTTTTCAGCAGGTGGAAGATCCACTACATTCCTGTATTGTAAGACCAACTCTGTCCCTGCTGTTCTGTAATGTTAGATTGAGGGAACAGTGTATGGTTAGGGTTAATAACATGTGTGATTTGGGTTAGGAATCATTCTGCTGGATGAATAATGGTATTGGGAACCTGCTATATGTATGAGAATATATAGGTGAAATATATGTATGAAAACAGAAATCTAGGTAAGATTTGAAGCCCAAAAGAGCATTGGGCCCTTGATTGGAATACTTAGCTTTGAATTAAGTTGTGCACAGATGTGTCAGATTAATCAATATACAATGGCATAGGACCTTGTACCTTCGATGATTGAATGTCGAAGAGAACATCCAGTCAAAAAGGGATAGTCGGAAGTGAAAGGTTAATAAAATAGGTATTTGTCACTTCCTGGGAAGAATTTTGTGTTTATTCCGAGCATAATGTAGTTGTAAAAAAAAATGATTAAATTAAAAAGACACCTTGAAGAGCGTCAATGAGAGAGTGAGAGGACCAAAAAAAGTGGTTTGAGACTTGGTTCACCTAGTCCTCCTGTTTGACTACTTTTTTATCAACCCTGGCCTGTCCGATAATAATCTCCATATTATTGCTAACTATAAAACCCTGTTTGCTCAACCGTGTAATTTCTTTTCTCTAAGCTCAAATTGGACAATTTAAACTTATGGTAATACCCCACTAGCAGACATAGAATGTGACAGCCCCCAATGATCACTTTTATGATTAAAAGTAGCTAGAAGAAGAAGTGGGGAATGAAAGATTAATAAAATATGTACTTGTCACTTTTTTTTTCTGTATGCTTAACAAAACACTGTTGAAATCTTGAGAACTGTTTGCTAATCTTGTTCCCAGAATGTCCTGTTCCCAAATGCCAAACTGCAGAATGTACTCCCTCACCCGGTTGAATGCAAACCGCCCACTCTCCCTCACCCATCAATAAACTTCGCTCCCTGCCCTCCCCAAAGAAAGTATATAAGCTCTGCTTAAGCTCTTCTCAGGGCTCTCTGCTCTATTCAAGTGACCTCGGACCCCCTGCATGCTGACCTCCTATAAACCCTTTGCTGTTGCATGAGATAGTCTTTTGGTGGTCTCTTCCTCCGAAGCTCGCCCAATGTTTACTTTGATGATTGGGTGTAGAAAAGAACATTCAGTCAAAAAGGGATAGTCGGTAGGATTAGGAAGATAGTTGTTAGGTTTAGGAAGAAGAGTGAGTATAGGTTTTGGAAAAAAAATATTCTTTATCAATAGGGTTTTGTTTAGAGTGTGAATGTAAATGTTAGCCCATGTGAAGAGTCAGTCAAAATAGTGAACCGGAGAAAATATGTAGGAAAACAGATATCAATAGAGATATTACGAAATAAGGCAAAGTATAAAGTGGGTGATAGGATTAGACATTTTCAATAGGGTTGAATTTGAATATATGATCGTAGGAGAAACCAATATGTAGTCACTAATTGGATTGCTATTTGAGAGAATTAGGCAACCTGGACATGGCTGTGTTTAGTAATCCATGTTCATTTTCAATTTAGGCTTTGGTACAATAATAAGTGTGAACCTTGCATTTTGTGTCCAGAATATTACTGTGATAAAATGTATATGTAGATCAGGTGACATGAGTAATTTTTCCATCATTTCTGGGAGCAATATTTTGAAGATTAATAAGTTAGTATTGGGGGTACAAAGACGTGTACCTTGTGTCTATGAATATAGAGCTAATGCATGAATAGACCATACTGTTAATAAATAATATAACTGGTTCCACTTTATATAATGCATTGGATTCATATCTTAAAATATATAAGAAATCTTATATTGATATACATACATTCATTCCAACTAGTTATACATCTAATGGTAAAATTAAGGTTATGGTTTATCATGAAAAGTGTGTGAGTTTTGCTTCAAAAGTGATTATGGAAATCAAAAATAATGTGTTTGGAAAGAAGTCTCATGAAAAGACCAGTCAAGAACCATGAAAAAATACATGTGTTCTGAAGCAGGAAGTGATTGAAAGTGAAACAAATGCCTCTAAATTAGCGAACTTGTGGATGAAATATATATCCTATTATGTGCATAAACTGAAGAAATAGTAATGTACCAGTTTTGAATAAAAATGAACGTCAAAATACACATCATGTCCCATAGGAATCAATTTGCATTGATGTTAACCTGGGTCAGTTGCTGTATTAATTTTAGGATTTGTAGGCACCATTCACTGAAGATAGTTTTCAGTACTAGGAAACAAATACGTATTTCAGGTGGATGAATATTTCTGACGATAATCTTGTGAAAAGTTGATTATAAATTCACATATATGAATATGAATGAATTTAGGAAATGTATAATAAGACACATGTATTTCATATTTTGAAAAATCTGGAAAGTTTGTATATATATATATATATATATATATATATATATATATATATATATATACACACACACACACATGCACACAGACATTAAAAAGTAGCAATATATATGCCAATTGAAATTCACCATGAAATATATATCATCCACAGTTTCAAAAATATTCATTTTACTGAACATGGATTTATGTATAATGTTGTTAAACTAGGAAGCTCACAGAGAGTTCGAATTTTAACTTCCAACAGCATTTAGGAGAAGTGATCTCTTCTCACAATGTGTATCTGCCAAGTCAACCACTTCACAAGAATGTACGTGTTGTACCTTGTAGGATTCTATATGTGCATATAAAAATACATGTGCAAATAGGCTACAGAGAAAGGGAGACAGGAATTCACATATTTGTTAACTTTAAAAACACATGGAGAACAATTTCAACAAAAGTTGACTAGATTTATAACTCCTACACTACATAATGCAAAAGGCAAATTCAACTATACACCATGCCTCCTCTGAACTGCTTGTATTTCTATTCTGTTTGGATTATTATTCTCCATCATATTAGGATTAGTAGTCAGAGTCTAGTAGGCTATGGGTTAGTGTCAGGGATTCAGTATTTCGAATGGAAAATTGGAAAAGGTATCCAATGTGTATGTAATTATGTGCTATGAAAAATCTTCCCACTCTTATCCAGAACAATGCCTTGACATTACCTTTGCCCCAAGTAAGACACAATGAGAGGAGAAGAGTTCGAAAATCTGTGTGTATATATATATATATATATATATATATATATATATATATATATATATATATATATATATATATATATGGAATGCAATATGCTCAGTTGTTCACAAACTTGGAGGTGGTAGATGAGTTTACAAAAGTAACGAACAGGGTAAACCCTCCACAAAAATGGAGCTTTGCTGGCCTAAAGACTTCTTGAGAAACTGCCTCTGAGGTTGGGAACTTGAAATATATGTTGTTGTCAGGAGCTTAATCTTCATTTGTGGTGAGACAATTAAAGCTGGATCTGCATCTATGTGACCTGAAGGATCTTGTTTCTTATTTTCCAATGAACATGAGACAGCAGTGCTGAATTCTCTCTTTGTAGGTAAACTGTGGCCACTGGGGGCTATGTGTCTCCCTGTGAGGACTCTGAAACCATTTGGTCATCCTCCAATTTTCGTGGTGTTTCTTGCTGCTGCACTGGGAGTTTGGTATTTGCTTCGTGAAATACAAAGATTTCAACTGGGACACAGTGCTAGAGGGAGTTCTGTCATGTGTGGTGTGTCAGGGTCTGCAAGAGAATGCACCAACCAGGCCTCTATCCCACAAAGCTTGCCCCCTTGACCATAGCAACCTGATTCTGAAAATTGCCATGAAAACTCTCCATATAACAAGATGCATTTACATATAAGGGTTTGCTGGCTACACTATATCAGTCACAAGCTATTTGGAAGCCAATGGCAGGTCCACATGACTCCACCACAGATGTTTTATCACACACCTGCACACCACTACTCTAGGCCCACTACTCAGGAGGCTCCAACTTACTGGCATCACTTTTCTTCAACATTTTCATGAAACCCAGTCAATCAAGGCACTGTATTGTATACTCATGATCAGCAACAGGACATCCAAAGTTTCTCCAGTGCCACCTGGTCATGGGAATTTCAAAAATTTGATGGTATTCATCTATCCATTTTTCAAGGATGAAGTTGGAGGCACTGTGGGTTTCAATTCATTCAGGAACCACTAAATGGTGAGGAAGTTCATTTCAATGAATTCTCTGGACAACACTCACAGGAAAGGCTTCCCAAAGAGTGGCCAAAAGGTCACATGAAGCCAGGCCCATTGAACTGTACAATGTGAGGTCCATGTGTGTTTTGACTCTCAACTATGGCTGCCATGTTTTTCATAATAAAATCATGTGATATCCTGGCTGAGATTCCCAGTGCTCTGTGGAAAACCAACCTGGGACTAGATTTCAGATTCCAAGCGTGAATCTCATGCGTGGCCTCCTAAAATCCCAATTCAATTCATGGCAATACTACTCTGAGGTCAGTTCCAGAACTCAGTCTATAAGGGGAATCACCCAAGAGTGAAGCCCTGGTGGACCGAGTCATCTCTTCCAACTGCCACAAAAATGACCACAATTATAACCAAAACACTCCCACATGGCCCTCATTTTCTTCCATATAGACATTCATCATAACTTCTGGCAAGAGTTTTCCATAAGTGGCGCAGCTCAAGACAGTGTCCAATATAAGCTTCCTTGTCCCTCATTTGCCTAAAGTAAGTGTGGCCTGGACACTCTTCCTGTCAACCAGGAGTGATCAAATAGGCCTGCCATTAATACTGCTCTGCTTCTACTATTTGAGGCCTACTGACTGTCAGGTATAGATTCTTTATGTGGTTTGTAGTCATGAGAAAACACTAGTACATCTGCAGGGCTTTGAAGAACTCATTTTACCCAGGGGTCCATAATCACACTTGATGGAGGTCAGGAACCTAACAGAGGAAGGTGAGAGACTTCATCCACAATGACTGATCTTTTTGAATTTTGGTTATGGATGCACACATGGGATCTTTCTTTAGATCCATCAGGTGCTGACAATCTAAGCCCCAGCTTCACCGAGAGCCAAGAGGCTGATTCAGACACATCCATTTCCAAAGAAATTAAGCAAAGAGCCACAGGTGATGCCCACTCATTTCCATTTGAATACTGTTTTCTTCAGGCTTCACAAAAAGGTGGCCTGAGCCAAAGACTTTCCTTACATTTAGGGCAACAGAAAAATATGTAAGCAAATGACCCAAAGCAGGGTTTCTCCACTGAGACTTTCCTGGTCACAATGATATCTGAGTTTTCTGACATGCTCCCCTTCTCTTCAGCTCTCCAGTACATGGCCATGTGACAGAGCTTGGAGGTGCCACATAGCTTGGACACAAAACTGTGAGCCTATTCTGGAGAGTGTCCAGAATTCAGGAAGAAAACAGGAACTTAGAAAGATAGTAGGTTTTGCCCATTGATAAGGCTAGCCGCAATCCATTCATAAATTGGCAGTATGAATGCTGGGAAGCTTTCTACTAGACAGAACACATCCATGATGCATTCTTTTTCTAATACCAAGACCACAAACAGAGTGGGATACACAGTAATAGAAACACTCACCTTGTCAGAGGACATACTAGATGAAGTCCTCTCCAAACCAAACAAGTCGCCTTTCCTACATATTCTCAAACTCACACCCACACTCAAAAAGGCAGCACCTTCCCCAAAGTAGGTCTGTGACTATCCGGAGTGTCCTATGATGGGTGGGATATACTATTTTTCCACGAAATGCACTGTGCTGTCTCAGTTCTGGTCTCCTTGGCCAACTCTGTGAAGTTGTCAGAAGTCACTGGTGATCCACTACCTGCTTTCTCAGGAAAGGCCCCTCTTCTTAGCTTTCCTGGCATTTGGCCATCCTCACATAACTAGGAACCAAGAAAGACTGACTCTGTCCTTGGTTTACCCAAACAAGTGAGACCACTGGAACTGGGACTGGAACTGGCTGTGGTCTCCTGGCTTCCTGAATCCCAAGTTTAGAGAGTTCCATTACCAAGGAAGTTATGTGAGGTAACTTCCTTCAGGAAGTGAATGAAGTCACTGCCTTGACAAACACTTTGTCCTAACAGTTGCTTCCAAGGGTCCCATGAGATGGAGGGTGCACCTACTTCCTGTGACATTTTCACAAGTTAGAATGATATATCAACCATAGGCACCTGGGAACAGCTCTCCACACAGGCTTGGTTTGGTCCATCTTCTCTACATTAAGAAGAGAGAGGCTGATTCAGACACATCCCTTCACCCTGACCAGGTTGTTTACGATGGAAGTTGACTTTTCCTCCCTCAGGTCCTTCATTGCTGCCTACATCTTCTCCATGGATTATTTCTGTATTGACCTTTGAGGTTCTCAGCAGGTGGAAGATCCCCTACACTCCTGATTGTAAGACCAAACCTGTCCCTGCTTTTCTGTAAAGTTAGATTGAGGGAACAGTGTATGGTTAGGGTAATAACAGGTTTGATTTGGGTTAGGAATCATTCTGCATGATGAATAATGGCAATGGGAACCTGTGATATTTACAAGAATATATAGGTGAAATATAAGTATGAATACAGAAGTCTAGGTAAGATTTGAAGCCCAGAAGAGCATTGGGTCCATGATTGAGATACTTAGCTTTGAAATACCTTCTGCACAGATGTCTCAGATAAATCGATAAAAAATGGCATAGGACCTTGTAAATTGGATGATCAAATGTAGAAGAAAACATCCACTTAAAAAGGGTAGTTGGTAGGATTGGAAAGATAGTCAGTAGGTTTAGGAAGAA
This sequence comes from Callospermophilus lateralis, assembly GCF_048772815.1. Lineage (NCBI taxonomy): Eukaryota > Metazoa > Chordata > Mammalia > Rodentia > Sciuridae > Callospermophilus > Callospermophilus lateralis. Next base: position 50,880 of record NW_027514186.1, read on the forward strand.
GAGTGAGTATAGGATTTGCTCCAAAAGTTCTTTAGCAATAGGGTTTCTGGTAGAGAATGAATGTAAATGTCAGCATAATGTGATGAGTCAGTTACAATGATTAACTGGGGAAAATATATAGGGAAGCAGATATCAATAGAGACAGGAAGAAATCAAGCAAAGTATAAATTGAGTGATAGGATTAGACATTTTCAGCATGGTAGATGTTGAATATACAATCTTAGAAAGAAACAAATATTAAAAAACAATAGGATTGACATTTGAGAGCATTAGGCAATCTGGACTTGGATGTTTTTAGTAATCCATGCTCACTTTCCATTTAGGCTTTGGTACAATCATAAGTGTGAACTTTGCATTTTGTGTCCAGAATATTACTGTGATAAAGTGTATATGTAGATCAGGTGACATGAGTATTTCTTCCACCAATTATGTGGTCAATATTTTGAAGATGTATAAATTAGTATTGGGTGTACAAATAGGTCTACACTGTGTCTACAAATATTGATAAAATGAATGAATAGACAATACTGTGAATAAATAATATAACTGGTTCCATCTTTAAATTATGGATTGAATTGATATCTTAAAATATACAGGAAATCTTATATTGATGTTCATACATTCATTACAACCATTTATAGATCTAATGGTAATATTAGGGTTATGATTTGTCATGAAGAGTGTGTGAGGTTTGCTTCAACATGATTATTGAAATCTAAAATGAAAAGTATTCTCATGAAAAGACAAGTCAAAAAACATGGAGGAATATATGTGTACTGAAGCAGGAAGTGATAGAAAGTGAAACAAATGCCTATAAATTTGCAAACTTGTGAATGAAATATTTATCCTATGATGTGCATAAACTGAAGAAATAGTCATGTAATATTGTTGAATAAAAATGAACGTCATAATACACATCATGTACCATAGTAATCTACTTGCATTGATGTTAAAGTGGGTCAGTTACTGTAGAAAAATTAGGACTTCTATGCACCATTCACTGAATTTAGATTTCAGTACTAGGAAACAATATGTATTTGAGGTGGATGAATATTTCTGAGAATAATTTTGTGAACATTTGATTATAAATCCACATACATGAATATGAATGCATTTAGGGATTGTATAATAAGACACATATATTTTATATTCTGAAAAATCTGGAGAGTGTGTGTGTATACACACACACACACACACACACACGCACACACAGACATTAAAAGGTAGCAATATATATGCGAATCGAAATTTATCATGAAATATATATCATTCACAGATCCAAAAATATTCATTTTACTGAACATGGATTTATGTATTATCTTGTTCAACTAGGAAGCTCACCCATAGTTTTAATTTTCAGTTCCAACAACGTTCAGGAGGAGTGATCTCTTTTGACAATTTGTATCTGCCAAGTCTGCCACCTCACAAAATTGTACATGTGTTACCAGGTAGGATTCTATATGTGCATACAAAAATACAAGTGCTGAATAGGATACAGATAAAGGGCGACAGGAATTCACGTATTTGTTATCTTTAAAACACACGGAGAACTACTTCAATTTAATATTGACTTGATTTATAACACCTACCCTTTATCATACAAAAGGTAAGTCCAGCTATACACCATGCCTCCTCTGAACTGCTTGTATTTCTATTCTGTTTTGGTTATTTTGCTCCATCAATTTAGGATTGCCACAGTCTGGCTGGGCACAATTCAGGAGCCACTTGTCAAAAGCTAACTTTATTTTTAGAACCACACACGCCAAAAAATAGCTCCTTCGGAAAAACACTCAGAGCACAACTGCCACCACCGGCTTCCACAAGCTCTCAACCTCCTCACTCCTCCTGCTCTTGAGGTCGATTGGCTGGGTTGTTTGAGCAGAGCCAAAAAAGTCCCCCAAGAAGCAGCTCCATAATTTGAAAGGGTGGGGAAACAGCCCAATGGGCATCACCGCAGAGGAGCCAATCAGCTAGATGTTGCTGGGGCCGCTGTGAGCCAACCATCAGCTGGCAGTCTGAAAGTTTGCTTTGGCCCCTTGGACTGTGGCTCTCAACATCTAACCCTCTCTGTTTAAACAACAAGCATGTGGCTTAGGGACCGTGCCTGACTTAGGTTGTCCAATAGTACATATGGTCCTTACCCATTATCGAATGAGCTGACCTCAAGGTGTCAGCCTCCTGTCTTAGATTGGTACCATTGTAATTGGATCTTACCCATCACTGACTACAGGTCCAGTATACATTCACACCTGTGGAGAGGTCTTTGTACCAGGGGCGGGTGAGGTTCTTTGCCTCATCTCTGTTGGCACCCAAATTTTAGCTGAACGACCATGACAAGCAGAAGGGAGGAAGATACACCAAGGCAATTGATGGCTCTTTTTGAAAAAATTGTACCACCGATGACATCATCAGAGAAATACCCCAACACTACCACAAGTCGCTGCACCAACAGATAGTTCACAATGCATGCAGGTGAGTTCACAATGCATACAAGTGATACATAGTCCAGGCAAGTTCTGCAAGCAGTTCAGTGATGGCTATTGCAGAAGCTGTAGATTGGTTTTATCTTTGTCTTCACATGCACTGGGATGAAGTTTGAAATTCTGGCAACAATGCCTAAAGAAAGAATTATGTAACATTCCAAAAGGCACTAAAAGAAAACAATTTTCTTAACAATTTACATTGTCTCGAAGAGAATTATTAAATATAATGCAAAGAAAAGGTGGATCCAACATGGCGGCGGGCAGAGAGGCTGCGCTTTTAATGCACTCACAGTGATGGGGTCATAAAGTCGCAAGGATAACTCTTGGATTCTACCAACGGAGATTCTCCTAGCAAAATTCCACTGAAGGGAGACCGCCCGGGAGCTACTAGAATTTTTTTGAAGCGTCTGTGTGACCCGGACGAGCGGGACCCTGCCACTAGACGCGGAGTTCGAGATTCACCAGCCACAGTCCGCGCACCGTGGGCACAGCTGAAGATCCATCCACCCGCCCGCAGGCAAAGTGACTGGGTCCTGCTAGACGCTGAGACACAGCTTGGCAGGAAGAAGTCTTTAGCCAAGCCTCCACGCGCCAGGAGCTGAGGCGAACCAGGCCGGGCCAGTCCCACCCCTCCCCTCGGTCAATCCGGCAAGAAGCCTGGGGCCCGCCATAGCAGAGAGTTGACGTCATCGGAGTTCGGCTGGCGAAATTCCTTCCCAGCAGAATCCACTTTAGCAGGTGCGTGACTCCCCATACTGATACAAGCAGCCAGGAAACTTCATTGACTTCTCAGGGGTCATGTCCGTAGGGAAGCAGAGGGGAGCCCAGACCCCAAGGCCCCCATAACACCAGTGGTGACCCCTAAGGTCTTAGCCGCCAGTTTACCACAGCACTGAGGCTTAAAAGGGACGCTCGGTGGGGCTGCAAGTGTAACTAGATCTCTGGAGAATCACTTCTGGGAAACAGGACCTGGCTGGCAGGCTGACAGGAGGAAGGGTGTTAAGAGCTGGAGAAGTGAAATGGCTCTGGACTGACAAGTCTGAGAAACCCCCAGAAGACACAGTACAGGGATAGCTCTCGGCAGGTAGAGAGCAGACACTCCGCTTGGAAGGCACAGCTCTGCCTACTGGAAGAGAAGAAGGTGGATCTCTAAGACTTTAATTTTTTTTGTTGTTGTTGTTGTTGCTGTTGTTGATATTTTTTTCTCTCCTTCTTCTCTCCCTGTTCCTTTCCCCACTTTTCCTTCTCTCTTTCAATCCCATTTCAAGTTTTATTGTTCTTTTCATTCCCCTCTAATCTATCTCTCCCTCTATCATTTTTTCTTTTTAAGAGCACCTTCATTCTCCTACCGCCCAACTCTCATCCCAAGCATTACATCTTCCATTGTGTGTAATTGTCTAAATGCAAATAGGTGAATGTCTCGAGGCTGTCTATAAGACTCCTAAATACCTAGCTACAACCAACACCCTGATCCAATTGCCTGGTAGTATCCACCTTCAGTGGAGCAATCTTCTAAAGTAGCCAAGTCATACTAACCATTGTACCACCAGAGCACCCAACCTAAACATATAGTCCTAAGAACAAACAGCAAATCATTATATGCATACAGAACCTAGAAGCCTTATATGAATTGAATGAATCAGCTTTAAAGTACAACAAAGCCCAAAATTTCTAGGCATAATCTCCCACCACAAAAGAGAGACAACAGAGATATACAAAGCCAAAAAAATGTATAGGAGAAAGCAGTTACAAAGCAGTCAAACAGAGGTGGAAAGCAAGTGAACAATATGAAAAAACAAGGGAAAAAAGGGTTACGAACAATGCAGTACAATCTAAATATACAGGAGGACCTAGAAGAATCAGAAATATGGACAGGGAAAGAAATCAAGGCATTCCTAATTCAGATGGAACGGCATATTAGAGAAGACATGAGACAGCAAATCCAAGCATTGCAAGTATATTTTGAAGAGGAACTAACCACACAAATTAAATCCACAAAGAATGAGCTTTATCAGGAGATAGAGGTGTTAAAAATAATCAAGTTGTAATCATAGAAATGCAAGAAACCGTAAATCAGATTAAAAGTGCTAATGAGAATATTACAAACAGACTAGATCAAGTAGAAGTCAGAACATCAGATAATGAAGACAAAGTATATCAACTTGAAAAGAATATAGTCAACACAGAAAAGATGCTGAAATCAAACATATAACACAAAACACAAGTGTGCACACATAATATAATACATACAACACATGACATAATATTAAAGGCCTTATGACTTTTTACAGGTGAAATCTCCATTGCAATGTCTAAAAACTCTATTGTCCAAAAATAGAACTGATCAGCAAAACATTAACCTAGGTCTGTATGAGCTAAAAAAAAAAAAAAAAATAAAACTTCATGATATGAGAAAGGGCAATAATAAAATAGATGTTGAAAAAAACATTCTGGTTCTGTCACAGATGTAAGAACAGCCAAACTGGAGTTCTGGATATCAGCTCTTATTGATTTGAGCCAAATCATCTTATTTTTGGTCTGTAGAAATCTCTTTAGTTAATCTCTCTGGAATCCAAATTGGCTACTCTTCTCCCTGTAGAAACACAAAAACAGACCCCGGACTCCAGACAATTACTGGGTCAGGACCTTTCCATTGTTCTGTTAGAATATCCTTCCAAAGTACCTTGGGCTTATGTACATTATTTGGACATATATGCCTTTCTGCAGCACTAAGCCCTGATGAACCCAAATTTAAAAAGTTTAGAGTAAAAGGGTTATGTTAAGTTTATCTTTGGGGAATATATACCCCTTCCCAATTCCTTCTTTTTGCTTTAATATGTATGTTTTAATAGTTTGATGTGATCTTTCAACTATGCCTTGTCCCTGTGGATTGTATGGGATTCCTGTTATATGAGTAATGCCAAATGATGAGCAAAATTGTTTAAAAGAGGTAGAAATATAACCAGGGGCATTATCTGTTTTTAACTCTTTTGGAACGCCCACAGTGGCAAAATTTTGTAAGCAATGAGCTATAACATCTTTAGTTTTTTTCTCCAGCAAGAAGGGAGACCATCAAAAATCCAGAAGAAGTATCAACTGTAACATGCAAATATTTTAATTTTCCAAATTCTGGCAAGTTTGTGACGTTCATCTACCAAATATGGTTAGGTATCAATCCTCTAGGATTGACTCCAAGATTAACTTGTGGTAAAAAGGTCACACAATTTTGACATTGTTTTATTATTTGTCTAGCTTGTTCCTTTGTTATTTTGAAATGCTTTTGTAAAGTATTAGCATTGACATGGAACTTTTTATAAAAATTTATAGCTTCTTCTAGTGTAGAGAAAATATGTATGTATGTCATGTGTTGTTTTATCTACTAAATAATTGCCCAAACTAAGGGCTCCAGGCATTCCTGTATGTGTCCTGAAATGTCCTATAAAGAATGGATCTTTCCTGTCCCAGATTAGACTTTGTATAGTGGAAAGCAAAGAGAAAAGAGTAGAGGAAGGGGAAATCCTTCCACCATCTTCAAGTGATACTATAGCAATAACTATATACTGATTATCGGAAAATAAATTAATTACAGATGCTTTAAGCATCACAAAAGCTTGTAATACTGCATTAAGCTCTACATTTTGAGCTAATTGTTTTCGTACTAAAAATGTAAAAGTTTGATCAGGTGTAACTATTACTGCTGTACCATTATTTGACCCATCAGTGAATATATTTGTAGCATTTATAATAGGTGTTTTTCTTCTCATTTTTGGAAAAATTACATGATGTGATGACCAAAAAGACAATAAAGGATTAGATGGTAAGTGGTTATCAAATGAAACATTAGATTTGCACATGATTATTGCCCAAGTATTTAACTAATTATCTAACTCATCAATTTGATTCATAGTATATGGAGTAATAATTTTATTGGAAGACATTCCAATCAGTCCCTTTGCTGCTTTTATTCCTTTGAGTATTAATTGTCCTAAAGCCTCAGTATACCTAGTAAGAATAGTGTTAGGAGAACAAGAAAAATGTATTCACAATAATGGACCTTCTTGCCAAAAATACTTCTGTAGAAATATTTTTTTGGTGGTAGTACAATAAATAATAAAGGCATTCTTAAATCAATTCTATCCAAATGAATATTTTCCATACATTTTTCAATGATTTTTAATGCCTTTCTTGCTTCAGGTGTTAACATTCGGGGTGCATTTGGATCTGATAGACCTTTTAGGATATCAAATAAAGGTTCAAACTCTCCTGTTGGTATACCTAGATAAGGCCTTATCCAATTTATGTCTCCTAATAACTTTTGAAAGTCATTAAGTGATTTGAGTTGATCGATTCGTATTTGAATTTTTGGTGGATGGACCATGATTGAGGATAAAAGAACTTATAAATAATTAATTGAAAAATTTAATTGTACTTTATCTATTGCTATCTCTAGTTTATAATTTTTTAATAAGTTTGTAAGTGTGGCATAACATTCTAGCAATGCGTTTTTAGCTTTCTGTGCTAATAATACACCATCCATATAGTGAAATATTTGTAGTTCAGGATTTTGATTTCTAAGTGGCTGGATTAATTTGTTAACATAAATTTGACCCATAGTTGGACTGTTAGCCATCCCTTGAGGGAGTACTTTCGATTGGATCTCTGATCAGTACCTTCATGATTCAGTGCAGGGATAGTAAATGCAAACCATGGACTATCCTCAGGATGAATTGTAATTGAATAAAAACAATCTTTAATATCTATAATTAAAACATACCAGGTTTTTGGCAAAGCAGAACATTGAGGAATTCCCAAATGAGCAGGTCGCATAATAACCGTCTCATTATTAATGGCTCTTAAATCTTGCAATAATCTCCATTTACCAGATTTCTTTTTGATGACAAAAATGGGAGTATTATGGGGAGATACAGACGGTTGTATATGTCCTTCCGCTAATTGTTGTTTTACCAGGTCATGGGTTGCTTGTACCTTTTCTTTAGTCAGGGGCCACTGAGGAACCCATACTGGTATTTCTGATTTCCAAGTAGTTTTTATTGTCTTAGTGGCCCTTTCTTAAAATCCAACCCATGTCTGTCTGTTCTTTGATCTATTTGTATTGGGGCTGCTATACCTTGTTCTTGTTTTTCTAATCTTTTTCCTTTCCTAAAACCTTGTCTAACCATAATTGTGGGTACATTTTGATTGATGTTATTTGTTAATGTCAAACCTAATCGATCTAGGACATCTCATCCCCATAAATTTATAGGAAGATGATCCATACATATGGCTGTTTAGTTCCTTCACATCCTTCAGGATCCTTCCAATCTAATACCATTGCTCTTCTATGGGGATTAGTCACCAATCCTAGGCCTTGAAGCATTTGAGTGTATTGTTGTAATGGCCAATGTTTTGACGAGAGATGATGCTAAGTTCTTGATGAGAGATGATGCTAAGTTCTGCATCTGTATCCAATAGCCCATTAAATTCATGTCCTTGAATATTTAGTTTTAGCATGGGGCGAGAATCTAAATTTAAATAAGCATAGCCCAATCTACACGTGTGGAGCCTAATCCCTTGGAACCTCTTTCTACAGCATGACTGAAAAATTTATCATGTAGGCTTGGTATTATTAGTAACTGTGCTATTCTGTCTCTTGGTGAAATTACAGATATACCCTTTGGAGAACTGGCTATAATTTTTAATTCACCTTCTATGGTCTACAAGCACGGACACAGAGAGATACACAGACATAGAAACAGTTGCCTTGCCAAAGGACTTACTAGACACAGTTCACCCCAAACCAAACATTCTGCTTTTCCTACCTATTGTCAGAACATGATACAAAACCACAAACTCACACTAATACCAACAAGTCACCTCCTTCCCCAAAGTAGGTCTGTGACTATCCAGAGTTTCCTCTGACTGGTGCGCCATAATATTTTCCCACGAAATGGCCGGTACTGTCTCAGATCTGGTCTCCTTGGCCAACTCTGTGAAGTTTTCAGGAGCCACCTATTTCCTTCTTTCTCAGGAAAGGCTCCACTTCAGAGCTCTCCTGGCATTTGGCCATCCTCACATCAGTATGTACCAAGAAAGACTGACACTGTCCTTAGTAAATCCAAACAATGAGCCCACTGGGACTGAGACTGGGACTGGCTCTGTGTCCCGGGCTTCCAGTTCAGAGAGTTCCATCACCAAGTTAGTGAGGTAGGTCACTGCTGGCTTGTGGGAAGCCAGTGATGGCAGTTGGGTTCTGAAGGTTTTCCTCAGGAGCTGTTTTGTTTGGCATGTGTGGTTCTTAAAATAAAGTTCGTTTCTTTTGTCAAGTGGCTCCTGAATTTTGCCCAGCCAGACTGTGGCATTTGGAGGGCCGCAAGGGGAATGAGTGAGGGTAAGTGATAAGGTAAACTGCTCACCTCTGAAGGAAGGGCGAGAGGATGGGAAGCCATTTTAAAATTCCACTTTTGTTTTGCTTCACTTTTGTTTTAAGTTGCCTGTCCCTGGAGATGGGTAAGATGGAAGAAAAACCACTCACATCTGAGGAACTGATTGAGAGAAAAAAGAGATGGACATTTCAGGAGGATAGAAAAGCTATTATAATGATTTTCTGTTGTTCCACTTTTGTTTCATTCTGGTTCAGTTTTGTTTGGCGATATCTTCTTGGGTTGTATTATAGTTATAGTAGAAATATTCAAGTAAAAGAGAAGGTCTCTCAAGCTAGTCAGACAGAGATAAAAATTCAATTAAAAGAGAAGGTCTCTCTAGCTAGTTAGACAGAGGAAAAAAACAGGTGATTGATCCTGATAATGTGTCTGAATCAGCCTCTTGGACCTGTGTGAGGCTGTGGCTTAGATTCTCATCACCTGATGGATCATTCCGTGTGTGAATCCATACCCAAAATGGCCAAATGAGCAGTCCCTGTGGATGAAGTCTCTTGCCTTCCTCTGTAAGGCTACTGACCTCCATCAAGTGAGAATACGCATCCTTTGTGTCAAATGAGTTCTTCAAAGCCCTGGAGAGTCTAGCACATAGGTTCTTTGGTTTTCTCATGACTCCAATTCACATAAAAATATCTATACCTGACAGTCAGTAGGCCTCAAATTGGAGAAGCAGAGGTGTATTAAGGGCAGGCCTATTTGATCACACCTGGTTCACAGGAAGGGTGTCCAGGCCACCATGACTTTAGGCAATGAGGGACAAGAGAGCTTATTTTGGACACTGTCTTGGACTTCGCCACTCATGTAAACCTCCAGACAGAACTTAGTATGAGAGTGTATATATGGAAGAAGATGAGGACCATGTGGGAGTGTTTTGGTTTTAATTGTGGTCATTTGTGTGGTAGTTGGAAGATATGACTGGGTACCCCTGGGCTGAACTCTGGTGTGATTCCCCTTAAAGACTGAGTTCTGGAACTGACTTAGAGAAGTGTTATCATGAAATATGTTGGGATTTCAGTTGGTCACGCATGAGAGTCGCCCTTGGAAACCGAGATCTAGGCCCAGGTTTTCTTTCCACAGAGCACTGGGAATTTCAGCCAGGATATCACATGGTTTTATTCTGAAAGACATGGCAGCCATATTTGAGAGTCAAAACACAAATGGACCTCACATTGTAGACAGCAATAGCCCTGGCTTCCTGTGAAATTTTGGCCACTCTTTGGAAGCCTTGCCTGTGAGATTTCTCCAGAGCTTTCATTGAAATGAGCTTCCTCACCATTTAATTGTTCCTGAATGAAGTTAAACACACAGTGCCTCCAACATCATTCTTGAAAAATGGCTAGATAAATACCATGAAATTTTTGAAATTCCCATGACCATGAAAATGGTGTAGAACAGAGATGCCAGTAAGCTGGAGCCTGATGTGAAGTGGGCCTAGAAAAGTCGTGTGCAGGTGTGTGATAAAATATCTGTGGTGGGGCCATGTGGATCTGCCATTGGCTTCCAAATGGCTTGTGACTGACATGGTGCACCCAGCAGACCCTTCTATGTAAAGGCATCTTGTTATATGGAGAGTTTTCAGGGCAATGTTCAGAATCAGATTGGTATGGTCAAAGATGGGATTGAAGCCTGGTTGGTGCATTATCCTGCAGACCCTGACACACCACACGTGACAGAACTCCCTTTAGCACTGTGTCCCAGTTGAACTCCTTGTATTTTGTGAAGCAAATACCAAACTCACATTGCAGCAGCAAGAAACACATCGACAAGTGGAGGATTGCCGGATGGCTTTACAGTCCACACAGTAAGATTTTCCCCCCAGTGGCCACAGTTTACCTACAAAGAGAGAATTCAGCACTGCTGCCTCATGTTCATTAGAAAATAAGAAACCATGTCCTCCAGGTCACTTAGATACATACCTAGCTTTGATGGTCTCTCTACAAAAAAAGCTAAAACTCCTGTCAACAACAAATATTTCAAGTGCCCAAACTCAGAGGCAGTTTCACCAGAAGTCTTTAGTCCAGCAGAGCTCCATTTTTGTGGAGTATTTACCTGTCCCTTACTTTTGGAAACTCCTCTGCCACCTTCAAGGTTGTGAACTCTTGAGCATATTACATTCCAGATATGTATTCACAGATTTTCTAACTCTTCCACTCTAATTGTGTTTTACTTGGGGTGAAGGTAAAGTCAAGGCATTGTTCTGGATTAGAGTGTGAAGATTTTTGTGAAGCACATATTTACATACACATTGGATTCATTTTCCTATTTTCCATTCAAAATGCTGAATGGCTGACACTAACCCATACCCTACTAGACTCTGACTACTAATTCTAATATGATGGAGAAAAATAACCCAAACCGAATAGAAATACAAGCAGTTTAGACGAGGCATAGTGTATTGCTGGACTTGCCTTTTGCATTATACAGGGTAGGACTTATAAATCTAGTCAATATTTTGTTGAAATAGTTCTCCATGTGTTTTTAAAGTTAACAAATAGATGAATTCCTTTCTGCATTTCTCTGTAGCCAATTCAGCACATGTAATTTCATATGCACATATTGAATCGTACCTGTTATCACATATACATTCTTGTGAGGTGGCTGACATTGCAGATACAAATTGGGAGAAGAGATCACTCCACCTAAACACAGTTGGAACTGAAAATTCAACCTATGGGTGAGCTTCATAGATGAACAACATGATAAATAAAATCATGTTCAGTATAATGAATATTTTTGGATCAGTGGATGATATACATTTCATGATGAATTTCGATTTCCATATATATTGCTACTTTTTAATGTCTGTGTGTGTGTGTGTGTGTGTGTGTGTGTGTGTGTGTGTGTATACACTCTCCAAGTTTTTCATAATATTAAATATATGGGTCTTAATGTACACTCCCTAAATTCATTCGTATTCATGTATGTGGATTTATAATCAAATATTCAAGAGATTATTCTCAGAAATATTCATCCACCTAAAATACATATTTGTTTCCTAGAACTAAAAACTAACTTCTGTGAATGGTGCATACGAATCCTAATATTTCTACAGTAACTGACCCAGTTTAACACCAATGCAAGTAGATATTTATGGAACGTGATGTGTATTTTGATGTTCATTTTTAGTCAACACTTGTACATTACTATTTCTTCAGTTTATGCACATCATAAGATATATATTTCATACACAAGTTAGCAAATTTATAGGCATTTGTTTCACTTTCAATAACTTCATTCTTCAGAACACATGTATTCCTCCATGTTTTTTGACAAGACTTTTCATGAGACTTCTTTCTAAACACATTATATTCGATTTCCATAATCACTTTTGAAGCAAAACTCACACACTCTTCATGATGAAATATCACCCTAATATTACCATTAGAAGTATAACTGGTTGGAATGAATGATTTAATATCAATATAAGATTTTCTGTATATTTTCAGATATCAACTCAGTCCATTATTTAAAGCGGACCAATTATATTATTTATTCACAGTATGGTCTATTCTTGCATTATCTCTATATTCTTAGACAGATACTACACCACATTCTACCCCCAATACTCATTTATACGTCTTCAAAATATTGTTCCCAGAAATGGTGGAAGAAATACTCATGTCACCTGATCTACATATACATTTTATCACAGTAATATTCTGGAAAATAAAGCAAAGGTCACACTTATGATTGTACCAAAGCCTAAATTTAAAGTGAGCATGGATTTCTAAAAACATCCATGTCCAGGTTGCCTAATTCTCTCAAATGTCAATCCAATTGTTGACTACATACTTGTTTCTTTCTAAGATTATATATTCAAACTCAACCCTGTTGAAAATGTGTAATCCTATCACTCACTTTAAACTTTGCCTGATATCCTAATGTCTCTATTGATATAGGCTTTCCTTCATAATTTCCCAGTTCATCATTTTGACTGTTCATTTGTGCTGACATTTACATTCACTCTCTACCTGAAACCCAATGCTAAATAACTTTTGGTCCAAATCCTATACTCACTTTTCTTTCTGAATCTACCGACTATCTCCCAAATCCTACTGACTATCCTTTTTTGAATGGATGTTCTCTTCGACATTCAATCATTCAAGGTACAAGGTCCGATGCCATTGTGCATTGATTTATCTGAGACATCTGTGCAGGACATAATTCAAAGCTAAGTCTCCCAATCAAGGGCCCAATCCCTTTCTGGGCTTCAAATATTACTTAGATTTCTGTTTTCATACATATATTTCACCTCTATATTTTTATAAATATTGCAGATTTCCAATACCATTATTCATCCAGCAAAATGATTCCTAACCCAAATCGAACAAGTAATTAACCCAAACCATATACTATTCCCTCATTCTAACTTTATAAAAGAGCAGGGAAAGTCTTGGTCTTACAATATAGGAATGTAGGGGATATATCACCTGCTGAAAACCTCAAAGGTCCATGCAGAAATAATCCCTGGAGAAGATGTAGGCAGCTATTAAGGACCTGAGAGAGCAAAAGTCATCTTCCATGGAAAACAACCCTGTCTGGAGAGGGGTTGTTTCTGACTCAGTGTCTCTGTTCCTAATGTACAGAAGATGGACCAATCCAGGCCTGTGTGGAGAGCTGTTCACGGGTGCCTATGGGTGATATACTATTCTAACTGGTGAGAGTGTCACGGGAAATAGGGACAGCATCTATCTCATGGGACCCTTGAAAGCAACTGTTAGGAAAAAGTGGTTGCAAAGGCAGTGACCTCATTCAGTTCCTGAAGGAAGTGACCTCATCTCTATTCCTTGGTGATGGAACTCTCTGAACTTGTGATCCAGGAATCCAGGCACCCAGAGCCAGTCCTAGTCCCAGTCCCAGTGGGCTCACTTGTTTGGATATTCCAAGGACAGAGTCAGTCTTTCTTGGTATCTATTGATGTGAAGATGGCCAAATGCCAGGAAAGCTTTGAAGACTGGCCTTTCCAGAGAAAGCAAGTAGTGGCTTACCACGGGCTCCTGACAATTTTACAGAGTTGGCCAAAGAGACCAGATCTGAGACAGGACAGGCCATTTTGGAGGTACATAGTAAGGCTCACCAGTGAGAGTACACTCCGAATAGTCACAGACCTACTTGGGGGAAGGCGATGCCTTTGTGGTTTTTGTTGTGTGTTTGTGGTTTTATCTCATGTTCTGAGAAAAAGGTAAGAAAGGTGGTTTGTTTGGTTTGGAGTGAACCGTTTCTAGTAAGTGATTGGACAAGGCAAGTGTTTCCATGTCTGTGTATCCCAATGTGTCTGTTGTTGCAGACATTAGAAAAGAGAATGCATCAATGTATGGGTCCTGTCTAGTAGAAAGCTTCCCAGCATCAATCCTGCCCAATTTATGAATGGACTGTGGCTTGCATTATCGAAGGGCAACACCTACAAACTTCCTTAGTTCCTGTTTTCTTCCTGAATTCTGGCTACACTCAAGAATAGGCTCATGGTTTTGTGTTCAAGATATTTACCACCTCCAAGCTCTGTGATATGGCCATGTACTGGATAGCTGAAGGGAATGGCGAGCATCTCAGAAAACTCAGATATCAGTGTGACCAGTAAAGTCTCAGTGGAGAAACCCTGCTATGGGCCTTTTGCTTACCTATTGTTCTTTTGCCCTGAATGTCAGGAAGGGCTTTGCCTCACGCCACACATTTGTGAAGCCTGAAGAAACCAGTTTTCAAATGGAAATGAGTGGGCATCACCTGTGGCTCTTTGCTTAACTGCTTTGGAAAGGGATGTGTCTTAATCAGTCTCTTGGCCCTGTGTGAGGCTGTGGCTTAGATTACCAACACCTGGTGGATGTAAAGAAAGATCCCATGTGTGCATACAAAATCAAAATGGCAAAAATTGCAGTCATTGTAGATGAAGTCTCTCGCCTTTCTCTGTAAGGTTCCTGACCTCCATCAAGTGGGAATAGGGATCCTTTGGGTCAAATGAATTCTTCAAAACCATGCAGAGGCTAGTCCATAGGTGCTTCGGTTTTTTCTTGACTCCATTTCACATAAAGAATCTAAATGCCAAAGTCAGAATGCCTCCAATTGGAGAAGTGGAAAAGTATTAATGGCAGACCTGTTTGATCACTCCTGGTTCACAAGAAGGGTGTCCAGGCCACCGTGACTTTAGTCACATATATATATATATATATATATATATATATATATATATATATATATATATATATACTCTCCAGATTTTTCAAAATATGAAATATGTGTCTTATTTTACACTCACCAAATTCATTCATATTCATATACGTAAATTTATAATCAACTTTCCAAAGATTATTCTTAGAAATATTAATTCACCTGAAAAACATATTTCTTTCCTATACTGAAAAGTAACTTCAGTGAATGATGCACACAAATCCTAATATTTCTACAGTACCTGACCCAGTTTAACATCAATGCAAGTAGATTCCAATCGGACATGATGTGTATTTTGACGTTCATTTTTATTCAACACTGGTAGATTACTATTTCTTCAATTAATGCACATCATAGGATATATATTTCATCCACAAGTTAGAAAATTTATAGGCATTTGTTTCACTATCAATCACTTCCTGCTTCAGAGCACATGCATTCCTCCATGTTTCTTGACTGGTCTTTTCATGAGAAAAGGGATGGACAAGGCAAGGTAAGACAACTAAGATAGCACCGAAGACACGGAAACAGTCCTATTTGGTTACAACCGGATTTAGAGGGCATTGCTTCTGTTGTAATCATTTAATCCCCTGCACCCCAAGTTTAAATTGTTTCAGAATTTTGTACCCAACATGTAAGGGAGGGGCTCAGAAGTTCACAGTCTGCAGAAGTTCATAAAAAGCAGTTTTTGTTTCTGTTGTTTTTTCTCTGATCTGGGCAAGTTAACATTTTAAGGACACCGGGAATGGGGCAGAGCTATTTTCTTCTCTTTTTTTTTTTCTCTCTGCCAGCTGTTACCATGAAGCCCAGTTGGTAACTTCTTTATCTTAGAAATGTAGCCATCTCTGTGAAGCCCCAGCTCAAGCTCAGAGGCCTTGTTTACATATTGCCAGCATTGTGACTGACTCTTTCCAAACACATTATTTTTGATTTCCATAATTACTTTTGTAGCAAAACTAACATATCTTCATGATAAACCGTAACCCTAATATTAATATTAGATGTATCATTGGTTGGAATGAATGATTGTATATCAATATAAGATTTCTTATATATTTTCAGATATCTATTCAATCTGTTATTTAATGTGGAACCAGTTATATTATTTATTCACTTATGGTCTATTCATGCATTATCTCTATATTCAATGACACGGTGTACACCTTTTTGTACCCCCAATACCCATTTAATGTCTTCAAAATATTGCTCCCAGAAATAGTGGAAGAAACACTCATGTCACCACATCTACATATACATTTTATCACAGTAGTATTCTGGAGACAAATGTAAAGGTCACACTTGTGATTGTACCAAAGCCTAAATGGAAAGTGAGCATGGATTACAAAAAACATCCATGTCAAAGTTGCCTAATGCTCTCAAATGTCAATCCTATTGGTGACTACATTTTGTTTCTTCTTAAGATTATATACTCTAACTCAATTCTGTTGAAAATGTCTAATTGTATCACTCACTTTATACTTTGCCTGATTTTGTAATGTCTTTATTGATATCTGCTTTCCTACATATTTTCCCCACTTCATTATTGTGACTGTTCACATGTGCTGACATTTACATTCACTCTCTAACCGAACCCCTATTGCTAAAGATATTGTTTTCCAAATCCTATACTCACTCTTCTTCCTAAACCTACAGACTATCTTCTTAATCTTACCGACTATCCCTTTATGACTATATTTTCTCTTCTACATTCAAACATCCAAGTAATGTTCCTGCAAGCGTTGGAGGAAGAGATCACCAAGAGAGTGTCTCATGCAACAACAAGGGGTTAATTGGGGGTCCAGCAAGCTGGGGCTCAGAGCTCACATGAATAGAGCAGAGAGCCCTGAGAACAGCTTAAGCAGAGCTTGTATACTTTCCTTGGAGAGGGCAGGGACGGAAATTTATTGATGGGTCAGAGCGAGTGGGCGGTTAGTGTGAAAGTGGGTGAGGGAATACATTCTGCAATTTGGCAGTTGGGGACAGCACAATCTGGGAACAAGATTACAAACAGTTCTCAAGATTTCAACAGTGTTTTGTTAAGCATACAGAAAAACAGGAAGTTACAAGTACCTTTTTTATTAACCTTTCATTCCGCACATCTTCTTCTTGCTACTTTTAATCATAAAAGTGATTATTGGGGCGTGTCACATTCTATGTCTGCTAGTGGGGTATTACCATAAGTTTAACTTGTCCAATTTGAGCTTGGAGTAAAGAAATTACATGGTTGAGCAAACAGGGTTTTATAGTTAGAAATAATATGAGGATTATTATTGGACAGGCCAGGGTTGATAAAAGCGTAGATAACCAGGGGGACTGTGTGAACCAAGACTCAAACCACCCTTTTTGGGCCTCTCTCTCTCATTGACGCTTTTCAAGGCATCCTTTTATTTTACTCATAGGTTTTTTTTACAACCTCAGTATGGTCGGCATCAGAGCAACATTCTTATATCAATGCAGCACAAAAGCCCCCTTCTCTCATGAAGAGGAGGTCCAACCCTCAACTGGTGTGTAAAACAAATTCAGATACAGATGTTAAAGATTCCTGCAAAGCTGTGATGGAGGTTTCTATTATCTTTATGTTTTGGTCTCTTGTTGCTTCTATTTGGGTCATTTGTTGTGTACCATGGAGCAGGGCAGTGGTTCCTGTGATTACCCCTGCCGCAACTCGAATTCCTAATATGATGGCTAAAGTGAGGGATATATGTTCCCAGTGGAACCGGGTTGTATGCCCCCCTGTTTGAACTTCAAATGAACCTGGGTCATTATAGAGCAATCTGGGACACATCTTCACCATTACACAATTAATCAAATCTGTTGAATATTTCATGAAAACATAAACAATGTTTAAGTATATAGAATTATACTGTTGTAGGGACGGACAAGGCATGGCACTTAAGATAGCACCAAAGACAGAGAAACGGTCCTATTTGGTTGCAACCGGATTCAGAGGGCATTGCTTCTGTTGTAATCAATTAACTCCCTGAACCCCAAGTTTAGGTAGTTTCAGAATTTTGTACCCAACATGAAAGAGAAGAGACTCAGAAGTTCACAGTCTGCAGAAATTCAAAAAAAGAAGCTTTTTTTTCTGTTTTCTCCTCTATTGTGGTCAAGTTAACTTTTCAAGGACACCTGGGAGGCAGAGAGCTTTTTTTTTTTTCCTTTTCTTTTATCCCCCTGCCAACTGTTACCATGGAGCCCAGTTTGTAACTTTTTATCTTAGAAATGTAGCCATCTCTGTGAAGCCCCAGCTCAAGGCCAGAGGCCTTTTTCACACATTCTGTGAAAAACTATTAAGGGGGTGTCTAGCTTAGGAGTGCTGATTTTTCCAGCCAGTAGCCAAGTAGAACAGGGCAACAGAAAAAGAGGAAGTTAATCTACACTGAACTCATTTATAGAGACTCTTTTGCTGAAAGTCCTAAAGTCAGCCATGGTGAAGACTTCTGGAGAAGTTCAGTGAAGATTTTTCTGTGGGCCTGGTACAGAGGGGGAAGATGGGGAAGGCGGGGGGTGAGAGCAGCTCCATGGATCTGAGAATAAGGAAGGAGAAATGTAAAAGAATAATGGGAAAGGGTTTTGGGATTTTCCAAGCAACATAAATTGAGCAGTAGAACCGGTAGAGCAGAAAGGAAGACAGGAGTGAGTATCCCAAAAAGCCTGTGAGGGACTTTAAATTCTTAGTAACCTGTTTTCAGTGATGACAAAGCAACTTTAAAGGCCATTTTCATTACATCTTCGATAGGGGTCTGAGGGTTCTCCTAAGCTGGTTTGAGTTTTGGGTTAGGTGGTAAGAGGATCTGGTGGGACCCGGTGTGGGCACTGACAGGAAAATAGAGAAGTGAGTGGGTGGATGGGTACCTCAGTACCTGCTACCTCAGCAAGGGGGCAATGCTCTGAGAACCGGCAGAGATTTCGGTTTTTGATCTAGTAATTGGAGAAGAGAAATCAGGTTTGCTGAGGTGGGACTGACAGCAGAGAGTATGGAGCAGAAGGCTGAGTTTGAAGAACTATTGGAGAAGCATAGTTCAGGATGTGAGCGAAAGAGGAAAAAGGCCTTCACATAGGGGAATTTCCTTTCACCCTTTTGAACACTTGCAGAAGTTAAAAAGGTCACACAGAATTTGAGGATCTAGAGACTCCTCTGGGGGCCATCAGTTTGGGTTGTCTAAGTGATAATATGGCCAATGCTGTGTACTGAATTTGATGAGGATTTTGGGTTCCACCAGGTAGCCCCTGTATGCTCAAATCCCCATGACTTACAGAAGAAGTCGGCTTTTCCCCCACACAGCCATGGCGGTTTGTGGCTTTGATAGTCTGCCGGGCAAACATACTAATATAGGCTAGCCAACCTGCATCTGGCTTGCCTTTCCCTACAACCATAATGTTTGTTTCCATTATCTATGGTACGGAAAGGATTTAATGGAATTTTAATGGGATCCTCTTCATCAGGGATATTCTAATAGGAAAGACTAATAGCCAGCTGACAAATGTCTGGGTGGAGAGATGGCCACCAGGTCCCTAAGGGGGCTGTATGCAAGATAGAACATACTTCTTGTCTAGTAGGATTTGTGATCAGCCATCGCTGCTGAAGGGGCTGATGAGCGTTAGGACTACGGGTGGCCAAGGAGAGAGTCTATAGCCTTACCCACGTGGCGAATATGCAATTTGAAAGGGTTAACAGTCTTTTCCAGTTTCCAGCCAGAGTCTGGACATGGCACAGGCTTGAGATGAGAGGCATGGATGCAGGAAGTGATTCCCTCTACTTTTACTGCTGTAGGTGCTATAAGTAGCACCTGGAATGTTCCTTTCCAGTGGGGTTCCAGGGATGACACCTGATGTCATCTTATTCAGAGGAAGTCTCTTTCTTGATATCAACTTGGATTCCCCTCGTCCCCAGGTTGGAAGCCAGTAGCCACCTGTTTCCACAGGTATAGCTGAGTTCTTAAAAGAGATTTAAGTCTGTCAAGCAAGGGTGTGTGGAAGGGATCCTTAGGTCTTAGAGTCGGGGTTAGGTCTCTTAGTGGAGGAGGGGCCCCATAGAGAATTTCATAGGGGGTGAGGTTACACAAAGAAACAAAGGGAGTATTTCTTGCATGAAACAGTGCATAAGGCAGGAGCATAGTCTAATCTTTTATGCCGGTCTCTAAGCTTAATTTCGTTAAGGTCTCTTTAATGGTTCTATTTATTTTTTTTATGTGTCCTGAGCTCTGGGGTCTATAAGCGCAATGTAAATTCCAATTAATCCCTAGGGTCCTGGCTAACCCCTGATTTTCCTGGCCCATGAAGGCTGTTCAATTATCAGACCATGTTACATTAGGCAGGACATGTCTTTGATAAATATCTTTCAGGATCTTCTTGACCACAATTTGTGCCGGTTTTCTTTTCTTTCTTTTTTTCTTTTTTTTTTTTTTTTTGGTGGGAAAGGCTTCAATCCATCCTGAAAATGTATCTACAAAGAATAGGAGATATTTAAGTCCATACCTTGCTGGCTTAATTGCAGTAACGTCCACTTCCCAGAATTGTCCTTGTCTGGTTCCTCATAGGTGCTTTCCTGCAGGAAGCTTGGAAGGGTAAGCATTAACCAATTGACAGAACTGACAGGCTTTTGTTACCCATTCAATTATTTCCTTTCACTGTGAGTGAGTTAGTCTAAAACTCTGTTCTTAATCCTACAGTAATGCCTGCAGTTTTTTTGAACCAAGTTGATTGAGTTGATGTACATTTTTAACGTAGTGTAGGGCTTTCTGAAATTGCAGCCTGGGCTCAGTGAAGTTGAGGAGTTCAGTGTTAGTGTTCTTAGATGTTATCAAAAGCTTGCTGGTGCTCAAGGGTCCATTGGAATTGGGCATTCTCATTTAACAGCTGGTATAAAGGAGGAGCCAAGAACACAAACCCAGGTCCATAACCTGCTAAAGCCAGTAGTCCCAAGAAACTCTCTATGTTGTCTCCTGTTAAATGGGGGTGGTATCTGCACAACGGTTTGTTTCCTGGACTCAGTGAGCCATCATTTACCGCGCCTAAGGGAATACCCCAGGAAGATTACTTCTTGCAGGCAAATTTGGGCCTTTATGTCCGAAGCTCTCTACCCGAGTTGAGCAAGCTCAGATAATAGTGCTTGGGTCTCAGACTCACAGTTTTCTTTGGTGTTGGCTGCCAGTAGCTGGACATCCACATATTGAAGCAGAATGACTTCGGGGTGCGTAGTTCTGAAGTTGTTGAGATGTCTGTGAAGGGCTTCATCAAAGAGAGTGGGGGAGTTTTTGAACCCCTGTGGGAGTCTAGTCCAAGTTAGTTGACAAGACGTTCCGGTTTCTGGGTCTATCTACTCGAAAGCAAACAGCAACTGATTATCTTTATGCAGAGGCAAGCAAAAGAAAGCATCTTTTAAGTACAGAACAGTATACCATTTTCACTCGGCCACAGCAAAGAGGTTATTGGGGGTCCAGCATGCTGGGGCTCAGAGCTCACTTGAATAGAGCAGAGAGCCCTGATAACAGCTTTAACAGAGCTTACATACTTTTCTTGGAGAGGGCAGAAAGGAAAATTTATTGATGGGTCAGGGCGAGTGTGCGGTTTGCGTGCACCCGGGTGAGGGAGTATATTCTGCAGTTTGGCATTTGGGGACAGCACATTCTGGGAACAAAATTATCAAACAGTTCTCAAGATTTCAACAGCGGTTTGTTAAGCATACAGAAAAACAGAAAGTGACAAGTGCCTATTTAATTAACCTTTCACCAAAGCAAAATGGAAAGTGAGCATGGATTACTAAAAACAACCATGTCCAGGTGGCCTAATGCTCTCAAATGTCAAACCTATTGGAGGCAACATATGCCTTTTTTCCTAAGATTATATATTCAACTTCAACCATGTTGAAAATGTCTAACCCTATTACATTATACTTTGCCTGATTTCCTAATGTCTCTATTGATATCTGTTTTCCTACATATTTTCCCCAGTTCATCATTGTGACTGACTCTTCATATGTGCTCATATTTACGTTCACTCTCTACCCAAAACCCTATTGCTAATTAAACTTTCGTCCAAATCCTATATTCACTCTTTTTTCTAAACCTACTGCCTACCTTCCTAATCCTGCCGACTATTCCTTTTTGACTGGATGTTCTCTAGGACATTTAATCATCCAAGGTACAAGGTCCTCTGCCATTGCACATAAATTTATCTGAGATATCTGTGCAGAACATAATTCAACGCTAAGTATCTCACTAAAGGGCCCAATGCCCTTCAGGGCTTCAAATCGTACCTAGATTTCAGGTTTCCTACTTATATTTCACCTATATATTCTTGTGAATATCGCAGGTTCCCAATACCATTATTCATCCCGCAGAATGTTTCCTAACCCAAATAGAATATGTTATTAACCCTAACCATACACTGTTCCCTCAATCTAACTTCACAAAAGAGCAGGGACAGAGTTGGTCTTACAATTCAGGAATGTAGGGGATCTTCCACCTGCTGAGAACCTCAAAGTTTGATGCAGAAATGATCCCTAGAGAAGATGTAGCAGCTATGAAGGACCTGAGAGAGCAAAAGTCATCTTCCATGGCAAACCACCTGTTCAGGATGAAGTGATGTGTCTGAATCAGCCTCTCTCCTACTGATATAAAGAAAATGGACCAAACCAACCCTGTGTGGAGAGCTTCTCCTGGGTGTCTACGGTTGATATACCATTCTAACTTCTGAAAGTGTCACAGGAAGTAGGGGCAGCCTCCATCTCAACGGACCCTTGGAAACAAGTGTTAGGACAAAGTGGTTGCCAAGGCAGTGACCTCATTCCCTTCCTGTTGGAATTGACCTACCTCACTTCTTTGGTGATGTAACTCTCTGAACTTGGGATCCAGGAAGCCAGGGACACAGAGCCAGTCCCAGTCCCATTCCCAGTGGACTTACTTGTTTGGATTTACCAAAGAGAGAGTCTGTCTCTCTTGGTACCTAATGGTTTGAGGATGACAAAATGCAAGTAGAGCTCTGAAGATGGGCCTTTAATGAGAAAGCAGGTAGTGGTCAGCACAGGCTCCATACAACTTCACAGAGATGGACAAGGAGACCAGACCTGACACAGGACAGGCCATTTTGGGGGAACATAGTATGGCCCTCCAGTCAGAGGACACTCTGGATAGTTACAGACTTACTTGGGGGAAGGAGGTGACTTTTTGAGTGTGGGTGTGAGTTTGTGGTTTTGTCTCATGTTCTGAGAATAGGTAGGAAAGGCGGTTTGTTTGGTTTAGAGTGGACTGTTTCTAGAAAGTCCTTTGACAAGGCGAGTGTGTCTGTGTCTGTGTATCCCACTGTGTCCTTGGTTGTACACATTAGAAAACAGAATAGATCAATGCATGTATCCTGTCTAGTAGAAAGCTTCCCAGCATTCATCCTGCCCATTTTAGGAAAGGACTGCTGGTTGCTTTTCGATGGGCAACACCCACTATCTTCCTAAGTTCCAGTTTTCTTCCTGAATTCTGGCCACTCTCCAGAATAGGCTCATGGTTTTTTGTCCAAGATATGTACCACATCCAAGCTCTGTGACATGGCCATGTACTGGATAGCTGAAGGGAATTGCAAGCATCTCAGAAAACTCAAATATCATTGTGACTAGTAAAGTCTCAGTGGAGAAACCCTGCATTGGGATTTGCTGACTTATTGTTCTGTTACCCTGAATTCAGGAAGGTCTTTGCCTCAGGCCACCCCTTTGTGAATTTTGAAGAAAACAGTTTTCAAATGGAAGTGAATCGGCATCACCTGTGGCTCTTTGCTTAACTGCTTTGGAAAAGTATGTGTCTGAATCAGCCTTGTGGCTCTGTGTGAGGCTGTGGCTTAGATTATCAGCGCCTGATGTATCTAAAGAAAGATCCAATGTGTGCATCCAAAACCAAAATGGCAAAAAGATCAGTCATTGTGGATGAAGTCTCTCGCCTTCCTCTGTAAGTTTCCTGACTTCCACCAAGTGAGAATAGGGATCCTTTGGCTCAAATGAGTTCTTTAAAGCGCTGCAAAGTTGCTTTGGTTTCCTAATTACTTCAAATCACATAAGGAATCTAAACCTGACAGTCAGTAGGCCTCAAATTGGAGAAGCAGAGCAGTATTAAAGGAAGAACTATGTGATCAATCCTGGTTCACAGGAAGGGTGTTCAGGCCACCCTGAGGTTAGGCAAATGACGGGCAAGGGATCTTACTTTGGACACTCTCTTGGGCTGCGCCATTCATGGAAACCTCTAGCCAAAGGGTATAATGAGTGTATATATGTAAGAAGATGAGTGCCATATGAGAGTGTTTTGGTTATAATTGTGGTCATTTGTGTGGCGGTTGGAAGAGATGACTGGGTCCACCTGGTCTTGAACACTGGTGTGATTCTCCTCAGAGACTGAGTTCTGAAACTTACCTCAGAGAAGTAATTGCTTTGGAAAGACATGTGTCTTAATCAGGCTATTGGCCCTGTGTGAGGCTGTGGCTTAGATTATCAGCAACAGACGGATCAAAAAAAAGATCCCATGTGTGCATCCAAAACCAATATAGCCAAAAGAGCAGTCATTGTGAATGAAGTCTCTCACCTTCCACTGTAAGGTTCTGAAAGAATAAAAGAAATTGAAATTGAAATGTAAAGAACCAGGTTTTGTAAAGTTTCTAAGCTGCGCTCAGAACCTGAAATTCCTGTGGCAGTTAAGACAATTCCTGGAACTGCCCATTAGATGTGTGTTGAAATCTTCCCTGACCACCTAGTTACTTAACAACCCCTTCTCAGAAGCCGTGCATCTCACCACGTATACATCTCAGGGCTCAACCAATCAGTTTAAATGTGTACCCCTTCTCAGGGCTGACCAATCACCCCCTGCCCCAACTTTTCCCGCCAATGAATGTGCTAATCATGTTTTAGAGTTGTTATTTGATTTTCCCGTGGTACATGATGATTTCCTAAAGGAGGCTATGATGTATGTAAAGTCGCTGAGCTCTCTAAAGAATGTATATAAACTCTGCTCAAGTTGTTCTTAGGGCTCTTTGTTCTTTGCTCCTCTGAAGGGAGCTCTGAGCCCTAGCATTCTGGACCCCCAATAAACACTTTGCTGACGCATGAGAAAGCCTCTTTGTTGTCTTTTCCTTTGACGTTCGCAGCACCTTTTCATCTGGAGGCCCCAGGTGAGATATCCGGCAGCGGTGGACGGAAGACCTCAAGGGACTCCTTTCGGGGTAAGTAAGGCGCCTCTTTCTGGTTTTGGGTTTCAGGCTAGAGTGTGGCAAAATGGCTGTTGGTGAAGAGCATTAGCTCTCTCCTATGGTGTGACAGACGTGTCACAGAGCCAAGGTCACGTCCCTGACGGACACTCCGGAGGACTAGGGAATTCAAGGAATAGTAGTTTCCTCAACTCGGTTATGTTTTGCTTCAGGATTCGATTTGCCAGCCCATCAGGTTTTGCCGGTAACTCAGTTTTGGTCATTGTTCTGAACTCATGTTGAGTTTACTGTCTGTCTTTATTGTCTAACCCATCAATATTTGCCAGTTACTCTGTTCTAATCTTTGTCATGGACTCATGTTAAACGTTTACTGTTTGTCTTTGTCTGTGTTGTGTTTGTGTCTTCACTGTCCCTGTTAGAGTAACTCCCACTATGGGACAACGCACTTCCTCTTCTCTGTCTCTGACCCTTGATCATTGGACTGATGTGTGCTCAAGGGCCCAGAATCTTTCTTTTTCAGTAAAACACCGTACCTGGCAGACTCTCTGTGCTTCAGAATGGCCCATCCTCGAATTCGGATGGCCCCAGAAGAATCCTTCCACTTTCCTCTAATCCGAAAATTCAGAGATATTGTCATTCAGCCGGGGCCACGTGGCCACCCATATCAACAGCCATATACTCCTTCCCCCACATTCCTATCATTCAAACTTTCCGCTCCTCTCCCTCTTCCTTCCATTCTCCCTGAGTCACAAGACTGGACACTCCACCCCCTCCTTATCATCTACTCTCCCTCCCCAACCCCCAACACAGTTCCTGATGATCCTCCCACCGCTGACTCAGCCTCTCCACTGCTAGAGGCAATTGGGCCAGACCCAAGCCCTCCAGGGGACTTCCCCGCAGCAGCAGCAACCCCTCCTCCCCTGGAGGAAGCTGGGCAACCTAAAGAAACCCACCGGCGACGGATAATAGAAAACTCAGAAGCCCCTGTGATGCTCTCTCTCCATCCCTATGGGCCTATGAACCGACCCAACTGGGACCCCAACACCTTTGAAGGTAGGAAGCATCTGTCCACTTATTGCCGGGCTCTAATAGCGGGTTTCCAAGTGGCCGCCAGAGAGCCGACCAATTTGGCCAAGGTAAGAGAGATTATCCAAGGGCCTAATGAGTCTCCCTCTATGTTTCTGGAGAGAATTATGGAAGCATATAGAAAATATACTCCTTTTGATCCTCAGGCAGATGACCAAAAGGCATTTGTTACAATGGCCTTTATTGAGCAGGCTGCCCAAGATATTAAGAGAAAGTTACAATGTCTAGATGGGTTACAAAATACGACCTTAAGAGATTTAGACAGAGAAGCTGAGAAAGTATAAGATATATATTATAAGTATATATTATAAGTATATAAGTATATTATAAGAGAGAAACTGAGGAGGAGAGGGAACAGAGGAGTGAGAAGGAAAGGGAACAAAAGGAGGATGAAAGGAGCAAAAGGCAGACAAAAGCATTGGCTAAGGTTTTCTTCACAGTAGCAAATACGCCAGAAATTAAAAAGCAGGGAGTCAGAAAGGGATACTTGGGCCCACGCCAAAGGCTGTACCTGGCCTCAGATCAATGTGCCTACTGTAGAGAAAAAGGACACTGAGTCAAGGAGTGCCCCAAAAAGAAGAAGCCACGGCAGCCCGCCATGCTGACTCTAGAAGAGGACTAGGAATGTCAGGGCTTGGATCCCCTCCCCGAGCTCAGGGTAACATTTGAAGTGGAGGGGACTCCAGTGAACTTTGAAGTGGATACAGGAGCAGTATACTTAGCCCTTAAGGCTTCACTGGGCCCCATATCAAATTAATGGTCCCTAGTTCAAGGGGCTAATGGCACTACATATCGGGCTTGGACAACTAAGAGGATTATGGAAGTAGGAAAATGAAAAGTCCACCACTCTTTCCTAGTAATACAAGAATGCCCAGCCCCATTGATG
The DNA here is from genome assembly GCF_048772815.1 of Callospermophilus lateralis. NCBI lineage: Eukaryota > Metazoa > Chordata > Mammalia > Rodentia > Sciuridae > Callospermophilus > Callospermophilus lateralis. The sequence continues at coordinate 78,113 of NW_027514186.1, forward strand.
AACAGGGATCTGCTTACCAAACTCGGGGCTAGAGTAACCTTTTACCCTGATGGTCCCCAAGTGGATGTTCTAATACCTTCAGTAAAAACTCATAGTCACAGAATTGACATTGTCTGTAGAAGATGAACATCAACACTTCGTGCCCCCTAGGACTGATCAAAGAGGCAAACTACAACAGAAATGGATAAAAGATTATACTAATGCCTGGGCAGAAACTGCTGGGTTAGGTCTAGCCATAAAACAACCTCCAATAGTAGTAGAATTAAAAGCCTCTGCCTCTCCAATCAGTGTTAAACAATATCCTCTAAGCAAAGAAGCTAAGGATGGGATAAGTCCCCATGTTCAGAAATAATTGGCCCTTGGTGTCCTAAGGCCCTGTCAATCAGCCTGGAATATCCCCTGCTACCAGTAAGACAGCCAGGAACTAGGGACTACAGTTCTGTTCAAGACCTAAGAGACATCAACAACAGAGTTCAGGGCATTCACCCCACAGTACCCAATTCATATAATTTGCTTAGCACTCTGAATCTGGAGCAGGAATGGTACACTGTGCTGAACTTAAAAGATGCTTACTTCTGCTTGCCCCTACATAAGGACAGTCAGTTGCTGTTTGCTTTCGAGTGGATAGACACAGAAACTTTAACATATGGCCAACTAACCTGTACTAGACTCTCACAGGGGTTCAAAACCCCCCCCACTCTCTTTGATGAAGCCCTCCACAGGGACATAAATGACTTCAGAACTGCACACCCCGAAGTCACCCTACTCTAATATGTGGATGATCTGCTACTGGCTGCGGACACCAAGGAGAACTATGAGTCTGGGACCCAAGCACTATTATCCGAGCTTGCTCGGCTTGGATATAGGGCTTCTGCCAAAAGGCCCAAATTTTTCAGCAAGAAGTAATCTTCCTGGGTTATTCTCTTAGGGGTGCCAAATGATGGCTCACTGAGAACAGAAAACAAACCATTGTGCAGATACCACCCCCATCTAATAAGAGACAACTCAGAGAGTTTCTTGGGACTGCTGGCTTTTGCAGGTGATGGATTCCTGGGTTCGCCTCTCTGGCTGCCCCTTTATACCCGCTGATAAAGTGGAATGCCCAATTCCAATGGAACCCTGAGCACCAACAAGTTTCTGATAATGTCAAAAAAAGGTGCTGCTATCTGCTCCGGCCTTAGCACTCCCAGATATAGATAAACCCTTCACTCTCTACATCGAGGAAAAGAAAGGAATAACACGGGGAGTGTTCACTTAGACTTTGGGACTTTGGAAAAGGCCGGTAGCATTCTTATTAAAAAAAACTGGACCCAGTGGCTACTGGGTGGCCCTGTTGCTTAAGAGCTATAGCAGCGGCAGCGCTTCTAATAAAAGATGCTCATTAATGAACATTGGGAAAGAAGCTAACCATTATAGCCCCCCATGCCCTGGAGAGCATCATCTGTCAACCTCCAGAGAGGTGACTATCAAACTCCAGAATAAACCACTACCAGAGCCTCTGGATTAGCAAAGACAGAATAACTCTTGGACCTTCTGCTCCACTCAACCTGGCTGCCAGAAGAATCATCAGGACCTGTTGCTCATGAGTGTCAACACATACTGGCAGAGGAAACCAGTATAGGACGAGACTTGTAGGATCCAGCCACTGCCTCACCCTGAAGTTGTATGGTTTACGAAAGAGAACAGCTTCCTCCAAGATGGTATGTGGCAGGCTGGAGCAGCAGTAGTTAGCAAAACTAATGTCATCTGATCCTCTGGTCTCCCAGAAGAGACATCAGTCCAAAAGGCAGAACTGATTGCCCTTCCGAAAGCATTGGAACTAGCAACAGGCAAAAGGGCCACCATATACACTGATAGCCGCTATGCAGTTGGCAATGCTAATGTGCACGGGGCTATTTACCAGCAAAGGGGGCTATTAACCTCCACTGGGAAAAAAATAAAGAACAAATTTGAGATCCTCCACCTTCTCTCAGGAGTGCAGGGCACTAAGGAACTAGCTATAGTGCACTGTCCAGGGCACCAGAAGGGAAACGACCTCGTTGCACTTATAAACAGAAGGGCAGATGAGGAAGCTTAATTGGCAGCCCTAAACGGAGTGACTCTGTTAACTTTTTCCACACCAGGGGAATCAACATTCAGGAGACTTGGCCACACTGGAACATTCAGGCAACTTATCATCTGAGGAGACAGATACAGAACTCTGGGACGCTACAGAGCCAAGTTTACAATTTCAAAAAGCCCACCTTTATGTCAAAGACGTACACTAGCTCACCCACTTAAGCTCAAAGAAGATATAGACACTCTTAAAGGACCGAAGAAAGGATTTATTATTGTCTGACTCACAGAGGAAAGAAATAGCTTAGCAGGTGACTAGAGCTTGTCAAGTCTGCCAATTAGTTAATGCTTACCCATCCATCTTCCTGCAGGGAAGCGCTTACGAGGAACCAGACCAGGACAATTCTGGGAAGTGGACTTTTCCTGAAATTAAGCCAGGAAGGTATGGACTTAAATATCCCCTAGTCTTTGTAGATACTCTTTCAGGATTGGTTGAAGCCTTCCCCATGAAGAAAGAAACGGCTCAGACGGTGCTCAAAAAGATTCTAGAAGACATTTTTCCAAAGTTCGGCCTGCCTAAGGTAATAGGGTCCAATAATGAACCGGCATTCCTTGCCCAGGTAAGTCAGGGATTCACCAGGATCCTGAAGATTAATAGGAAGTTACATTGTGCTTATAGACCCCAGAGCTCAGGACAGGTAGAAAGGATGATTAGAACCATCAAAGAGACTTTAACGAAATTAAGCTTGGAGACCGGCATAAAAAATTGGAGTATGCTCCTGCCTTAAGCACTGTTTCGTGCAAGAAATACACCCTCTGCCTCTTTGTGTAAACTCACCACTTATGAAATTCTCTATGGTGCCCCTCCTCCAGTAAGGGACCTAACCCCAACTCTGAGACTTAATGATTCTTTTCACACCCCCTTGCTTGACAGACTTAAATCCCATGAACAAACACAGCACCCAGCAATACCTGTGGAAACAGTTTTCCACTGCTTATCAGCCTGGAGACGAGGGAACCCCACATCGATATCAAGTGGGAGTCTGCGTCTACGTGAGACGTCATCAGGTATCATCCCTGGAACGCCTCTGGAAAGGACCATACCAGGTGCTGCTTATAACACCTACAGTGGTGAAAGTGGATGGAATCACTTCCTGGATCCATGCCACCCATCTCAAGCCTGCGCCCTGTCCAGCCTCCGGCTGGAAACTGGAACAGACTGGTAACCTTCTCAAGTTGCGTGTCCGTCGTGTGGGTAGGGCTATGGATTCTTCCCCTGATCACCAGCAGTCCTAATCCCCATCAGCCTGTTCAGCAACAATGGCAAGCTATAAATCCTACTGGGCAAGTAGTGTGGTCTATTTCACATACAGCTCTCTTATGGAGTTGGTGGCCATCTCTCTACCTGGACATTTGTCAGCTTGCCATAGGCCTCTCTGACTGGGATCTCCCTTACATAGAGGACCCCACACAGATTCCACTCAAACCCAAACCAGGGCAAAATAGACCACCTTACCCCATGAATTATGGATATCATCTTCCCCAGCTCAGGTGTAAACTAGCCAGTCTTGATTTTTATGTGTGCCCAGCTGATTTCCGAAGTCGCAAACAGGCCCAAACCTGTGGAGGACCCAGTGACTTTTATTTTAGATCTTGGGGTTGTGAACAAACGGGAGCTACATGGTTGAACCCAAACTCCCCAGACAGTATCATTCAGGTAGGAAAAAATGACACCTGGTTTGATCCCAAGAAATGTGCCGCTAGCCAAGTTGTGTCAAAAACTCGCTGTGGAAAGAATAGTCTATGTTACCCCCTCAATATAACTTTCACTTCCAAAGGAAGGGGCTACCTCAGAACAACATGGTCTATGGAAAATACGTGGGAAATGCGATTCTATATTTATGGCCCTCGTTATGACGTTCATCACTGGTTCACCATCCTGCTTAAAAAGGAAGAAAATCCCACAGCAATAGGGCAAAATCCCCTCAAGCCAGGAATTAAGCCTCCAAAACCTCCCATGCCTAGATCTACCAGAACCCCTCTACCATCTCATGCTTCCCAGTTTCCATCTTTGCCTACTTCCCCAGTCCAGAGTACAGCTGACTCCTGCCCCTGGGAACTAATTAAAGGAACATTAATTGTACTGAACTCCACACAGTCAGAACTCCTTGCATTTCAACCCATGTATTTGACAGCTCTGTAAATTATCGTGTAATGGTGCAGATACTCCCCAGGGTGCTTTATTATGATGCGGAATCATTTTAAGGTCTACTAGGGGGACAAACAACCTGATTTTGCTGGCATCCAGTGTCCCTTACTCTAGCCATCCTATTGAGGATAGGAGCTGCTGCAGGAGTGGGTATGGGAACAGCTGCTATGATCCATGGGTCACAACAAATGGCCTGATAAGAAACAGCAATAGATCAAGACTGGAAGACATTAGAGACCTCCATCACAGTGCTGTAGGAATCCTTAAACTCTCTCTCTGAAGTTGTTTTACAGAACAGGTGAGGATTAGACCTCCTCTTCATGAGGGAGCGGGGCCTCTGTGCTGCACTGAGAGAAGAATGTTGTTTTTATGCTGACCATACTGGAGTTGTAAAAGAATCCATGAGTAAATTGAGAAAATGCCTTGAAGAGCGCCAGAGAGAAAGGGAGATTCAACAAGGGTGGTTTGAGGCATGGTTTACCCAGTCCCCCTGGTTAACTACACTCCTATCAGGCTTAGCTTGACCCCTGATCATCCTTATGGTGTTGCTAACTTTGGGACCTTGTTTGCTTAACCCCATAGATTCCTTTCTCCAGGCTCAAATTGGGCAGGAAAAACTCATGGTAATCAGACAGAAATACGCTCCACTGGCAGAAATAGAGTGTGAGACCCCGCAATAATTATGATTCATTGCTTTTAAGATTAAATATAGTAAGAAAAAGGAGTGGGAAATGAAAGAATAAAAGAAATTAAAATTGAAACTTAAAGAACCAGGTTTTGTAAAGTTTCCAAGCTGCACTCAGAACCTGAAATTCCTGTGGCAGTTAAGACAATTCCCGAAACTGCCAATTAGATGTGTGTTGAAATCTTCCCTGACCACCTAGTTACTAAACAACCCCTTCCCAGAAACCGTGCAGCTCATCACGTATACATCTCAGGGCTTCAACCAATCAGTTTAAACGTATACCCCTTCTCAGGGCTAACCAATCACCCCCTGTCCGACCTCTTCCTGCCAATGAATATGCTAATCATGTTTTTGGGTTGTTATTTGATTTTCCCATGGTATGTTGATTTGCTAAAGGAGGCTATGATGTATGCAAAGTCCCTGCCCTCTCTAAAGAATATAAATAAACTCTGCTCAAGTTGTTCTTGGGGCTCTATTTTCTTTGCTCCTCTGAAGATAGCTCTGAGCCGCAGCATGCTGGACGCCCAATAAACCCTTTGCTGTGGCATGAGACAGTCTCTTGGTGGTCTTTTCCTCCGACTTTTGACCGACCTTTTTACCTATGAAGGACCTGAGAGAGCAAAAGTCAAATCCATGTCAACTTCCATGTCAAACAACCTGGTCAGAATGAAGGAATGTGTCTGAATCAGCCTCTCTCTTCTTAATGTAGATTAAATGGACCAAACCAGGCCTGTGTACAGAGCTGTTCCCAGATGCCTATGGTTGATATACCATTCTAACTTGTGAAAGTGTCACAGGAAGTAGGGGCAGCCTCCATCTCATGGGACCATTGGAAGCAACTGTTAGGACAAAGTGGTTTTCCATGGCAGTGACCTCATTCAGTTCCTGAAGGAAGTGACCTACCACACTTCCTTGGTGATGGAACTCTCTGAACATGGGATCCAGGAAGCCATGCACCCAGAGCAAGTCTTAGTTTCAGTCCCAGTGGTCTCAATTGTTTGAATTTACCAAAGACAGAGTCATTGTTTCTTGATACCTACTTATGAGATGATGATCAAATTTCAGGAGAGCTCTGAAGAGCGGCTTTTTCTGAGAAAGCAGGTAGTGGCTCAACCATGGCTCCTGACAACTTCAAAAAGTTTGCAAAGAAGACCAGATCTGAGATAGGACAGGCCATTTCGTGGGAACATAGTATGGCCCACCAGTCAGAGGACACTCAGGATAGTCACAGTCATACTTGGGGGAAGGAGGTGCTGTTGTGGGTGTCAGTGTGAGTTTGTGGTTTTGTCTCATGTTCTGAGAATAGGTAGGAATGGTGGTTTGTATGTTTGGACTGGAACGTTTCTAGAAAGTCGTTTGACAACACGAGTGTTTCTATGTCTGTGTATCCCACTGTATCCGTGGTTGTAGACATTTGAAATGCGAATGCATCAATGGTTGTGTCCTGTCTAGTATAAAGCTTCCCAGCATTCTTCCCACCCAATTTAAGAATGGAGTGCGGCTTGCCTAATGGATGGTGAACAGCTACTATCTTCCTAAGTTCCTCTTTTCTTCCTGAATACTGGCCACTCTCCAGAGTATCCTCATGGTTTTGTTTCCAAGATATGTACCACGTCCAAGCTCTGTTACATGGCCATGTACTGGATAGCTGAAGGGAATGGGAGCATCTCAGAAAACTCAGATATCAGTGTGACCAGTAAAGTCTCAGTGGAGAAACCCTGCTTTGGGCCATTTGCCTACTTATGTTTCTATTACCCTGAATGTCAGGAAGGTCTTTGCCTCAGGCCACCCCTTTGTGAAGCCTGAAGAAAACAGTTTTCAAATGGAAATGAATGGGCATCACCTGTGGCTCTTTGCTTAATTGCTTTGGAAAGGGATGTGTCTGGAACAGCCACTTGGCCTGGTGTGGTGGCAGTGGCTTAGATTCTCAGCACCTGATGGATCTAAAGAAAGTTTCCAAGTGTGCATCCAAAACCAAAATGGCCGAAAGAGCAGTCATTGTGGATGAAGTCTCTCACTTTCCTCTGTAAGCTTCCTGAGCTAAATCAAGTGAGAATAGGGATCATTTGGGTCAAATCAGTTCTTCAAATCCCTGCAGAGGCTAGTCGATAGGGGCTTGGGTTTTCTATGACACCAATTCACATAAAGAATCTATCCCAGACAGTCATTAGGCCTCAAATTGGAGAAGCAGATCAGATATAGGACAGGACTATTTGATCACTCTTGGTTCACAGCAAGGGTATCCAGGCCACCCTGACTTTAGGCAAATGAGGGGCAAGGGTGCTTATTTTGAACAGTGTATTGGGCTGTGCCCTTCATGGAAACCTCCAGCCAGAGTTTATGATGAGTGTCTATGTGGAAGAAGATGAGGAGCATGTGGGAGTGTTTTAGTTTTAATTGTGGTCATTTGTGTGGTGGTTGTAAGAGATGCCTGGGTCCACCTGGGCTTGAACTCTGGTGTGATTCCTCTTAGAGAATGCGTTATGGAACTGACTTCAGAGAAGTATTGCCATGAATTGTGTTGGGATTTTAGGAGGCCACACATGAGAGTCGCCCTTGGACACTGAGATCTAAGCCCAGAGTGGCTTTCCACAGAGCACTGGGAATCTCAGCCAGGATATCACATGATTTTATTCTGAAAGACTTGGAAGCCATAGTTGGGAGTCAAAACACACATGGACCTTACATTGTAGACCTCAATGGGGCTGGCTTCATGTGACCTTTTGGCCAGTCTTTGGGAACCCTTGCCTGTGAGAGTTCTCTAGATTATTCATTGAAATGTGCTTCCTCTAAATTTAATGGTTCCTTAATGAATTGAAACCCACAGTTTCTCCAACTTCATCTTTGAAAATGGCTAGATAAGTACCATGAAATTTTTGAACTTCCCATGGCCACCTGCCACTGGAGAACCTTTGGATGTACAGTTTCTGATCCTGAGTGTACCAGACAGTGCCTTGATTGACTGGATTTTATGAAAATGGTGTAGAACAGCGATGCCAGTAAGTTGGGGCCTGCTGAGTAGTGGGTCAAGAGCTGTTGTGTGCAGTTGTGTGATAAAACATCTGTGGTCGGGACATGTGATTCTGGCATTGACTTCCAAATGACTTGTGGCTGACATGTTACAGTCAGGAATCACTTATATGTCTGAAACCTCTCCATAAAAGGCATTTTGTTATAAGGAGACGTTTCAGGGCAATGTTCAGAATCAGGTTGCTATGGGCAAAGGGACAAGCTATGTGGGATAGAAGCCTGGTTGGTGCATTCTCCTGCAGACCCTGACCCACCACACGTGACAGGACTCCCTCCAGCACTGTGTCCCAGTTTAACTCATTGCATTTCATGAAGCAAATACCAAACTCCCAGTGCAGTAGGAAGAAACACCATGAAAAGTGGAGGATAACCAAATGGCTTCACAGTCCACATGCAGAGACACTTAGCTTTCAGTGGCCACAGTTTACCTACAGAGAGAAGTCAGCACTGCTGCCTCATGTTCTCTGAAAAAAATGAAACAATGTCCTCCAGGTCTCATAGATGTAGAACCAGCTTTGATGGTCTCATTTGAATGGAAGCTAAAGCTTCTGACAACAACATATATGTCGAGTGCCCATCGTCAAAGGCATTTTCTCAAGAAGTCTTTAGTCCGGCAGAGCTCCAGGTTTGTGTAGTGTTTACCTTCCAGGTTGCAAGAAAAGACCACTGACTCCAATTAAAATCAGATTAAAGCAAGCTTATTATCTCCACCACCCTGGCTGCCTCTCCCTCCCAAAATGTCCGGAACAGGAGAGCTGCCCAGCTTTATAGCCCAGAAAGTTACACAAAAGTGGGGTTACAAATAACAGAATTCTGACAAGCATCACACTAATGTTAGTTTACATTTTTGTTTGCTGGCTCCAACATCAGAATTTATGAGGACCATTAGAGCCTCAGAGAGTGTCGTCTGGCCAAGGAAGGCCAATATTTATGAGGTGTCAACAAAGTTTCAGAGAGGGCTGTTATCTGGTCAGAGAGCCAGGCATGGGTGAGTTCAAGGCACGGGCAGGCATTCCAAGCAGGTTCAGAATTTGGTGTAATTTATAGTTAAGCCAAAATTATCTTTTCATGGCTTTGTGGCAAGATGGCTCCCAATTTTAATAAAAGATCAGGTTGGGTCAATCATTCCCCCCTTTTCTAATGTGTTCCTTTCATATATTTGATTGGGTAGGAAGAGCACAGTGGGAATTTTATTCCCTCAGGTAACAGTCTCCCGATTTTTTGAACTCACCCAGAAACAGGTCTCCCTGATTTTACCTGATTTAACTAATTACTTATATTGATATTCTATTTATTTTTGTCTCCATTGTTGTAAGAAGAGAGGCGTCGATCATTTAGACTTCTTCTGAGCTGAGAGAGGGTGATGTGAGGGGGCACCGCCTGAGGGACATTAGTTGCCTTTTAGAAGTCAGTTAGGTTTGAAGTCTGGATGGGGAAAAACAGGTAGTAAAGCCATCTGGGGATGGGTTCTTCTATGAGAGAAACAAAAAAACATGAGTACTTAATAAATGTTGTAGCAGCTGGAACATGTCACTGTATAGAAGTTCCCTCACCAGTCTTTAATATCCCCAGTTATCAGGACTGTCAACTTAATATTTAACTTTTAGTGTTACATTTGTCCCTCCCCATAAGATTCAGTTTAATAATTTAATGTCATCTGATCTTGCAAAATACTTTTACTAGTATGACCTCTGTGTCTAATAGAGAAACCTTTAATTCTCTTACTCATTGCTGGATAATCATACTAACAAATACCAAGCCTATGTGTTTAGGTTAAGAATATCTGTAGGCCTTAAACTAAAATCTTCTGCATCTGGCAGATAATCTTGATAGTCTCTTTTTATAGTTATCAGGCATTCCTGTCTGAGAATCCTTCTTTGTAGCCTCCAGTCTTACTTATTTTGGGAGGCTAACATAAAGTGTATACCTTAAAATATTATTATTACTATTATTATATAAAATGCCCAGGAATGGCTGTAATTTGTTTTTAACTGTCTTTTCTAAGTGTTTAAGATGAAGCAGTCAAACTGACTTTTGTTTCTATCTATTGTGAACAGTCAGCTGAGCTTTTATGGGAGTCATTCCTGGGGAAACATGAGAGCAGCTTCTCAGTTCTGCTAGTGCCATTTGCGCTAGGTGGGTCCAGGTCTTGTTTGACCTTGTGGCTTCCCTCGGAAGCATCAGGGATGTCTCCCTTCTCTGATGACTCTCCTCTTCGTAGCAAATGCACTGATTGGCTTTCTGTTCTCCAGTGGTCTCATTAATCTCCCTGATCAGGAAGTTATGTGGTTCAGAGTTGCAAAGCTCTTTAGAGAAGTCCGCTGTTCCCTGGATACAGACTGACTCAGAGGGCAAGAGCCAAATATTGGTTTTCTTGTCCATTTTCATATAACTTTAATTTTAAATCCTAATCTTAAACATCCATCAAATAAATTTTAACAGATTTATATTAAGAGTACTGGGCTTTAATGTCTATAATTTAAAATTATTTATCTTTTTATTATTTGGGATCTGTATTATTCTGTCTGTCTTGTAGGTGATGGCTAATTATCTTAAATTAACCAATGTTGTGTTCTTAAAGCAACACTTCTGTAAAACACTACCAGGGAATCTTTATATCACCCATAAGGAAATTACAAAATAAAATTAACAACAGTAAACAAACTTAGTTTGTGTAATAGCTACCCTAAAATTTTTGGCTGAGTTATACATTATATCCTCTGTTTGAGATGCTAGTAATATTGACAGGAAAAAAAAACCTTTGAAAATATCTTTAAATGAAATAACATCTGACCTACTGCTTTCGTAGTCATTCTCACATAATAAGATGGGACACAGAGCCTTATCTCAGGTAAGGAAGGGCTCTTTATTAATCTTAAGTGTTTTAATTCTAAAGCTAATCTTTGTTTTTTAAATATCATTTTACAAAGTTTACATAAATTGTTTGAGGTCACATGAACATTAGCTAACACCATATGATATAGCATTTAAAACATGAATTAAAAAAAGGCTGAAAGTTTTTAACCTTTACATAGATTAGGCTCTCGTTAACTTAAAATACATTTAAATTGTTCCCCAATATAAAAAGTAACATAAAAGTTTACATATCTTATTGACAACAGGTAAATAAATCCCAATATATATATATATATATATATATATATATTTTTTACCATACAACTTCAGAACACCAGCTTGATATAATGCTCTTTTAAAGTTTCTACCTTACAGACTTGTATACCTGGAAGATATGAGCACATTAATAGCATCACAATTGCATTGATTTTTCTACATTAACCAAGTTTAGCTTTTAAAGAAATGGCAGTACAGTGCTCTAAAATAACAGTTCTTATTTAATCAGTTGTTTAATTTTTATGGTTGCTTGCTCTAGAAAAATAAAACTTAATAACCACAATGTTATGGGTAAACTTATGTTTTAAGAAATTTTTGTCTCTTAAACACATGACTGATTTTTACAATCTTATACAGACTTTAGGACAAACTTATACAGACCTTAGTAAATCAATCAGATATCTAACAAAAGTACTCATGAATGAGTAATCCCATATCAAATTTACTTTACTTATTTATCAAAATATTAGACAAATGTATTGAACAGTGTACCATTTTTTGTTGAAGAAAAAGTCCTAGAACCAAGGCATATTAGACCTTTTGTCGGCATTAATATTTTATTAGATTTTTGAACACCTAGAAAAACTTGTAAGGTTAAATTTAAAGACATTTATTTTTATCTGTTTATCCAATTTAAATTGTACCAATTAAATCACTTGAATTAAAGATCTTTGGATCCACGTTTTAAAATTTGTTTTTATGAGTGCTTTTTTTATGAGTGCTCCTTATATGTGTTAATTTGTATAACATATATATGATATAGGGATATATGTATATATAGACATACAACACATAACAAAAGTGTGCACACATAATAATAGTAAAGGCCTTGTAGCTTTTTGCAGTTGAAATCTCCATTGCAATGTTTCAAAAACTCCACTGTTGGTCAAAGATAGAGCTGATCAGAAAAACATTAACCTAGGTCTGTAGGATCAAATTCATGAGCTCAAAAAAAGAATACAGAATCTAAGGAAAAAAATAAGAGTCCTAGAAAAAATGACTGCCCAGTAATTAATAAATACCATACAATTTACCTTTTTTCCTGCCTTAGGCCTCAGATCAGTCTCCTACTGAGCTTGCAGGCTTCTTTCATTTGCATGTCAACAAAAGTCCTGGCTGAGGTCTGAAAGGAGCAGGGAAAAACTGCTATTCTGAGCAGACACCTCAGGCCTAAGGCATTTTAACCATAATTTTGAGGTTCGGATGTTGAAAATTATGATACAATTTTAAGATGAAATTCACAAAATTTTATATCTTTACATCTTCTTTTGTCAACAGATACCATACTATGATTTACTATCCTTGTCCAAATTAATGCACTGGTACACACTGTGATATTTTCTCAGTCTACCCAATTCAAAATTAGTGACAAATAAAATTGAATGTTTGGGAAGTTACTTGCCAACTTGGAAGTAGAGTGCTTTAGTTTTCCATCCTAAGTATTTAAGTTATCTGGCATGAATTATCTGAAATCATAAACTAAACAATTACCTAAACCCGACTTTTAACTGCAAGATTGAGCAATGCTACAAAAACCCATCCAGATACCAGATTGTTACAATAAAACATCATCATTTAGACACACATTGAACTAATATCATTCCCAAGAAACAATTTATAATATCAGCACATTATTGCACATGTCTTAAAGGGCCAGAAACAAAGACACAAGACAGACAGAAAGGAGCTCCATACTATGGCTGACAGACAGAAGCCTTTAAAACAGAGCAGATAAGAGAAAAATTTCCTACACCAGTGGCAGGATAGATGTCCTCACAAGGGGATCAGATGTTTTCACAGAGGGCAAGCTGAAATGTAATATCAAGGGTTTCCATGGTGACTTTACTGCATTTAGTGTCCCCTTTTTCTTTTTCTTTTTTTTAAGAAGACAGAGGTGGCATAATCCTTACAGTGCAGGGAACGAAGGAAGGAATTCCTTGAAGCAGCAGGGCTTTGGTAGATGCTGGGAGTCCCTCAGTCCCTCCTTTTACTTATGGGACTAGCTCCTCTGGTTTGGTTCCACCCCAATCTCGCTCCATCTCCTAACATTTCAGTAGTCACCTCTCAAAAAGTTCCAGGGTCGGGGGGTTATCATAATTTGTAACTTAAATTTCGGTTTCTGACCTTGAAGCGAATTAATACCTATTTAATAATGAGGACAAGGTTTGAGAAAAATAAAAAGGGAGATTTGCTGCTTTGCTAACAAAGCAGAAACACAGGGGACTCTGCCCAAAGGTTGTGACTCTCTTGAACTGGAGCAACAAGGGGTTTTAAAGGAGTTTCCATTGTTAACCTGGGAGATACTCTGTTCCTTGGTGGCCAGCAGGCATTGCCCTCTGCAGTGGGTGAGTTCCAGGCTGCCAGCTAGGGGCTTTTCTCATCCTGCTTAACAAAGGGGGGTAAACTTCATCACAGTTTTTTAGAACACAGTCCAAAGGGTGTAAGGCTTACTTGCTTTATTACCCATTTTTACGTCCAATATCCTTAAGTTTTTACCACAGAAATCAAACAACAAAATGCACAAAAACAAACAAACAAAAAACATATAGAACACAAAACAAAACACAAAGAAACAGAAACCTGGTGAAGATACAGAAAAACTGAGGAGCAATGAAATGTCTTGCTGAAGCTCCGGGGTAGGAGCTCCTGCGTGCCCGGCTGCACCTTTCTACCCTTTCAGAGAAATTCCATACAGAACAGAACAGAGGACAGAACAATTCTTGTTACTGTCTTGGACAGGAGTACATGTGAGCCTCCCCAGGCCACCTCTCTGTAATCAGAAGACATCTCCCTTAACCAGATATCAGATGTTATAAAGGCACCACCTACCAATGGAGGCCTCCTCCACCAGGTGCTTGCTAATAGTTTTAGTGTGATGGTTCACTGCAGTGCTCCCTGGACCGAAGGCTCACTCCAAAGCTTTGGAACTTGGCTCTCCAGCCCTGAGCCCTGGAGGAAAGGCCAGCGTCAGAATTTCCAGCAGTCTGGTCTTGTGATCTGGTCACGTCATCTCGCTGGGGAACTCCAAAATGTTAGACCAGGATGCAAGAAAAGACCACTGACTCCAATTAAAATCAAATTAAGGCAAGCTTATTAGTTCAACCGGCTAGGCTGACTCTCCTTCTCAAAACGGTGGGAAAAAGACAGCATCCCCACCTTTCCTACACTCCAGCTTTATAGCCCAAAAAGTTACACAAAAAGGGAGTATCAGAAAACAGAACTTTGACAAGCATCACACTAACTGTAGTTAACATTTTTTATTTGCTGGCCCCAGCATCAGAAATTATGAGGACCATTAGAGCCTCAGAGAGGGTCGTTGTCTGGCCAGGGAAGGCCAATATTTATGAGGTGTCAGTAAGGTTTCAGAGAGGGCTGTGATCTGGTCAGTAAGACAGGCATGGGTGAGTTCAAGGCATGGGCAGGCATTCCAAGCAGGTTCAGAATTTGCAGTAATTTATAGTAAAGCAAAAATTATCTTTCCATGGCTTTAAGTCAAGATGGCTCCCAATATTAATGAAAGATCAGGTTGAGTGATCACCCCTGTCCCTTCCTTTTGGAAACTCCTCTACCACCTCCAAGGTTGTGAACTCCTGATCATTTTCCATTCCAGATAAGTATTCACAGAATTTCTAACTCTTATCCTCTAATTGTGTCTTACTTGGGGCAAAGGTAATGTCAAAGCATTGTTCTGGATGAGAGTGGGAAGATTATTGTATATCACATATTTGCATACACATTGGATTCATTTTCCAATTTTCCATTTGAAATACTGAATTCCTGACACTAACCCATACCCTACTAGACTCTGACTAATAATCCTAATATGATGGTGAAACATAACCCAAGCAGAATAGAAATACAAGCCGTTCAGAGAAGGCATGGTGTGTAGTTGGAATTGCCTTTTGCATTATATAGTATAGGAGCTATAAATCTAGTCAATTTTTTGTTGAAATAATTCTACATGTGTTTTTAAAGTTAACAAATATGGGAATCCTGTCTCCCTTTCTCTGTAGCACACGTATTTTTATATGCACATAGAGAATCCTACCTGGTATCACACGTACATACTTGTGAGGTGGCTGAATTGGCAGATACAAATTGTGAGAAGAGATCACTACTCCTAAACGCTGTTTGAACTGAAAATTCAACCTATGGGTGAGCTTCCTAGTTCAATAACATTATACATAAATCCATGTTCAGTAAAATCAATATTTTTGCATCTGTGGATTATATATATATATATATATATATATATATATATCTATATATATATATATATATATATATATCATGATGAATTTCGATTGGCATATACATGGCTACTTTTTTTTCTTTTTTTGGTTGTTCAAAACGTTACAAAGCTCTTGAAATATCATATTTCGTACATTAAATTCAAGTGGGTTATGAACTCCCATTTTTACCCCAAATAAAGATTGCAGAATCACATTGGTTACATATCCACATTTTTACATAATGCCCTATTAGTTACTGTTGCATTCTGCTACCTTTCCTATACTCTATGATCCCCCTCTTTTCCCCTCCCATCTTCTCTCTCTACCCCATGTACTGTAATTATTTTTTCTCCTTGTTTATTTTCCCATTCCCTTCACAACCTGTTATATGTAATTTTGTATAACAATGAGGGTCTCCCTCCATTAACATGCAATTTCCCTTTTCTCTCCCTTTCCCTCCCACCTCATGTCTCTGTTAATGTAAATCTTTTCTTCCTGCTCTTCCTCCCTGCTCTGTTCTTAGTTGCTCTCATTATATCCAAGAAGACATTTGGTATTTTTTTTTTTAGGGATTGGCTAGTTTCACTAAGCATAATCTGCTCTATTACCATCCATTTCCCTTAAAATTCCATGATTTTGTCATATTTTAGTGCTGCGTAATACTCCATGGTGTATAAATGCCACATTTTTGTTATCCATTCATCTATTGAAGGGCATCTAGGTTGGGCCCACAGTGCAGCAATTGTGAATTGTACTGCTAAGAACTTGGGATGCAGGAAGACAGGCACCCAGAGCCTGTCCCAGTCCCAGTCCCAGTGGTCTCACTTGTTTGTATATACCAAGGACAGAGTCAGTCTTTCTTGGTACCTACTGATATGAGAATGGCCAAATTCCAGAAAAGCTCTGAAGAGGGGCCTTTCCTGAGGAAAGCAGATAGTGGCTCCTGACATCTTCACAGAGTTGGTTAAGGAGACCAGATCTGAGACAGGACAGGCCATTTCTGGGGAACATACTATGGCCCACCAGTCAGAGGACACTCTGGATAGTCACCGACCTACTTTGGGGAAGGAGGTGCCTCTGTGGGTGTCGCTGTGTGTTTGTGGATTTGTCTCATGTTCTGAGAATAGATAGAAAAGGCCGTTTGTTTGGTTTTGAGTGAACTATTTCTAGTAAGTCATTTGACAAGGCGAGTGTTTCTATGTCTGTGTATCCCACTGTGTCCATGGTTATAGACATTAGAAAAGAGAATGCATCAATTGATGTGTCCTGTCTAGTAGAAAGCTTCCCATCATTTATTCTGCCAAATTGATGAATGGATTGCCTTATCGATGGGCAACACGTGCTATCTTCCAAAGTTCCTGCATTCTTCCTGAATTCTGGCCACTCTACAGAATAGGCTCATGGTTTTGTGTCCAAGATATGTACCACTTCCAAGCCCTGTTACATGGCCATGTACTGGATAGCTGAAGGGAATGGCGAGCATCTCAGAAAACTCAAATATCAGTGTGACCAATAAAGTCTCAGTGGAGAAACCCTGCTTTGCTTACCTATTGTTCTGTTGCCCTGAATGTCATGAAGGTCTTTGCCTCAGTCCACCCCTTTGTGAAACCTGAAGAAAACAGGTTTCAAATGGAAATGAATGGGCATCACCTGTGCCTCTTTGCTTAATTGCTTTGGAAAGGGATGTGTCTGAATCCGCCTCTTTGCCCTGTTTGAGGCAATGGCTTAGATTCTCAGCACCTGATGTATCTTAAGAATGATCCCATGTGTGCATCCAAAACCAAAATGGCCAAAAGAGCAGTCATTGTGGATGAAGTCTCTCCCCTTCTTCTGTTAGCTTCCTGACCTCCATCAAGTGAGAATAGGGATCCTTTGGGTCAAATGATTTCTTCAAACCCTGCAGAAGCTAGCCGATAAGTGCTTGGTTTTCTAATGACTCCAATTCACATAAAAAAATAAACCCCACAGTCAGTAGGCCTCAAATTAGAGAAGCAGAGAAGTATTAACAGCAGGCCTTTTTGATCACTCCTGGTTCACAGAAAGTGTGTCCAGGCAACCATGATTTTAGGCCATTAAGGGGCAAGGGAGATTATTTTGGAGACTGTCTTGGGCTTCGCCCCTCATGGAAACATCCAGCCAGAGGTTATGATGAGTGTCTATATGAAAGATCATGAGGGCCATGTGGGAGTGTTTTGGTTTTAATTGTGGCCATTTGTTTGGTGGTTGGAAGAGATGACTGGGTCCACCTTGACATGAACTCTGGTGTGATTCCCCTTAGAGACTGAGTTCTGGAACTGAACTCAGAGAATTATTGCCATGAATTGTGTTAGGATTTTAGGAGGCATGCATGAGAGTCCCCCTTGAAAACTGAGATCTAGGCCCAGGGTGGCTTTCAACAGAGCACTGGGAATCACAGCCAAGATATCAAGTGATTTTATTCTGAAAGACTTGGCAGCCATAGTTGAGAGTCGAAACACACATGGTCCTCATTGTAGACCACAATGGGCCTGGCTTCATGTGACCATTTGGCCACTTTTTGAGAAGCCTTGCCTGTGAGAATTCTCCAAAGCTTTCATTGAAATGTGCTTCCTCTACATTTAATGGTTCTGGAGTGAATTTTAACCCACAGTGCCTCCAACATCATCATTGAAAAATGGCTACAAAAATACCATAAAATTTTTGAAATTCCCATGACCAGGTGGCAATGGAGGACATTTGGATGTTCTGTTGCTGGTCATGAGTATACCAGACAGTGCTTTGATTGACTGGGTTTTATGAAAATCGTGTAGAACAGAGATGCCAATAAGTTGGAGCCTGCTGAGTAGTGGGCCTAGAGCCGTGGTGGTCAGGTGTGTGATAAAACATCTGTGGTGGGGCCTTGTGGATCTTCCATTGGCTTCCAAATGGCTTGGAACTGACATGGTGCAGCGAGCAGTCCCTTCTATGTAAAGGCATCTTGTAATATTGAGAGATTTCAGGGCAATGTTCAGAATCATGTTGCTATCGTCAATGGGGCAATATATGTGGGCTAGAAGTATATTTGGTGCATTCTCTTGCAGAAACTGACCCACCACATGTGACAGAACTCTCTCCAGCACTGTGATCCACTAAAACTCCTTGTATTTTTGAATCAAATAGCAAACTCCTAGTGCAGCAGCAAGAAACACCATGAAATTTGGAGGATGACCAAATGGCTTCACAGTCCACATGGGGAGATACTTAGACCCCAGTGGTCACAGTTTACCTACAAAGAGCAAATTCAGCACTGCTGCTTCATCTTCACTGGAAAATAAGAAACCATGTCCTCCAGGTCACATAGATGCAGACCCAGCTTTGATGGTCTCACTACAAATGAAGCTAAAGCTCCAGAAAACAACATATTTTTCAGGTGCCCAACCTCAGAGGCAGTTCTTCAAGAAGTCTTTAGGCCAGCAGAGCTCCATGTTTGTGGAGTGTTTACCCTGTCCCTTACTTTTGGGAACTCCTCTACCACCTCCAGTGTTGTGAACTACTGAGCATATTCCATTCCAGATATGTATTCACAGATTTTCTAACACTTCTCCTCTAATTGTGTCTTACTTGGGGCAAAAGTAATGTCAAGCCATAGTTCTTGATGAGAGTGGGAACATTTTTGTGTAGCACATATTTGCATACACATTGGATTCATTTTCCAATTTTCCATTTGAAATACTGAATCCCTGACACTAACCTCTACCCTACTAGACTCTGACTACTAATCGTAATATCATGGAGAATAATAACCCCATCAGAACAGAAATACAAGCAGCTCAGAGGAGGCATGTTTGGTATTGTTGGACTTGCCTTTTGCATTATATACGGTAGGAGTTATAAATCTAGTCAATTTTTTTTTTGAAATAGTTCTCCGTGTGTTTTTAAAGTTAACAAATATGTGAATTTATTTCTCCCCTTCTCTGTAGCCTAGTCAGCAGATGTATTTTTATATGCATATATAGAATCCTACCTGGTATCACACGTACATTTTTGTGAGGTGGCTGACTTGGCAGATACAAATTGTGAGAAGATATCACTCCTCCTAAACGCTGTTGAAACTGAAAATTCAACCTATGGGTGAGCCTCCTATTTGAACAACATTATACATAAATCCATGTTCAGTAAAACTAATATTGTTGGATCCGTGGATGATATGTATTTCATGATAAATTTCATTTGGCGTACATAACGCTACATTGTAATGTCTCTGTGTGTGTATATATATATATATATATATATATATATATATATATATACTCTCCAGATTTTTCAAAATATGAAATATATGTGCCTTATTGTGCACTCCCCAAATTCATTCATATTCATGTATGTGGATTTATAATAAACTTTTCAAAAGATTATTCTCAGAAATATTCATCAACCTGAAATACATATTGGTTGCCTAGTACTGAAAACTATCTTCAGTAAATGGTGCATACAAAACATAATATTTCAACTTTGCAAGTTGGCCACAAATAGAGTGCATCACACCCAGTGCACCATGCCACATTGCAGGTGAATAACGAGTTAAAATGACAAAAGACTATCTTGTTAGGATCTTATAGAAAAATGGGTGTGCACCGAAACCTAAAAGAATGATTTCCACCAACGAGGTCCGGTAATTGAGTCTCAAACGTGAGCTGAATATGCAACTGGAGATCCGGGCTTATTGATCCCTGTGGCCCGCCCCATGGCTGCAGACATCGAGGCACCACCGAGAAGCGACTAGCATCCAGGGAGAAACGTTGCTGCAGATTCTGTGGAATCCTGCCGGCTGACACCGCACTGAGCCCCAGGCCGAGTTCGGGATTTCAGTCAGGGAAGGAAGCTCTACAGTTCTATCCCCCACAACGGAAACTCCACCAAGGAAACCAATGGCCACCATCTTGGAGAGCTGAAGTAACCACCGCCACTCTCCGACAGATTGCAACAATAAAACAGTTGTGTGTTTTCCGCTCATCTCCCATACAGTAGGAAATTTGCATAAAATCTCTCCTAAGCTTTCCAGGGGAGGGATTTTCAGAGAGAGCCTGCATAAAGATTGGGGGGGGAAACTAGAGGCACCTGACCTTCAACTCCCCCTCCCATCAGTGGTGAAAACGAAATCTGTCTAGCCAGGGATGGGGGAAAGGGCAAACGGAAAAAATAATAAAAATAGAGTGCTGGGGTTCCCAATAGACACAATCGACACCCAAGAAACGGCAAGCCAGAGTACAGTTTGAGCTGCCGAGGGCATTACTCAGGGGAAATCTGGTCTAGCAGGAGAAACCAGGACTAGCAGGAGAAACCAGGGGACTAGAGGCCAGGCCCGCGTGACTGGGCGCCTGGAGAACGCTCGCCCGCCGGCAAGAGCCGGCCCGCTGCAGGTGCGACTGGACGGCTGGAGACTGCCTGCCCACCAGCGACCAATCGCCTGCCATATGCCCGCCCTAATGGGTGGCTAGATATCGCACAACCGCCGGTGACAGCCCACCAGCTGACTGCGCGACTGGACAGCTTGTGACCACCTGCACGCCGGCGACCGGGAGCTGAAACCAAACAGAGACAGTACAGTCCCACGCCCCCATGCGAACACCCGGGCAAAGAGCCTGGGGCCCACCATAGCAGAGAGGTGACATCACTGGAGCTCGGCCGTCGGAATTCCTTCCCAGTGGAATCCACTTTAGCATTCACAATCTACCAACACAAAGGAGAGTCAATAGAGATATATAAAACCAAAACAAATATATAGAAGAGACCAGAAACACAGAAATCAAATGGAGCTGGAAAGTAATGTGAACTTCATGAAAAAACAAGGGAAAAAGGTGTACAAATAATGCCGGACAACTTAATTTTACAGGAGGACCTAGAATCATCAGAAACAGGGATAGGGAAAAAACTCAATGCATCCCTAACTCAGATGGAAAGAAATATTAGAGAAGACATGAGGCAGCAAGTCCAAGCAATAAAAGAATATTTTGAAAATGAATTAAACATACAAATTCAAATGGCAAAGAACGAGCTTCACCAAAAGACAGAGATCTTAAAAAAAATCAAACAGTAATCCTAGGAATGCAGAAAAATATAAACCACATTAAAAATTCAAACGAGAATATTGTAAATAGACTAGATCAAGTAGAAGTCAGAAGATCAGATAATGAATACAAAGTTTATCAACTTGAAAAGAATATAGTCAACACAGAAAAGATGCTTATATCCCCTGAGCAATCTATTTAAGAGATATGGGATGTCATAAAAAAACAAATTTGAGAGTCATTAGGATAGAAGAAGGCATAGAGATTCAAACCAAAGGAATGGACAACATATTAAATGAAATAATTCTAGAAAACTTCCCAGAGATGAAAGATGGAATGGATTGCCAAATCCTTGAAGCCTACATGACCTCAAAAATTCAAAACCATAATAGACCAACTCCAAGACATAGAATTATGAAGATAGCCAACATGCAGAACGTGGATACACTTTCTTCTCAGCAGCACAAGGATCCTACTCAAAGATAGATCATATATTATGCCATAGGGCAACCCTTAGTAAATATAAAGGCGTGGAGATAATACCATGCACCATATCTGATCATATTGGAATGAAACTGGAAATCAATGATAAAAGAAGGAAGGAAAAATCCTACATCATATGGAAAAATGAACAATATTCTACTGAATGTTCAATGGGTTACAGAAGACATAAAGGAGGATATAAAAAATTCTTAGAGACAAATGACTATACAGACACAATATACTGGAATCTATAGGACACAATGAAAGCAGTTTTAAGAGGGAAATTCATTTCTAGGAGTTCTTTCAAAAAAAAAAAAAAACAAATAAATGAACTCACACTACACCTCAAAAACCTAGAAAAAGAAAAGGAAAACAACAGCAAATGTAGTAGAAGACAAGAAATAATTAAAATTATAGCAGAAATCAACGAAATTGAAACAAAAAAAAACATTGAAAAAATTGATAAAACTAAAAGTTGGTTCTTTGAAAACATAAATAAGATTGACAGGCCCTTAGCCATGGTAACGAAGAGAAGAAGAAAGAGAATTCAAATTACTAACATACGGCATGAAAAAGGCATTATCACAACAGACACTACAGAAATACAGAAGATAAGTAGAAAGTATTTTGAAACCCTATATTCAAATGAAATAGAAGATAGTGAAGATATCAATAAATTTCCTAAGTCATACGATGTGCCCAGATTGAGTCAGGAAGACACACACAATTTAAACAGACCAATAACAAAGGAAGAAATATAAGAAGCCATCAAAAGACTGCCAACCAAAAAAAGCCCTGGAGCGGATGGGTATAGAGCGGAGCTCTACAAAACCTTAAAAGAAGAATTAATACCAATACTTTTCAAGCTATTTCAAGAAATAGAAAAAGAAGGTGCTCTTTCAAATTCATTCTATGAGGCCAAAATCACACTGATCCCAAAACCAGACAAAAACACTTCAAAGAAAGAAAACTACAGACCAATGTCTCTAACGAACTAGGATGCAAACATTCTCAATAAAATCCTGGTGAATGTAATACAAAAGCATATCAAAAAATTGTGCACCATGATCAAGTAGGATTCATCCCAGGGAAGCAAGGCTAGTTCAATATACGGAAATCAATAAATGCTATTCACCACATCAATAGACTTAAAGACAAGAACCATATGATCATCTTGATAGATGCAGAAAAAACATTCAACAAAGTTCAGCCTCCCTTTATGTTCAAAACACTAAAAAAACTTGCATCGCAGGGAAGCAAGGCTAGTTCAATATACGGAAATCAATAAATGCTATTCACCACATCAATAGACTTAAAGACAAGAACCATATGATCATCTTGAGAGATGGAGAAAAAACATTCGACAAAGTTCAGCCTCCCTTTATGTTCAAAACACTAGAAAAACTAGGATAACAATGTTGAGTTACCTCAACATTGTAAAAGCTATATATGCTAAACCTCAGGCTAGCATCATCGTAAATGGAGAAAAACTGAAGGCATTCCCTCTAAAATCTGGAACAAGACAGGGATGCCCTCTATCACCACTTCTATTCGATTTAGTTCTTGAAATACTAGCCAGAGCAATTAGACAGACAAAAGAAATTAAAGACATAAAAATAGGAAAAGACGAACGTAAATAATCGCTATTTGCAGATGACATGATAATATATTTAACAGACTCAAAAGGGTCTACAAAGCAACTGCTAGAGTTAATAAATGAATTCAGCAAAGTGGCAAGATATAAAGTCAACACGCATTAATCAAAGGCATTCCTGTATATCAGCAGCAAAACTTCTGAAATGGAAATGAGGAAAACCACTCCATTCACTATATCCACAAAGAAAATAAGATACTTGGGAATCACCCTAACGAAAGAGGTGAAAGATTTATATAATGAAAACTACAGAACCCTAAGGAAAGAGATAGAAGAAGATCTTAGAAGATGGAAAAACGTACCCTGTTCATGGATAGGCAGAACTAACATCATCAAAATGTTGATATTACCCAAAGTTCTCTACAGGTTTAAATCGGTGCCAATAAAAATCCCAACAGCATTTCTTGTAGAAATGATAAAGCAATCATGAAATTCGTATGGAAAAACAAAAGACCCTGAATACCAAAAGCAATTCTAAGCAGGAAGTGTGAATCTGGAGGTATAGCGATACAAGAGTTCAAACTGTACTACAAAGCAATAGTAATAAAAACATCGTGGTACTGGTACCAAAACAGGCAGCTGGACCAATGGTATAGAATAGAGGACACAGAAACCAATCCACAAAATTACAACTTTCTTATATTTGATAAAGGGGCTAAAAACATGCAATGGAGGAAAGATAGCATCTTCAACAAATGGTGCTGGGAAAATTGGAAATCCATATGCAACATAATGAAACTGAATCCCTTTCTCTCACCATGCACAAAAGTTAACTCAAAATGGATCCAGGAGGTAGATATCAAATCAGAGACACTGTGTCTAATAGAAGAAAAAGTTGGCTACGATCTACATACTGTGGGGACGGGCTCCACATTCTTTAATAGGATGCTCATAGCCCAAGAGTTAATAACAAGAATAAACAAATGGGACTTACTTAAACTAAATTGTTTTTTTTTCTCAGCAAGAGAAACAATAAGAGAGGTAAATAGAGAGCCTACATCCTGGGAACAAATTTTTACCCCTCACACTTCAGATAGAGCCCTAATATCCAAAATATACAAAAAACTCAAAAAATTAAACAATAAGATAACAAATAACCCAATCAACAAATGGGCCAAGGACCTTAACTGACACTTTACAGAGGAGGACATTCAATCAATGAACAAGTACATGAAAAAATGCTCACCATCTCTAGCAGTCAGAGAAATGCAAATCAAAACCACCCTAAGATACCATCTCACTCCAGTAAGATCGGCAGCCATTATGAAGTCAAACAAAATAAGTGTTGGTGAGAATGTGGGGAAAAGGGTACACTTGTACACTGCTGGTGGGACTGCAAATTGGTGAGGCCAATTTGGAAAGTACTATGGTGATACCTGGGAAAGCTGGGAATGGATCCACCATTTGACCCAGCTATCACCCTTCTTGGACTATTTCCTGAGGATCTTAAAAGAGCGTACTATAGAGATACTGCCACATCAATGATCATAGCTGCACAATTCACAATAGCTAGACTGTGGAACCAACCTAGATGCCCTTCAATAGATGAATGGATAAAAAAATGTGGCTTTTATACAAAATGGAGTATTACTCTTCATTAAAAAATGGCAAAATCATAGAATTTGCAGGGAAATGGATGGCATTAGAGCAGATTATGCTAGGCGAAGCTAGCCAATCCTTAAAAAACAAATGCCAAATGTCTTCTTTGATATTAAAAGAGCAACTAAGAAAAGAACATGGAGGAAGAGCATGAGGAAAAGTTTAACATTAAACAAAGATGAGTGGGGGGAGAGAAAGGGAGAGAGAAGGGAAAGCATATGGGAATAGTAGGAGACCCTCAATGTTACACAAAATTACATATAAGAGGATTTGAGGGGAAATGGGGGGGAAACAGTGGAGAGAATTGAACAACAGCAGATGAGGTAGAGAGGGAAGATGGGAGGGGAGGGGTTGGGGGATATTGGGGGATAGGAAAGGTCGCAGAATACAACAGTCACTAATATGCTATTATGTAAAAATGTGAATGTGTAACCAATGTGATTCTGCAATTCATATTTGGGGAAAAAATGGGAGTTCATAACCCAATTGAGTCAAATGTATCAAAGATGATATATCATGAGCTTTGTAATGCTTGGAACAACGAATAGAAATAAATAAATAAATAACGGTTTAAAATTGAGTGGGAAGAAATCAGCTAAAAATGGGTTGAGATGCATTCATTTTGCTAAGCAAAACTTTGTTTTGTTTAGTTGTAACTATCACAAATTTATTTTACCAGGAAATTGGCTTTTGAAAATGCACATAAATTGAGATTAAAGGATAATTCACCTACCTTCTTGAAAAATTCATAGCATTTCCTATATTTTTCAAATTTTATTTTTTTCGTGAATATTTTGTCATGGACCAGGTCTAGTCTTAGGCTATTCTTCCAGAATACTACCTCATCTGACAAATTCGTACAATCTGTTGGATTGTTGTTTTCACCTTTTATTTAATAGTTTCTAGCTGATAATGTGTATTTTCTTTATCTTTATTTGTACGTATATACCCAACAATATCTTTGCATTTTATGTTTTACTGGGGAAGAGACTGATCAAAAGCTCTTTGTTATATGTATCAACAATCAGACATTTAGAGCACGCAATTATTCTTAATTTTGCATGAAAATATCTTTGTACTATTTTCTTATACAGATTTAGAATTATTAATATGTCCCTACTGTAATAAGTAATTACTTACAAGAAGAATTAAACAATTGACTTTATATCAATTATGAATATGAAAAGTACTAAAATAAGGATTTGGCAATTAATACACAATTGATAGAAATTGAAATCACAAGAAAGCCATTTAAAATGTCAGTGCATATGGTCCTTAAATAATAGGTAATTCAAAAAACTTTTTTTTAATTCATAAGATTTAATATGCCGTATTACAGCTTAATGTGATATAAAACCTTAAATTATCAGTATTGATAAAAAAGAATGATACCTGTTTATTTAAATATGTTTATTTGATTTTCACTGTAAGATGTTAATTCTGGAAGGCTTGAGAATTAAGAAAGTTTTGGTCTATATTATTTTTAACAGGCTAATCAAAGTACTTTTAAATATATATGTATATATATATATATATATAATATGTAATGCATATGCATGAATATAGATACATATGTACAAAAATGTATTTTAATATATCTATCAGGTGATTATAATTATTAAATTTTCTCAAGAAAAAAACAATGACTATAAAAAACAGTCTTAAATTTAAATTTCATAGCATACTACTGTTTGTAATGACATGAGAGAAAAACAGATATGAAAGGAAAACGAAAAAGGAAGAGAGAGAATGGGGAAAATGAGGAAGAAAGTGAGTAAAGATGAGGGAGAGGCGTGTTCGATGTAAAGATAAAAGTGGAGGGGCTGGGTTTGTGGTTCAGTGGTAACATGCTTTTCTAGCATGTGTGGGACACTGTGTTCTATTCTAAGCACCACATACAAATAAACAAAATGAAGGTCAATCACAACTGAAAAAATAAAAAATAAAAAAGTAGAAATATTAGCAAAACTCCAAGCTTTTATGAATGTTAAATTTTAAAAAAAAATTATGTAACATAGCCTTATGTAATTTCTAGACTATCCAAAAGAGTCATTAAATGTTAGATTATTAGTGCAATAACTAAAAATCCATTGCTCTTTCCTCAACATTCTGTGGCATGCTAGTGGTAAAATAAATTCTATTATAACACCAAAAAAAAAAAATCTAATATTTCTATAGTAACTGACCCAGTTTAATATCAAGGCTAGCAGATTCCTATGGGACATGATGTGTATTTTGACATTCATTTTTATTCAACACTGGAACATTACTATTTCTTCAGTTGATGCACATCATAGGATATATATTTCATCCACAAGTTCGCTAATTTATACGCATTTGTTTCACTTTCAGTCACTTCCTGCTTCAGAACACATGTATTTCTTATGTTTCTTGACTGCTCTTTTCATGAGACTTCTTTCCAAACACATTATTGTCGATTTCCATTATCACATTTGAAGCAAAACTCACACACCCGTATGATAAACCAAACCCTAATATTACCATTAGATGTACAACTAGCTGGAATGAATGATTGTATATCAATATAAGATTTCTTACTTAGTTTCAGATATCAATTAAATCCATTATTTAAAGTGGAACCAGTTATATTATTTATTCACAGTATGGTCTTTTCATGCATTATCTCTATATTCATAGACACAGGGTACACCTCTTTGTACCCCCAATACTAATTTATACGTCTTCAAAATATTGCTCCCAGAAATGGTGGAAGAAATGCACATGTCACCTGATTTACATATACATTTTATCACAGTAATATTCTGGACACAAACAGCAAAGGTGACACTTATGATTTTACCAAACCTAAATGGAAAGTGAAGATGGATTACTAAAAACATACATGTCCAGGTTGCCTAATGCTCTCAAATGTGAATCCTATTCTTGACTACATATTTGTTTCTTCCTAAGATTATATATTCAACCTCAAGCCCCTTGAAAATGTCTAATCTTATCACTCACTTTATCATTTGCCTGATTTCCTAATGTCTCTATTGAAATATGCTTTCCTACATATTTTCCCCAGATTATCACTGTGACTGACTCTTCACATGTGCTCACATTTACATTCAATCTCTACCAGAAGCCCTATTGCTAAAGAACTTTTGGTCCAAATGCTATACTCACTCTTCGTTCTAAACCTACCGACTATCTTTCTAATAATACCGACTATCCCTTTTTGTCTAGAAGTTCTCTTTGACATTCCATCATTCAAGGTACAAAGTCCTATGCCATTGAACATCGATTTATCTGAGGCATTTCTGCAGAACATAATTCAAAGCTAAGAATCCCAATCAAGGGCCCAATGCCCTTCTGGGCTTCAAATCTTACCTAGATTACTGTTTTCATTCTTATATTTCACTTTTACATTCTTGTAAATATTACAGGTTCCCATTACCATTATTCATCCCGCAGAATGATTCAAATCGAACTTTTATTAACCGTAACCATACACTCTTCCCTCAATCAAACTTTACAGAAGAGCAGGGACAGAGTTGCTTTTACAATACAGGAATGTAGGGGTTCTTAAACCTGCTGAGATCCTCAAAGGTCCATGCAGAAATGATCCCTGGAGAAGATGTAGGCAGCTATGAAGGAGTTGAGAGAGCAAAAGTCATCTTGCATGGCAAACCCCCTTGTCAGGATGAAGGGATGTGTCTGAATCAGTCTCTCTATTCTAAATGTAGAGAAGATGGACCAAACCAGGCCTGTGTTGGGAGATGTTCCCAGGCGCCTATGTTTGATATACCATTCTATCTTGTGAAATTGTCACCGAAAGTAGGGGCAGCCTCTATCTCATGGGACCCTTGGAAGCAAATGTTAAATCAAAGTGATTGCCAAGGTAGTGACCTCATGCAGTTCCTGAAGAAAGTGACCTACCTCACTTCCTTGGTGATGTAACTATCTGAACTTGGAATCCAAGATGCCAGGCTCCCAGAGCCAGTCCCAGTCCCAATCCCAGTGGGCTCACTTGTTTGGATGTACCAAGGACAGAGTCAGTATTTCTTGGTATCAACTGATGTGAGGATTGCCAAATGCCAGGACAGATCTGAAGAGGGGCCTTTCCTGAGAAAGCAGGTAGTGGCTCACCGCTGGCTCCTGAGAACTTCACAGAGTTGGCAAAGGAGACAGATTTGAGACATGACAGGACATTTCATTGGAACATAATATGGCCCAACAGACAGAGGACACTCCAGATAGTCAGAGACATACTTGCGGGAAGGAGATGCCATTGTGAGTGTGAGTGTCAGTTTGTGGTTTGTCTCATATTCTGAGAATAGGTAGGAAAGACAGTTTGTTTGGTTTGGAATAGACTGTTTCTAGTAAGTTTTTTGACAAGGTGAGTGATTCTATATCTGTGTATCCCACTGTGTCGGTGGTTGTAGACATTAGAAAAGAGAATGCATCAATGGATATGTCCTGTCTAGTAGAAAGCTTCCCAGCATTCATCCTGCCCAATTTATGAATGAACTGCAGCTTGCCTTATGGATGGACAACAACTACTATCTTCCTAAGTTTCTGTTTTCTTCCTGAATTCTGGCCACTCTGCAGAATAGGCTCATGGTTTTGTGTCCAAGATATGTACCACCTCCAAGCTCTGTGACATGCCCATGTACTGGATAGCGGTAAGGAATGGGAACATCTCAGAAAACTCAGATATCAGTGTGACCAGGGAATTCTCATTGGAGAAACCCTGCTTTGGGCCATTCTCTTACCTATGTTTCTGTTGCCCTGAATGTCAGGAAGGTCTTTGCCTCAGGCCACCTCTTTGTGAAGCCTGAAGAAAACAGTTTTCAAATGAAAATGAATGGCCATCTCCTGTGGCTCTTTGCTTAATTTCTTTGGAAAGGGATGTGTCTTAATCAGCCTCTTGGACCTGTGTGAGGTTGTGGCTTAGATTCTCAGCACCTGATGGATCTAAAGAAAGATCCCATGTGTGCATCCAAACCAAAATGGCAAAAAGATCCGTTATGGTAGATGAAGTGTCTTGCCTTCCTTTGTTAGGTTCCTGACCTACATCAAGTGAGAATAGGGATCCTTTGGGTCAAATGAAATCTTCAAAGCCCTAAAGAAGTGCTTGGGTTTTCTCATTATTCCAAATCACATAAAGAATCTATACCTGACAGGCAGTAGGCTTCAAAATGGAGAAGCAGAGCAGTATTAACTGCAGTCCTATTTTATCACTCCTGCTTCAAATGCAGGGTGTCCAGGCCCCCATGACTTTAGGCAAATTAGGGGTAAGACAGCTTATTTTGGACACTAACACATACCCCACTAGACTCTGACTACTAATCCTAACATGATGGAGAATAATAACCAAAACAGAATAGAAATACAAGCAGTTCAGAGGAGTCATGTTGTATAATTGGACTTGCCTTTTGCATTATATAGGGTAGGAATTATAAATCTAGTCAATTTTTAATTAAAACAGTTCTCCATGTGTTTTTAAAGTTAACAAATATGTGAATTCCTCTCTCCCTTTCTCTGTGGCCTATTCAGCACATGTGTTTTTATATGCACATATAGAATCCTACCTGGTATCACATGTACATACTTGACAGGTTGCTGACTTGGCAGATGCAAATTGTGAAAAGAGATCACTCCTCTTAATGCTGTTGGAACTGAAAATTCAAACTATTGGTGACCTTCCTAGCTGAACAAAATTATATATAAATCCATGTTCAGTAAAAATTATATTTTGGGATGTGTGGATTATATATATTTCATGATAAATTTTGATTGGCATATATATTGCTACTTTTTAATATCTGTGTGAGTGTGTGTGTGTGTGTGTGTGTATATATATATATATATATATATATATATACTCTCCAGATTTTTGAAAAAATGAAATATATGTGTCTTATTATACACTCCCTAAATTTATTCATGTTCATGTATGTGGATTTATTATCAACTTTTCACAAGATTATTCTCAGAAATATTCACCCACCTGAAATACATATTTGTTTCCTAGTACTGAAAACTAACTTCAGTGAATGATGCATACAAATCCTAATATTTCTACAGTTACTGACCAAGTTTAAGATCAATGCAAGTAGATTCCTATGGGACATGACATGTATTTTGATGTTCATTTTTTTTCAACACTGGTACATTACTATTTCTTCAGTTTATGCACATTATAGGATATATATTTCATCCACAAGTTCGCTAATTTATATCAATTTGTTTCACTTTCAATTACTTCCTGCTTCAGAACACATGTATTCCTCCATGTTTCTTAACTAGTCTCTTCATGAGACTTCTTTACAAACACATTATTTTCGATTTCCATAATTACTTTTGAAGCAAAACTCACACACCCTTAATGACAAACCATAACCCTAATATTACCATTAGATGTATAACTGATAGGAATGAATGACTGTGTATCAATATAAGATTTCTTATATATTTTAAGATATCAATTTAATCCATTGTTTAAAGTGGAATCAGTTATATTATTTATCCACAGTATCATCTATTCATGCATTATCTCTATATTCATAGACACAGGGTACACCTCTTTGTACCCGCAATACTAATTTATACATCTTCAAAATATTGCTCCCTGAAATGGTGGAAAAAATACTTATGTCACCTGATCTACATATACATTTTATCACAGTACTATTTTGGATACAAAATGCAAAGATCACACATATGTTTGTACAAAAGCCTAAATTGAATGGGAGCATGGATTACTAAAAACATTGATGTCTAGGTTGCCTAATTCTCTCAAATGTCCATCCTATTGGTGACTACATATTTGTTTCTTTGAAGATTATATAGTGAATATCAACCCTGTTAAAATGTCTAATCCTATCACTCACTTTATACTTTGCCTGATTTCCTACTGTCTCTATTGATGTTTCCTTTCCTACATATTTTCCCCAGTTTACCTATGTGACTAACTCTTCACATGTGCTGACATTGACATTCATTCTATTACCGAAACCCTATTGATAAAGAACTTTTGGTCCATATCCTGTACTCACACTTCTTGCAAAACCTACTGACTATCTTCCTAATCCTATGGACTATCCCTGTTTGAGTGGATGTTCTTTTCTACAATCTATCATCCAAGGTACAAGGTCCTATGTCATTGATTATCGATTTATCTGAGACATCACTGCAGAACGTAATTCAAAGCTAAGTATCCCAATCAAAGGCCCAATGCCAATATGGACTTTAAATCTTACTAAATTTCTGTTTTCATACATAGTTTTCAACTCTATATTCTTATATATATCACAGATTCCCAATACCATTATTCATTCAGCAAAATGGTTCCTAACCCAAAACAAACATGTAATTAACCCTAACCATAAACTGTTCCCTCAATCTACCTTTATAAAAGAGCAGGGACAGAGTTGGTCTTACAATACAGGAAAGTAGGGGATTGTCCACCTGCTGAGAACCTCAAAGGTCCATTCAGAATTGATCCCTGGAGAAGATGTAGGCAGGTATGAAGGTCCTGAGAGATCAAAAGTCATCTTCCATGGCAAACAACCTGGTCAGGATGAAGGCTTTTGTCTGAATCAGCCTCTCTCTTCTTAATGTAGATAAGATGGACCAAATGAGGCCTGTGTGGAGAGCTGTTCCCGGGTGCCTATGGTTGATATACCATTCTAACTTGTGAAAGTGTCACAGAAATACGGTCAGCCTACATGTCATGGGAACCTTGGATGCATGTGTTAGGACAAACTGGTTGCCAAGGCAGTAACCTCATTCAGTTCCTGAAAGAAGTTACCTCACCTCACTTTTTTGGTGATGGCACTTTCTGAACTTGGGATCCAGGAAGCCAGGCATCTAGAGCCTATCTCAGTCCCAGGCCTAGTGGTCTCACTTGTTTGATTTAACAAGGACAGAGTCAGACTTTCTTGGTATCTACTGATGTCAGGATGGAATAAATGACAGGAAAGCTCTGAAGAGGGGCTTTTCCTGACAAAGAAGGTAGTGGCTCACTGCTGGCTCATGACAACTTCACAGAATTGCCCATGGACACCAGATTTGAGATAGGAGAGGCTATTTGGGGGAACATAGTATGGCCTATCAGTCAGAGAACACTCCGGATAGTCACAAACCTACTTGGAGGAAGGAGGTGCTTATCTGGCTGTGGGTGTGGGTTTGTGGTTTTTTCCTCATGCTCTGAGAATATGTCCGAAAGTCGGTTTGTTTGGTTTGGAGTAAAGTGTTTCCAGAAAGTCGTATGAAAAGGCGAGTGTTTCTATATCTGTGTATCTCACTGTGTCCGTGGTTGTAGACATTAGCAAAGAGAATGCATCAATGGATGAGTCTTGTCTAGTAGAAAGCTTCCCAGCATTCATCCTTCCCAATTTATGAATGGACTGCGTCTTGCCTTATGGATCGGCAACACCTGCTATCTTCCTAAGTTACTGTTTGCTTCCTGAATTCTGGCCACTCTCCAGAATAGGCTCATGGTTTTGTGTCCAAGATATGTACCACCTCCAAGCTCTGTGACACGGCCATGTATTGGTTAAATGAAGGGCATGGCGAGCATCTCAGAAAACTCAGATATCAGTGTGACCAGTAAAGACTCAGTGGAGAAACCATGCTTTGGGCCTTTTCCTTACCTAGTGTTCTGTTGCCCCTTGACCTTGTGTAATTCTGTGACTTAGATTCTCTGAACCTGATGGATCTAAAGAGAGATCCCATGTATGCATCCAAAAGCAAAATGTCCAAAAGAGCAATCATTGTGGATGAAGTCTCTCTCCTTCCTTGGTAAGGTTCCTGACCTCCATCAAGTGAGAATAGGGCTCCTTTGGGTCAAATAAGTTCTTCAAAGCCCTGCAGATTCTAGCCCATAGGTGACTGGGTTTTCTCATGACTCCAATTCACATGAAGAATCTAAATCCCACCATCAGTAGGCCTCAAATTTAAGAAGCAGAGCAAAATAAATGGCAGGCCTATTTGATCACTCTTAGTTCACAGGAAGGGTGTCCAGGCCACCCTGACTTTAGGCAAATGAGGGGCAAGGGAGCTTATTTTGGACACTGTCTTGGGCTGCACCCCTCACGGAAACCTCCAGCCAGAGGTTATGATGAGTGTCTGTATGGAAGAAAATGAGGGCCACGTAGGAGTGTTTTGGTTTTAATTGTAGTCATTTTTGTGGCGGTTAGTAGAGATGACATGGTCCACCTTGGCTTGAACTTTGGTGGGATTCCGCATAAAGACTGAGTTCTCGTACTGAACTCAGAGAAGTATTGCCATGAATAGTGTTGGAATTTTAGGAGGCCACGCACGATAGTCGCCCTTGGAAACTGAGATCTAGGCCCAGGGTAGCTATTCACAGAGCACTAGAAATCTCAGCCAGGATATCACATGATTTTATTCTGAAAAACTTGGCAACCATTGTTGAGAGTCAAAACACACATGGACCTCACATTGTAGACCTCAATTTTCAAGGATTCATGTGACCTTTTGGCCACTCTTTGGGAAGCCTTTCCTGTGAGACATCTCCAGATATTTCATTGAAATGAGCTTCCTCACCATTTAATAGTTCCAGAATGCCTCCAACTTCATCCTTGAAAAATGGCTAGGTCAATATATCATGAAATTTTTAAAATTCCCGTGACAAGTTGGCACTGGAGATTCTTTGAATATCTTGTGGCTGATCATGAGAATAACAGTCAGTGCCTTGATTGACTGGTTTTCATAAAAATTGTGCAGAACAGAGATGCCAGGAAGTTGGAGCCTCCTGAGGAGTGGGCCTAGAGCAGTGGTGGGCAGGTGTGTGATAAAACATCTGCGGTGTGGTCATGTGGATCTGCCTTTGGCTTCCAAATTGCTTGTGACTGATATGGTGCAGCCAGCAGTCCCTTCAATGTAAAGGCATCTTGTTATATATAGAGGTTTTAGGGAAATATTAAGAATCAGGTTGCTATGGTCAAGGGGGCAACTATGTGGGATATAAGCCTGTTTGGTGCATTCTCCTGCAGACCCTCACCCACCACACGTGACAGAACTCCCTCACGCACAGAGTAACAGTTGAATTCTTTGTATTTCGTGAAACAAATACCAAAATCCCAGTGCAGCACCAAGAAACAACACGAAAAGTGGAGAATGACCAAATAGCTTCACAGGCCCATGTGGATACACTTAGCCCCCCGTGTCCACAGTTTACCTACAAAGAGAGTATTCAGCACTGCTGACTCATGTTCAGTGGAAAATAAGAAACCATGTCCTCCAGGTCACATAGATGAAGACCCTGATTTGATGGTCTCACTACAAACGAAGCTGAAGCTCCCGACAACAACATATATTCCAAGTGCCCAACCTCAGAGGCAGTTTCTCAAGAAGTCTTTAGGCCAGCAGAGCTCCATGTTTTTGGAATGATTACACTGTCCCTTACTTTTCGAATCTCCTCTACCTCCTCCAAGGTTGTGAACTCCTGAGCATATTCCATTCCAGATATTTATTCACAGATTTTCTAACTCTTCTCTTCTAATTGTGTCTTACTCTGGGCGATTGTAATGTCAAGGCATTGTTCTGGATGAGAGTGGGAAGATTTTTGTGTATCACATATTTACATACACATTGGATTCATTTTCCAATTTTCCTTTCAAAATACTGAATACCTCACACTAACACCTACCCTACTAGACTCTGACAACTAATCCTAATAAGGTGGAGAAAAATAAACCAAAAAAATAGAAATGCAAGCAGTTCAGAGAAGGCATGGTGTATAGTGGAATTGCCTTTTGCATTATTTAGGGTAGGAGTTATAAATCTAGTCAATTATTTGTTAAAATATTTCTCCATGTGTTTTAAAGTTAACAAATATGTGAATTCCTGTTGTCCTGTCTCTGTAGCCTATTAAGCACAAGTATTTTTACATGCAATTATAGAATCTTACCTGATACCACACGTACATTCTTGTGAAGTGGCTGACTTGGCAGATACAAATTTTAAGAGATCACTCCTCCTAAGCGCTTTAGAACTGAAAATTCAACCTATGCGTGAGCTTCCTAGTTGAACAACATTATACATAAATCCATGTTAAATAAAATAAATATTTTTGGATCTCTGGATGATATAAATTTTATGGTGAATTTCCTATAGCATATATTATGCTATTTTTAATGTCCGTGTGTGTTTGTGTGTGTGTATGTGTGTATATATATATATATATATATATATATATATATATATATATATATTCTCCAGATTTTTCAAAATATGAAATATGTGTCTTATTATAAACTCCCTTAACTCATTCATATTCAAGTATGTGGATTTATAATCAAATTTTCTCAAGAGTATTCTCAAAATATTCATTCTCCTGATATACATATTTGTTTCTTAGTACTGAAAACTAACTTTAGTGAATGGTGCATACAAATCCTAATATTTCTACAGTAACTGACCTAGTTTAACATCAATGCAAGTAGATTCCTATGGGACATGATGTGTATTTGGATGTTCGTTTTATTCAACACTGGTACATTACTATTTCTTCAATTTATTCACATCATGGGATATATATTTCATCCACAAGTTCGCAAGTTTATAGGCATTTGTTTCACATTCAATCATTTTCTTCTTCAGATCACATGTATTCCTCCATGTTTCTTGACTGGTCTTTTTATGAGACTTCTTTCCAAACACATTATTTTCGATTTCTAGCATCACTTTTGAAGCAATACTCACACACCTTTCATGATAATCCATAACCCTAATATTACATTTAGATGTATTACTGGTTGAAATGAATGATATTATATCAATACAAGATTTCTTATAATATTTCATATATTAATTCAATGCATTATTTAAAGTGGGAACAGTTAAATTATTTATTCAAAATGTGGTCTATTGATGCATTATGTCTATATTCATGGACACAGGGTACACCTCTTTGTACCCCCAATACTAATTTATAGCTCTTGAAAACCTTACTCCCAGAAATGCTTGAAGAAATGCTCATGTCACCTGATCCACATATACATTCTATGACAGTAATATTCTGGACAAAAAATGCAAAGGTCACACTTATGATTGTACCAAAGCCTAAAAGGAAAGTGAACATGGATTACTAAAAGCATCCATGTCCAGGTTTCCTAATGCTCTCAAATGTCAATCCTAATGGTCACTGCATATTTGTTTCTTCTTAAGATTATATATTCAAACTCAACAGTGTACAAAATGTCTAATCCTATCACTCACTTTATACTTTGCCAGATTTTTTAAAGTCTCTATTATTATCTGCTTTTCTACATATTTTTCAAAGTTCATCATTGTGACTGAATTTTCATATGTGCTGACATTTACATTCACTCTCTAACTGAAACCCTATTGCTAAAGAAATTTCCGTCCAAATCCTGTACTCACTCTTCTTCCTAAACCTACCGACTATCTACCTAATCCTACCGACTATCCCTTTTTGACTGGATGTTCTCTTCCTCATTCAATCATCCAATGTACAAGGTCCTATGCCATTGTAAATGGATTTATCTGAGACATCTGTGCAGAACCTAATTCAACACCACGTATCCCAATCATGGGCCCAATGCCCTTCTGGGCTTCAAATCCTAGATTTCTGTTTTCATACATATATTTTGCCAATATAATTTAATAAATATCGCAGGTTCCCAATACCATTATTCATCGCTCAGAATGATTCCTAACAAAATCGAACCTGTTATTACCCAAACCATACACTGTTCCCTCAATCTAACTTTGTAGAAAAGCAGGGACAGAGTTGGCCTTACAATACAGGAGTGTAGGGAAACTTCCACCTGCTGAGAACCTCAAAGGTCCATGCAGAAATGATCCATGGAGAAGATGTAGGCAGCTATGAAGGACCTGAGGGAGGAAAAGTCAACTTCCATGGTAAACAACCTGGTCAAGATGAAGGGATGTGTCTGAATCAGCCTCTTTCATCTTAATGTAGAGAAGATGGACCAAACCAGGCCTGTGTGGAGAGCTGTTCCCGGGTGCCTATGGTTAATATACCATTCTAACTTGTGAAAATGTCAGAGCGAGTAGGTGCATCCTCCATCTCATGGGACTCTTAGAAGCAACTTTTAGGACAAAGTTGTTGTCAAGGCAGTGACCTCATTTAGTTCCTGAAGGAAGTGACCTCACCTCACTTCCTTGATGAAGGAACTCTCTGAACTTGGGATACAGGAAGTCAGGCACCCAGAGCTAGTCCCAGTTCATGTCCCAGTGTTCAAACTTGTTTGGATTTTCCAAGGACAGAGACAGTCTTTCTTGGTACCTACTGATGTGAGGATAGCCTAATGCCAGGAAGGTCTGAGGAGGGGCCTTTCCTGAGAATGAAGGTACTGGCTCACCGCTGGCTCCTAACAGCTTCACAGAGTTGGACACGGAGACCAGATCTGAGACAGGACAGCCCATTATGGGGGAATATATTATGGCCCACCAGTCAAAGGTCACTCCATATTTTCACAGACCTACTTGGGGGTCTGTGTGGGTGTGGGTGTGGGTGTGGGTGTGGGTTTGTCATTTTGTCTCATGTTCTGAGAATAGGTAGGAAAGTCGTTTTGTTTGGTTTGGTGTGAAATGTTTCTAGTAAGTCTTTTGACAAGGCGAGTTTTTCTATGTCTGTGTATCCCACTGTGTCCGTGGTTGTAGACATTAGAATAGAGAGTGCATCAATACATATCTCCTATCTAGTAGAAATCTTACCAGCATTCATCCTGTCCTATTTATGAATGGTCTGCGGCTTGCCATATGGATCGACCACTCCTAATATCTTCCTAAGTTCCTATTTTCTTTCTGAATTTTGGCCAAACTCCAGAATAGGCTCATGGTTTTGTGTCCAAGATATGTACCACCTTTAAGCTCTGTGACATGGCCATGTACTGGATAGCTGAAGGCAATGGTGAGCATCTCAGAAAACTCAGATATCAGTGTGACCAGGAAAGTCTCAGTGGAGAAACCCTGCTTTGGGCCTTTTGCTTACCTATTGTATTATTGCCCTGAATGTCAGGAAGGTCTTTGCCTCAGGCCACCCCTTTGTGAAGACTGAAGAGTTTTCAAATGGAAATG
This sequence comes from Callospermophilus lateralis, assembly GCF_048772815.1. NCBI lineage: Eukaryota > Metazoa > Chordata > Mammalia > Rodentia > Sciuridae > Callospermophilus > Callospermophilus lateralis. The sequence continues at coordinate 117,279 of NW_027514186.1, forward strand.
AATGGGCATCACCTTTGGCTCTTGGCTTAATTGCTTTGGAAAGGGATGTGTCTGAATCAGCTTCTTGGCCCTGTGTGAGGTTGTGGCTTAGATTCTCAGCACCTAATGGATCTAAAAAAATCCCATGTGTGCATCCAAAACCAAAATAGCCAAAAGAGCAGTGATTGTGGATGAAGTCTCTCACCTTCCTCTGTAAGGTTCCTGACCTCCATCTTTGAGAATAGTGATCCTTTGGGTCAAATGAGTTCTTCAAATCACTACAGAGGCTAGGCCATAGGTGCTTGGGTTTTCTCATGACCCCAATTAACATAAAGAATCTAAACCCCACAGTCATTAGGCCACAAAATGGAGAATCAGAGCAGTATTAAGGGCAGGCCTCTTAGATCACTTCTGGTTCACAGGAAGGGTGTCTTTGCCACACTGACTTTAGGCAAATGGGAGAAAGGGACCTTATTTTGGATAGTGTCTTTGGCTTTGGCCCTCATGGAAACCTACAGCCTGAGGTTATGATTAGTGTCTATATGGAAGAAGATGAGGGACATGTGGGAGTGTTTTGGTTTTAATTGTGGTCATTTTTGTGGCCATTGGAAGAGATGACTGAGGCCACCTGGGCTTGAACACTGGTGTGATTCCCCTTAGAGACTGAGTTATGGAACTGACCTCAAAGAAGTATTGCCATGTATTGTGATGGGATTTTAGGAGGCCACACATGAGAGTCGCCCTTGGAAACTGAGATCAAGGCCCAGGGTGGCTTTCCACAGAGCACTGGGAATCTCAGGAAGGATATCACATGATTTAATTCTTAAAGAATTGGCAGCCATAGTTGCAAGTCAAAACACAAAAGGATCACACATTGTAGACCTCAAACGCCTGGCTTAATGTGACCTTTCAGCCTGTCGTTGGGAAGCATTGCCTGTTAGAATTCTCCAGAGATTTCATTGAAATGAGATTCCTCTCCATTTAATGGTTTCTGAATGAATTAAACCCCACAGTGCCTCAAACTTCATCCTTGAAAAAAGGCTAGATAAATACCATTAAATTTTTGAAATTCTCATGAACAGGTGTCAGTGGAGAACCTTTGGATGTCTTATAGATGATCATGAGTGTACCAGACAGTGCCTTGATTGACTGGGTTTCATGAAAATCGTGTAGAACAGAGATGCCAGTAATTTGGAGCCCGATGAGTATTCGGCCTAGAGCAGTGGAGTGTAGGTGTTTGTTAAAACATCTGTGATGGGGTCATGTGGATCTGCCATTGGCTTCCAAATGGTTTGTGACTGACATGGTGCAGCCCCCATACCCTTGTATGTAAAGGCATCTTGTTATACGGAGAGGTTTCAGGGCAATGTTTAGAATCAGATTTCTATTGTCAAGGGGGCAAGCTATGTGGGATAGAAGCCTGGTTGGTGCACTCTCCTGCAGACCCTTAACCAACACACGTGACAGAACTCCCTCCAGCACTCTGTCCTAGTTGACCTTCTCGTATTTCATGAAGCAAATACCAAACTCCCAGTGTAGCTGCAAGAAAGACGATGAAAAGTAGAGGAAGACCAAATGGCTTCAAAGTCCACACTGGGAGACATTTTGCCCCCAAATGGCAACAAATTACCTACAAAGAGAGAATTCAGCCCTGCTGCCTCATGTTTATTGGAAAAAAAGAAACCATGTGCTCCAGGTTACACAGAAGCAGACCCAGATTTGATGGTCTCACTACAAAGGAAGTTAAAACTCCTGACAACAACATATATTTCAAGTGCCCAACCTCAGAGGCAGTTTCTCAAGAAGTCTTTAGGCCAAGAGAGCTTCATGTTTGTGGAGTTTTTACCATGTACCTTACTTTTCGAAACACCTCCACCACCTCCAAGGTTGTTAACTACTGAGCATTTTCCATTCCAGATGTGTATTCACAGATTTTCTAACTCTTCTCCTCTTATTGTGTCTTACTTGGGGTGAAGGTAATGTCAAGGCATTGTTCTGAATGAGAGTGGGAAGACTTTTGGGTAGCATATATTTGCATACACATTGGATTCATTTTCCAATTTTCTATTCAAAATACTGAATCCCTGACTGTCAGAGGTAGAAGGAATTCTCCTTCAAAGAATAGCCTGACACTTACAAGAAACAGCCACCAGGAGACATCCTGTAGCCATCTGTCTCCCTGAGACATCCTGTGCCCATGTGTCTTTCTGAAACTTCCTGAGGTTATCTCACCTTGTGAAGACATCTAGGAAGTGCCGATAAGAGAGATTTCCCACATCCAGCATACAAATACCCCTGTGTGAACAATAAAAGTTTGCAGCTTGATCAGAACTCCTGTCTTGCTGTCATCTCTCGTGTCTCTTGTCCCTTCATTCCTCTCTATCTAGGTTCGCTGCCCACGTTGATGTGTCCTGCCGGCCGGGACATCTGGCGCCCACTGACTGGGGCTCGAGCTTTTGATTGAGGGGGACCCCGTCCTCCTGGAAGATTTGGTCAAGCGGAGCTTGCAATAACCGCAGAAGACACCACCAAGAGACAGATCCAGGAGGAGGGTGGGATGACACACGGTGATTGACCCACCATGGGGCAAGCAGTTTCGTCACATGATTTGTTTTTGTCAGGCTACAAGGAGTCCTTCCAGACATGGGGGCGCGTATTAAGAAAAATGACTTAAATTTTTTTTCTTTTCACACATAAGAGAGCAGTGTCCATGGTTTCCTCTTGAAAGGACCATTGATGGTAAAAGATGGCTTAGAGTAGGAGACTGTTTAAAAGATTATTATGAATCCTTTGGCCCAGAAAAAGTGCCTGTTCCCACCTTTTCTTACTGGAACTTAATTAATAGAATTCTTAAAAGTTCACCCTTTGACAATGGTACTTTAAAAGTTGTCAAGGTTGGGAAAGAGACTATGCAAATACTTCTCATATCCCCTCGGCATGCCCATCAGTTAGTATAGACATAGACCCTTCTCAGGCTCCCCAGGACCGTGGGAACCTTCCTGGTCCCCCTCAAAATACCACCCTAATGAATAAGGCTCCAATGATTACCAACTGCCTTTATCCAGTTTTAAATACCGGAGACTTATTGACCCCTGTAGAGGAGGCTACCTTGGAGAAGGAAGCAGCTCGCTACCATTCAGAAGACCCTCCACCTCTCAAGACCCTGCCACAGCCTATAGGACTTACACATCCACCTTCCTGCTATATCCCTCCTGCCTTTTGTGCTCTGGCCCTTCAGGGAACAAATGCCCCCCCCCCGATATTTTCTCCCCACTTCCCTTGCCTAAACTGCCTCCTTTGTGAGCATCCTTTCAACATACACAGGAATAGATCCAACCTTTAAAAGAATTAAGATCCCTTCACTCTGAGCTCTGTTCATTAGCCTTAGGTATGGAGTCAAAGCAACTGGCCTACAGTGGTCTAATACAAAGGCGAAGCCACTCCATTGACCTGTGCTCGCCTTCCCAGTCACCACCAGTCTGATAGATAAGCCTGCCCAGGCTGAGGTCAAAGAATTAGACGAGGATAAAGAGGAGGAAGCGGGGAAATGGATTAAGGAGATCAGGACTCAGAGGATGAGGAGTTCAGCCCTAGGCAGGCAGGAACCCAGAGTCTACAAAAAATTAAGCCTGCATTTTCCTGAAAAACTTAAAAAGGCTTGTGCTCACTATGGCCCCATTGCACCCTACACGTTGGCTTTATTAGAAAGCCACAGCACACAATGACTTACTCCCAATGATTGGAAATTTTTAGACCAAGCTACCCTCAGTGCCAGAGACTTCCTGTTATGGAATGCAGATTTCAAAGAGCACTGTAGGGAAACTGCTCAAAAAATTTTAACTAAGGCCTTCTCTAAATCCAGGACTTATGTTAAGCTAGTGGGCAATGAGCCTTTTGACAATAAAACTAAACAGGAACATTTCCCTGCTGGACTTTTGATGCAGATTCAGATGGCTGGCTTACATGCTTGGAGACACCTCCCTCAAAAGCCTCGGCTACCACTTCCCTGGCAAAAAATTTGACAAGGGCCCGACGAGCCTTATAGCGACTTTGTTCCCCGGCTTAACCTAGCTGTGGAATGCTTGCTTGGACCAAGCGAAAGCAAAAGCGCTTTTGTAAAACATCTTGCCTTTGAAAATGCCAACCCGGCATGTCAGGATGTTCTTCAACCACATAAGGATAAAGGGAAACTTTCTGACTTTATTAGACTCTATGCAGGGGTAGGTGCAGCCCATGCCATGGGTCTTGCCCTAGGTGCCACCTTTACCAAGACCTTTCACAATCCTGGCTCACGTACTTGCTTCACTTGTAAACAACCTGGCCATTTTGCACGCAAGTGTCCGACAGGCAAAAAAAGCCTAGGAATAGCGTCTCCTTCAACTGGGGCTATACCGCCCCAAGCTATCCTTTGCCCTAGATGTGGTAATGGTCATCACTGGGCCAGTGAGTGTAGATCTAAGACAAATGCCCTCAGACAGCCTATTTTTTCCTGCTTCTTGGGAAACTCCCTGCGGGGCCAGCCCCGGGCCACGACATCCCCCAGGACAAACACAGGGGCAATAAGATTTGTTCCCTCCCAAACTCCCAACCTACCTCAAAATTCTTCTCCACAATTGCCTCCCTCCAACTAGCCACTCCAGGCAGCGCAGGATTGGACCTCTGTGCCACCACCGATACTATATTGGACTCAATGCAAGGACCCCAGATAATACCCACTGGAATTATGGGTCCCCCTCAATCTCATATGTGTGCCCTTATTTTTGGGAGAGCCTCTACTAACTTACATGGTGTTCAGGTCTTCCATGGCATTAATAATAATGATTTCACTGGAGAAAAAAAATACTGGCCACAGCTATTAATGGAGTTGTGGCCATCCCAGCACGAACAAGTCTTGCACAATTAATATTCCTTCCCTTGAATCCAGGAGGCACTTCCACCGCCCAAACCTACCGCAGGGGACTGCCTCCTTGGGCTGCTCTGATGTAAATTTGGTTCAACCCGTTTCTCACAAAAGACCCACAATTTCCTTACTTATTGAAGGAAAGGAATTCTAAGGAATTCTAGATACTGGAGCTGATGACACAATTATTTCTCAAAAATATTGGCCATCAGCTTGGACCCTCACCTCATCCTTGACTGACCTTAAAGGGATAGGACAGTCAAAAAATCCTCTGGTCAGCTCTACGGCTCTTAGCTGGACTTATAAAGAGGGTAATAAGGGAATTGTCACTCTTTTCGTTGTTCCTGACCTCCCTGTTAACCTATGGGCCCGAGATATTTTGAGTCAAATGGAAGTTATTCATGCCAGTCCCAATTCCATGGTAACTCATCAAATGCTTCATATAAATTTTGTCCCTGGTACAGGCCTTGGGAGACTGAGACAAGGACTGGTTGAGCCAATAAAACCCATACAAAAAACAAATACATATGGACTTGGGTATTCGGAATTTAGTGTCGGTCTCTGACTCTCCTGTACCCGATGGAGATAAAATTATTTGGGAAACTCAGAGTCTTGTGTGGGTGCATCAATGGCCACTTACCCAAGAAAATATGGAGGCTGCCTCCATGTTAGTGCAGGAACAGCTGGCAGCCGGCCATGTAGAGCCCTCAACCTCAACATCGAATACTCCAATTTTTGTTATCAAGTAAAAATCAGGCAAATGGTGCCTTTTACAATATTTGTGTGCCATTAATAAAGCTATGTGCCCAATAAGAGCACTACAGCCAGGCATTCCCACACCAGTGGCTATTCCCAAAAACTATTGTAAAATGATTATTGAGTTAAAAGATTGTTTTTTTACCATTCCTCTACATCCTGCGAATAGACACTATTTTGCCTTTAGTCTCCCTCACATTAATTTTCAGGGCTCTATGCAGAGATTTCAATGGAAGGTTCTTCCCCAAGGTATGGCCAACAGCCCTAGTCTTTGCCAAAAATACGTTGCTCAAGCAGTAGACCCTGTGAGAGAGCTATGGCCACAAATTTATATTTTACATTATATGGATGATTTGTTAATTGCTGCACCTAATAACCATGACCTTAATAATTGTTACTTGGACATTTACAAAATCCTCACTTCCTTGGGACAACAGATAGCTCCTAATAAGGTTAAAACACAGGACTGTTATACCTATTTGGGCCTTAAACTTCAAGATAATCAGATCCAAATTCCTAAGATACCACTATGGGTGGACCATCTTCAAAACCTTAATGATTTTCAAAAATTCCTGGGGAATATTCAATGGCTAAAAACATATTTAAAATTACCACCTTGTGTACTTTTGTCCCTTAATGATATTTTGAGAGGTGATTCCCACCCCTCCTCCCCTCAAAAACTTACTCCCGAGGCATGACAGGCATTAAACCAAGTCACAGAAGCCATTGCCAAACAGTTTTTTACAGAACATTCTTATAACCTTCCTCTGGTTCTGGTTATTTTACACACTCCTCATACACCCACAGGAATATTTTGGCAACGAAATACTCATTTTAGAAATAAAGGCTGCCTTTGCTTTGGGTCCATTTACCCACCACATTCTCCAAGGTTATTACTGTTTTTCTTGCTCAGGTAGCTTCTATTATTTTTAAAAGTCGTTTGCTATCTCGACAACATTTTGGCAAAGACCATGATAATATTTTAATTTCATATACTAAAGACCAAATCCAATTTTTACTACAGACGGAGGATGAATGGCGTATTGCCTTATCAGGCTTTTTGGGAACAATTGATAACCACCTACCCAATGACCCCCTTTTACATTTTGTCCAGTTACATCCATTTATTTTTGCCAAAATTACTCAAAAGGCTCCCATTCCTCAAGCCCTTACTGTCTTTAAAGACAGTTCCAGTAATGGCTGAGCAGTCTTTGTTGTCAATAACCAGCCTAACACCTTTTATACTGTCTATCATTCAGCACAGTTTGTGGAATTGTTTGCAATAACACAAGTTTTTAAAACATTTTTTGATAATCCTGTTAATATTTATACATACAGTGCCTACATTGCTCATTCTGTGAGCCTGCTTGAGATTTCACCGACCATTAAGGCTTCTTCCAATGTCGCCCATCGGTTTCACCAGCTTCAGCAGCTAATTCAGGCCAGACAACACCCATTTTTCTTAGGACACAGCAGGGCACACTCTGATCTTCCCAGCCCTCTAACACAAGGTAATGCCAAAGCTGATGCAGCAACTCGTTTCATCTTTCCAATTTTTGTTGGCTGCACTCAAAAGGCCACGGAGTTACACATTCTTCACCATCTAAATTCCCAGAACCTTCGATAACTATGTAAAATTACCAGGCAACAGGCACGAGAAATAGTAAAAGCATGCCCTGGTTGCCCTGTCTCCCTCCCCATTCAACACTTGGGAGTTAACCCCCGAAGATTACTGTCCAATCAGTTTTGGCAAATGGATGTTACTCATTTTTCTGAATTTGGAAAAACCAAATATGTACACGTTTCTGTAGATACCTTCAGTGGCCTTATTTTCGCATCACCACATTCTGGAGAGGCTATCAAAGATGTCCTTTCTCATCTTGTTTCAGCGTTTTCTGTAATGGGTAAACCAATACATATTAAAAAAAGATAATTGTCCTGCATATACCAGTGCCAAGTTTAAACAGTTTTGTGCTACCTCGCAAATTTGGCATACTACTGGAATTCCATACAAGCCTCAGGCATTGTGGAACGTGCCCACCTTACCTAAAGACTTGGCTAACCCGCATTAATGCTTCTGCACTTGTATTTACCACTCACAGGCATCGACTTAATCATGCATTATTTGCCCTTATTTTTCTTTCCCTAGACAATGAAGGCCATTCGGCTGCAGACTGACACAGGCAATCCTCGTATAATTCTGTTCGCCCACCTGTTATGTGGCACAATCCCCTAAAAAATAAATGGAAATGCCCAGGTCCTGTCCTCATCTGTGGACGAGGCTCAGCTTGTGTTTTGGACGAAGAGCAAGCAGCCCCAAGATGGTTACCAGAACGCCTGGTTAAACAGGTTAATGGCTTACCTCAACACGGGGATGGAGGCCCTCCCCCTGAGGACAAATTTTCCTCTTTTTCAGATGCAGCCAACAATCTGTGTGAGGATCCTACTTAAGGCACTTATGCTGAACAGGATTGTACACGGAGGCTTTGGCCCTCCACCTTCCAACATCATGGAGTACCTTTTTGGCCCTCCCTGTGAACGCAAGGGAGGATCTTGGACTCAGGCTCCCACTAGTTTGACCCAGACTGCTGACTGCGTGACTAAGGTGGCTTACCTCCGGGCCGAGGTTGACCATAAACTCAGAGGAGTTCATCAGCCTAAATTGGTATGTGTTAACAAGCCAAAGATTATTCCCCCTAGTACAAGTAAAGCTCTCCAAAATTGTTCTGCAACTTGAACGCATACCCAAGCGATGCATGCCACTTGTTATGCGTCGGCCTCAATTTGTGTTAACAAGCAGGGAGAACAATTTTTTGAAGCCTCCCTAACTAAAACTCATGCCGCAGGAGGGACCACTATTCATTATACCCCCGTTCTTTTTGACCGGGGAGGAGAAGGCAAATACACCAAGCTACAGTCAGCTGGGTGCCAAGGCCCTGTTGGTAAACCCTCCTGCTGCCCCATTAAGGCACCTACAGGGGTCACTGATGGTGGAGGATTCCCTTATGCTGTCAAGCATCCTCAGATAATCAAACTTTTGAAACCCCAAATCCCTGAGCTCACATATCATCCCTTAATATAGCCAAAATGCCAGCTCCCAGGTTTAGATAACAATACATTAGATATTTTGGAAACTACCTTCTCCTTGCTTAATAATTCCAACCCCAACTTTGCTGGTGATTGCTGGCTCTCCATGACAACATGGGCAATCATGCCTATGGCAGTTCTTATTAATTCTATCATAGACGATGATAATACATGCCAACCCAGATTTCATTTAAAAGTACAGTCTATAGGCACTTTTACAATATGTCTTTTAGGCACGATGCAAAATAATACCTATGATATTGATGTTGGAGTTACTTCCTTTGGAAATTGCTCAACAGTACAAAACTATTCCTCATCCACCCCATCTCTTTGTCCCTCCAATGGCACAGTTTTTATGTGTGGAGGAAACTCGGCCTTCCTGAGGCTTCCATCGAATTGGACCGTTGGCTGTGTTCTTGCCTTATTACTCCCTGATATAACTATTGTCCCAGGAGACGAAACTCTATGCATTCCTAGTCTAGACACCTCAGTCAAAAGACACAGGCGGGCAATACAGGCCTTACCACTCGTTGCCAGCCTTGGAATAACAGCTACTGTGGCCACAGGTACAGCTGGCTTAGGCATGGCTATACACTCTTAGCGTCGCCTGTCTCAACAACTTATAAATGATGTACAAACTATATCAGGAACCATTAAAGATTTGCAGTAGACTCCCTGGCAGAAGTGTTCCTTCAAAACAGAGAAGGCTTAGATTTACTGACAGCTAACCAGGGAGGTATTTGCTTGGCCTTAGGGGAACGATGCTGCTTTAATGCCAATAAATCAGCCATAGTACGCACTAAAATTAAGCAGCTTCAAGAAGATCTAGAAAAGAGATGAAAGGAACTTTTTGAAAATCCCCTCTGGACTGGGTTTAATGGATTTCTACCCTACCTTCTTCCCCTATTAGGCCCTTTGTTGGGTTTACTTTTAATGGTGTCCATAGGACCCTGCATTATAAACAGGCTTGTACAATTTATTATAGAACAGATTAATATTTTGGCCTCTGAGCCCATAGAGGTCCATTATCATCGCCTGGAGATGGAAGACCATGCTGCCAACATTTAAAAGGATGTTCTACCCTTCTCACAGGCTTATTTCTTAAGTTTACATCCCCACAGATCTCTCTTTCTTACATTAAACTATAAGTAACAGCTCTGACCAACCATCTTCTGCCATTGCCATAAGGGTTCGTCCTCCATGGGCCCCTCCACTTGGGGGAGGATGCACCCATGGAGTGAGGACGTTAGGCCATAATAATGGAGGGTGCAGGATGGACTGCAGGAGGATGTATCCACGGATCCCAAAACAGAAGACCTCTTAGTGACACGCTCTGGTGCATGGTGGTCGGCCTGCTTCCCCCTCAAAACCGTCTCCTCCCAAAACATGCCAAGGCCACCACGAAATCTCCTAGTAAACATGCTCTCTCGAATCAGGAGATATTCTAAGGCCTGCTAGAGAAACAGAGCCTCTATCACCCCCTAAAACATTGGCCGGTAAGGTATGGTCAAATATTTTATATAAGAAAGAGAGGTCAGGGGCTAGAAGGAAGTTCTCCTTCAAAGAATAGCCTGACACTGAAAAGAAACAGCCCCCAGGGAGATATCCTGCCTGGGAGACATCCCGCGGCCATCTATCTCCCTGAGACATCCTGCGGCCATCTGTCTTCCTGCAACATCCTGAGGTTATCAAACTTTCTGAAGACATCCAGCAACTGCCGATAAGAGAGCTTTCCCATCCACAACATATAAATTCCCATGTGAGAACAATAAAAGTTTGCAGCATGATCAGAACTCCAGTCTTGCTGTAATCTCTCGTGTCTCTTGTCCCTTCATTCCTCCCCAACTAGGTTCCTTGCCCACATTGATGTGTGCGGCCGGCCGGGACAACTGACACTAACCCATACCCTACTACACTCTGACTACTAATCCTAATATGATGGAGAAAAATAACCCAAACAGAATAGAAATACAAGCAGTTCAGAGGAGGCATGGTGTATATTTGGACTTGCCTTTTGCATGATATAGGGTAGGTGTTATAAATCTAGTTAATTTTTAATTGAAATCGTTCTCCATGTGTTTTTAAAGTTAACAAATATGTGAATTCCTGTCTCCATTTCTCTGTAGCCTATTCAACACATGTATTTTTATCTGCACATATAGAATCCTACTTGGAATCACACGTACATTCTTGTGAGGAGGCTGACTTGGCAGATACAAATTGTGAGAAGAGATCACTCCCCATAAACGCTGTTGGAACTCAAAATTCAATCTATGGGTGAGCTTCCTAGTAGAACAACATTTTACATAAATCCATCATCAGTAACATAAATATTTTTGCATCTATGGATGATATATATTTCATGATGAATTTTGTTTGGCATATATATTGCTACTTTTTATTGTCTGTGTGTGTGTTTTGTATATATATACACTCTTCAGATTTTTCAAAATATGAAATATATGTGTCTTATATACACTCCCTAAATTCATTTATGTTCATGTATGTGGATTTATAATCAACTTTTCACAAGATTATTCTCAGAAATATTCATCCACCTGAAATACATATTTTTTTTCTAGTACTGAAAACTAACTTAAGTGAATGGTGCATACAATCCTAATATTTCTACAGTGACTGACACAGTTTAACATCAATGCAAGTAGAAATCTATCGGACATGATGTGTATTTTGAAGTTCATTTTGTTCAACACTGGTACATTACAATTTCTTCAGTTTATTCACATCATAGGATATATATTCCATCCATAAGTTCACAAATTTATACGCATTTGATTCATTTTCATCATTTCCTGCTTCAGAACACATGTATTACTCCTAGTTTCCTGAATGGTCTTTTCATGACACTTATTTCCAAACACATTCATTTTGGTTTTCATAATCATTTTGAAGCAAAACTCACACATTCTTCATGATATACCATAACCCTAATTTTACTATTATATGTGTAACTGATTGGAATGAATGATTGTATATCAATATAAGATTCCCTGTATATTTTCTGATATCAATTCAATCCATTATTTAAAGTTTGAACCACTTTTATTATTTATTCACAGTATGGTCTATTCATGCATTATTTCTAAATTTATAGACACAGGGTACATCTATTTGTATCCCCAATACTAATTTATTCATCTTCAAAATGTAGCTCCCAGAAATGTTGGCAGAAATACTTATGTCACCTGATCTACATATACATTTTATCACAGTAATATTCTGGACACATTATGAAAATGTCACACTTATGATTGTACCAAAGCCTAAGTGAAAGTGAGCATGCGTTACTAAAAACATCCATGTCCAGGTTGCCTAATGCTCTCTAATGTCAATACTATTGGTGAATACATATTTGTTTCTTCCTAAGATTATATATTCAACCTCAATCCTTTTGAAAATGTCTAATCCTACCACACAATTTATACTTTGCCTGATTTCCTAATGTCTCTATTGATTTCTGCTTCCCTACATATTATCCCAGTTCATTATTGTGACTGACTCTTCACATGTGCTGACATTTACATTCACTGTCTACCCGAAAGCCTATTGCTAAAGAACTTTTGGTCCCACTCTTATACTCACTCTTCTTTCTAAACCTACCGACTTTCGTCTTAATCGTACCGACTATCACTTTTTGACTGGATGTTCTCTTTGACATTCAATCATCCAAGGTACAAGGCAATTGTATATTGATTCATCTGAGACATCTGTGCAGAATATAATTCAAAGCTAAGTATCCCACTCAAAGGCCTAATGCCTTTCTGGGCTTCAAATCTTACCTGGATTTCTGTTTTCAAACTTATATTTCCCCTTATATTCTTGAAAATATTGCAGGTTCCCAATACCATTAATCATCTTGCACAATGATTCCGAACCCAAATAGAACCTGTTATTAACCGTAACTATACACTCTTTTCTCAATCTCACTTTACAGAAGAGCAGGTACAGAGTTCGTCTTACAATACAGGAATGTAGGGGATCTTCCACCTGCTGAGAACCTAAAATGTCCATGCAGAAATGATCCCTGGATAAGATGTAGGCAGCTATTGATGAACTAAGAGAGCAAAAGTCATCTTCAAATGCAAAAACCCTGGTCAGAATGAAGGGATGTGTCTGAATCAGCCTCTCTCTTCTTAATGTAGAGAAGATGGACCAAACCAGGCCTGTGTGGAGAGCTGTTCCTGGGTGCCTATGGTTTACATACCATTCTAACTTGTGAAAGTGTCACAGGAAGTAGGGGCAGCCTCCATCTCATGGGACACTTGGAAGCAACTGAAGCAATTGTTAGGACAAAGTGGTTGTCACGGCAGTGACCTCACTCAGTTCCTGAAAGAATTGACCTACTTAACTTCCTTGTTGATGGAACTCTCTGAACTTGGTATCCAGGAAGCCAGGCACCCAGAGCCAGTCCCAGTCCCCGTCCCAGTGGGCTCAATTGTTTGTATTTACCGTGGACATAGTCAGTCTTTCTTGGTACCTACTGATGTGAGGATGGTCAAATGACAGAATAGCTATGAAGAGGGTCCTTTCCTGGGAAAGTAGGTATTTGCTCACCACTGGCTGCTGACAACTTCACTGAGTTGAAAAAGGAGACAAGATCTGAGACCGTACAGGCCATTTCGGGGGAACGAAGTATGGCTCACCAGTCAGAGGACACTCCATATAGTCAGAGACCTACTTGGGGGAAGGAGGTGCCTTTTTGAGTGTGGGTGTGAGTATGTGGTTTTGTCTCATGTTCTGAGAATAGGTAGGAAAGTTGCTTTGTTTGTTTTGGGGTAGACTGTTTCTTGTATGTCGTTTGGCAAGGCGAGTGTTTCTATGTCTGTGTATCTTACTGTGTCAGTGGTTGTAGACAATAGAAAAGAGAATGCATCAATGGATGTGTTGTGTCTAGTAGAAAGCTCCCAGCATTCATCCTGCCCAATGTATGAATAGAGAGTGGGCAGCCTTATTGATGTGCAACACCTATTATATTCCTAAGTTTCAGTTTTCTTCCTGAATTCTCTCAACTCTCCAGAATAGGCTCATGGTTTTGTGTCCAAGATATGTACCACCTCCAAGCTCTGTGAAATGGCCATGTACTGAATAGCTGAAGGAAATGTGATCATCTCAGAAAACTCAAATATCAGTGTGAATAGAAAAGTCTCAGTGGAGAAACCCTGCTTTGGGCCTTTTACTTACCTATTTTTCTGTTGCCCTGAATGTCAGAAAGGTCTTTGCCTCAGGTCACACTTTGTGAAGCCTGAAGAAAATAGTTTTCAAATGGAAATGAATGGGCATCACCTGTGGCTCTTTCCTTAATTGCTTTGGAAATGGATGTGTCTGAATCAGTATCTTGGCCCTGTGTCAGGTTGTGGCTTAGATTCTCAAAACCAGATGGATCTAAAAAAGATGCCATGTGTGCATCCAAAACCAAAATGGCAAAAACATCAGTTATAGTGGATGAAGCTTCTTGCCTTTCTCTATTAGTTTCCTGACATCCATCAAGTGAGAATAGGAATCCTTTGGGTAAAATTAGTACTTCAAAGCCCTGCAGAGGTGCTTGGGTTTCCTCATGACTCCAAATCACATAAAGAATCTATACCTGACTGTCAGTAGGCCTCAAATTGGAGAATCAGAGCAGTATTAAGAGCAGGCCTATTTGATCACTCCTGGTTCACAGGAAAGGTGTCCCGGCCACAATGACTTTAGGCAAATGAGGGGCAAGAGAACGTATTTTGGACACTGTCTTTGGATGTGCCCCTCATGGAAACCTCCAGCCAGAGGTTATGATTAGTATCTATATGGAAGAATATGAGGGCTATGTGGAAGTGTTTTGGTTTTAATTGTGGTCATTAGTGTGGTGGTTGGAAAAGATGACTGGGTCCATCGGGGTTTAAACTCTGATGTGATTCCCCTTTGAGACTGCGTTGTGGAACTGACCTCAGAGAAGAATTGCCATGATTTGTGTTGGCATTTTTGGAGGCCACGCATGAGAGTCGCCCTTGGAAACTGAGATCTAGACCAAGGGCGGCTTTCCACAGAGCACAGGGAATCTCAGCCATGATACCATATGATTTTATTCTGAAAGCCTTGGAATCCATAGTTGAGAGTCAAAACACACATGGACCTCACATTGTAGACCTCTATGTGCCTGGCTTCATGTAACCTTTTGCCCAGTCTTTGGGAAGCCTTGCCTGTGAAATTTCTCCAGAGCTTTAATTGAAATGATCTTCCTCAACCTTTAATGGTTCCTGAATGAATGGAAACCCACAGTGCCTCCAACTTCATCCTTGAAAAATGGCTACATAAATACCATGACATTCTTGAAATTCCCTTGACCAGGTGGCACTGGAGAACCTTCGATGTCCTGTTGCTAATTCGAGTGTACAAGACAGTGCCTTGATTGACTGGGTTTCATGATAATGGTGTAGAACAGAGATGTCAGTACGTTGGAGCCTCCTGATTAGTGGTCATAGAACAGTGTTGTGCATGTGTGTGATAAAACATCTGTGGTGGGGCCATGTGGATCTGCCATTTACTTTCAAATGGGTTGCGACTGACATGGTGCAGCCAGCAGAACCTTGTATGTAAAGGCATCTTGTTATATGGAGAAATTTCAGGGCAATGTTCAGAATCAGGTTGCTATGGTCAAGGGGGCAACCTATGTGTGATAGAAGCCTATTTGGTGCATTCTCCTGCAGACCCTGACACACGACACATGACAGAACTCCCTCCAGCACTGTGTCCCAGTTGAACATTTTGGTTTTCGAGAAGCAAATACCAAACTCCTAATGCAGCAGCAAGAAACACCACAAAAAGTGGAGGATGACCAAATAGCTTCACAGTCCACACGGAGAGACACTTAGCTCCCAGTGGCCACAGATATCTATAAAGAGAGAATTCAGCACTGCTGCCTAATGTTCATTGGAATATAAGAGACCATGTCCTCCAGGTCACATATATGCAGACCCAGCTTTGATGGTCTCACCACAAAGGAAGGTAAAGCTCCTGACAACAACATATATTTCAAGTGCCCAACCTCAGAGGAAGTTTCTCAAGAAGTCTTTAGGCCAACAGAGCTCCATGATTGTGGAGTTTTATCCTGTCCCTTACTTTTGGAAACTCCTCTTGCACCTCCAAAGTTGTGAACTCCTGAGCAATTTCCATTCCAGATATGTATTCACAAATTTTATAACTCTTCTCCTCTAATTGTGTCTTAATTGGGGCGAAGGTAATGTCAAGTAATTGTTCTGGATGAGAGTGGGTGGATTTTTGTGTAGCACATATTTGCATACACATTGGATTAATTTTCCAATTTTCCATTTGAAATACTGAAACACTGACACTACCCCATACCCTACTAAACTCTGTCTACTAATCCTAATATGATGGAGAAAAATAACCCAAACAGAATTGAAATACAAGCAGTACAGAAAAGGCACAGTGTATAGTTGGACTTGCCTTTTGCATTATATAGAGTAGGAGTTATAAATCTACTCATTTTTTTGTTGAAATAGTTCTCAATGTGTTTTTAAAGTTAACAAATATATGAATTCCTGTCTCCCTTTCGCTTTAGCGTATTCAGCACATGTATTTTTATAAGCACATGTATAATCCTACCTGGTACCACATGTACACTATTGTGTGGTACCTGAATAGGCAGATACAAATTGTGAGAAGAGATCACTCCTCCTAAACGCTGTTGGAACTGAACATTCACCCTATGGGTGAGCTTCCTAGCTGAACAACATTATATATAAATCCATGTTCAGTAAAATGAATATTTTTGATCTGTGGATAATATATATTTCATGGTGAATTTCAATTGGCATATAGTGCTAATTTTTAATATCTCTGTGTGTTTATATATATATATATATATATATATATATATATATATATATATATATACTCTCCAGATTTTTCAAAATATGAAATATATGTGTCTTATTATACATTTCCTAAATTCATTCATATTCATGTATGTGGATTTATAATAATCTTTTCACAAGATTATTTTCAGAAATATTCATCCACCTGGAATACCTATTTGTTTCCAACACTGAAAACTAACTTAAGTGAATGGTGTATACAAATCCTAATATTTCTACAGTAACTGACTCAGTTTAACATCAATGCAAGTAGACTCCTATGGGACATAATGTGTATTTTGAAGTTCATTTTTTTCAACACTTGTATTTTACTATTTCTTTAGTTCATGCACATCATTGGATATATATTTCATCCATAAGTTTGCAATTTTATTGGCATTTGTTTCACTTTCAATCACTTTCTACTTCAGAACACATATATTTCTCCATGTTTCTTGACTGGTCTTTTCATGAGAATTCTTTCCAAACACATTATTTTTGATTTTCATAATTACTTTTGAAGGAAATCTCACACACCCTAGATAATGAACCATAACCATAATATTACCATTAGATGTATAACTGGTTGGAATGAATGATTGTATATCAATAAATGATTTCTTATATATTTTCAGATATCAATTCAATACATTATTTAAAGTGGAACCTGTTATATTATTTAAACACAGTATTGTCTATTCATGCATTATCTCTATATCCATAGACACAGGGTACACGTCTTTATAACCCCAATACTAATTATTAGGTCTTGAAAATATTCCTCCCAGAAATGGTGGAAGAAATACTCATGTCACCTGACCTACATATACATTTTATCACAGTAATATTCTGGACACAAAAAGCAAAGTTCACACTAATGATTGTACCAATGGAATGGTCGAGTGAGCATTTTAGGAAGAGACCACCAAGAGACTGTCTCATGCAACAGCAAAGTGTGTATTGGGGGTCCAGCATGCTGCAGCTCAGAGCTCACTTGAATTTAGCAGAGAGCCCTGAGAATAGCTTAAGCAGAGCTTATGTACTTTCTTTGGAGAAGGCATGGTGTGAAGTTTATTGATGGGTCAGGGTGAGTGGGCGGTTTGCTTGCAAATGTGTGAGGGAGTACATTCTGCAGTTTGGCAGTTGGGGACAACACATTCTGGGAACAAGATTAGCAAACAGTTCTCAAGATTTCAACAGTGTTTTGTTAAGCATACAGAAAAACAGGAAGTGACAAGTACCTATTTAATAAACCTTTCATTTCCCACTTCTTGTTCTGGTTACTTTTAATCAAAAAAGTGATCATTGGGGGGTGTCACATTTTATGTCTGCTAGTGAGTTATATTGTTGTCTGATTACCATAAGTTTAACTTGTCCAATTTGAGCTTGGAGAAAGGAAACTACACGGTTGAGCAAACAGGGCCCTACAGTTAGCAATAATATGAGGATTATTAATGGACTGGCCAAGGCAGATAAAAGCGTAGTTAACCCAAGGGACTGTGTGAACCAAGACTCAAACCACGCTTTTTGGGCCTCTGTCTCTCGTTGACGCTCTTCAAGGCGTTTTCTTAATTTACTCATAGATTCTTTTACAACTCCAGTATTGTCAGCATAAAAAAAAATTCTTCCCTCATTGCAGCACAAAGGCCCCCTCTCTCATGAAGAGGAGGTCCAACCGTCGCCTATTCTGTGAAACTACTTCGGAGAGAGAGGTTAAAGATTCCTGTAAATCTGGGATTGAGGTTTTTAATATCTTTAAGCTTTGGTCTATTGCTGCTTCTCATTGAGTCATTTGTTGTGTCCCATGGACTAGGTCAGTGGTTCCTGTGCCCACACCTGCAGCAACTCTTATTCCAAATAGGATGGCTAAAGTGAGGGATACAGGTTCCCAGCGGAACCGGGTTTTATGCCCCCCCTATTTGAACTTTAAATGAACCTGTGTCATGATAGAGCACTCTGGGAAACATCTGCACCATTACATAATTAATCACATCTATTGACCATTTTATGAACACATAAACAATAATTAAGTATATAGAATTATACTGTTGAAGGAACAGACAAGGAAAGGCACCTAAGATAGCACCGAAGCTAGGGAAGCAGTCCTATTTGGTTGCAAAAGGATGTAGAGAGCATTGCTTCTGTTGTAATCAATTAATCCTCTGAACCCCAAGTTTAGGTTGTTTCAGAATTTTGTAGCCAACATGTAAGGGAATGGGCTCAGAATATCACAGTCTGCAGAAGTTCACAAAAAGCAGTTTTTTGTTTCTGTTTTATTTCTTCTATTTTGGCAAGTTAACTTTTTAAGGACACCTGGGAGGGGGAGAGCTTTTGTCCTCTCTTTTTTTTTCTCCCTGCCAGCTGTTAAAATGGAGCCCAGTTGGTAACTTCTTTATCTTAGAAATGTAGCAATCTCTGTGAAGCTCCAGCTCAAGGCCAGAGGCCTTGTTCACATATTTTGTGAAAAACTAGTAAGGGGTGTCTAGCTTAGGAGTGCTGATTTTTCCAGCCAGTGGCAACTAGAACAGGGCAACAAGAAAAGAGGAAGTTTATCTACATTGAACTCTTTCATAGGGATTATTTTGCTGAAAGTCCTAAAGTCAGTCATGGTGAAGACTTCTGAAGAAGGTCACTTAAGAATTTTCTGTGGTCTTGGTACAGAGGGGGAAGAGTGGAATGCAGGGGGTGAGAGCAGCTCCATGGATCTGAGAATCAGGAAGGAGAGATTAAAAGACTAATGGGAAAGGGGTTTGGGATTTTGCTAGCAAAAAAAACTTGAGCAGTAGAGCAAGTAGAGCAGAGGGGAAGATGGGAGTGAGTATCTCAAAAAGCCTGTGAGGGATTTTAAATTCTTAGTAACCTGTATTCAGTGTTGACAATGCAACTTTAAAGGTAATTTTTATTACATCTTGGATAGGGGTCTGAGGGCTCTTCTCAGCTGGTTTGAGCTTTGGGTTAGCAGGTAAGAGGACCTGTTGGGACCCATTGTGGGCACTGACAGAAGAATAGAGGAGTGTCTGGGTTTAGGGGTACCTAAGTACCTGCTACCTCAGCAAGGGGGCAATGGTCTGAGAAAGGGTAGAGGTTTGGGTTGTTGATCTAGTAATTGGAGGGGGGAAATCAAATTCCTGAGGTGAAAGTGACAGCAGAGAGTCTGGAGCAGAAATCTGAGGGTGAGGATCTATTAGAGAAGCATAGTTCAGGATGTGAGCAAAGGAGGAAAAAGGCCTGCACATAGGGGAATTTCCTTCAACCCTTTTGAGCACTTGCCGAAGTTAAAAAGTCCATGCAGAATTTGAGGATCTAGAGACCCCTCTGGGGGACATGGATTTTGGTTGTCTAATTGGTAATATGGCCAATGCTGTGTACTGAATTTGATGAGGAGTTTGGGTTCCAGCAGGCAGCCCCTGTATGCTCAGATCGCCATGACTTACAGAAGAAGTCGGCTTTTCCCCACACAGCCATGGCTGTTTGTGGATTTGATAGTCCGCCGGGCAAACATAGTAATCTAGGCTAGCCAAACTGCATCTGGCTCACGTGTCCCTACATCCATAATGTTGGTTTCCATTACCTATGGTACGAAAGTGATTTAATGGAATTTTAGTGGAATCCTGTTCATCAGGGCTATCCCAATATGAAAGACCTATAGGTAGCTGACAAATGTCTGGGTGGAGGGATGGCCACCAGGTCCCTCAGTGGGCTGTATTCGAGGTAGACCATACTTGTTGTCTAGTAGGATTTTTGATCAGCCATCGCTGCTGAACGGGCTGATGATGCTTAGGAATACTGGTGGCCAAGGGGAGAGTCTATACCCTTATCCACATGGCGAACACACAGTTTGAAAGGGTTACCAGTCTTTTCCAGCTTCCAGCCAGAGTGGGGACATGGTGCAGGCTTGAGATGAGAGGCATTGATCCAGGAAGTGATTCCGTCTACCTTTACCACTGTAGGTGTTATAAGTAGCACCTGGTATGGTCCTTTACACCGGGGTTTCAGGAATGACACCTGATGTCGTCTTTAGTAGATGAGGTCTCTTACTTGATATTGATGTGGAGTCCCATCATACCCTGGTTAGTAGGAAGGGGCCAGATGTTTCAACAAGTACCGCTGAGTTCTTTCAAGAGCTTTAAGTCTGTCAAGCAAGGGGGTGTGGAAGGGATCGTTAGGTCTTAGAGTTGGGGTTAGGTCCCTTACTGGAGCAGGGGCACCATAGAGAATTTCATAGGGGGTGAGGTTAGACAAAGAAACAGAGGGAGTATTTCTTGCATGAAACAGTGCAGAAGGCAGGAGCATAGTCCAATCTTTTATGCCAGTTTCTAAGCTTAATTTCGTTAAGGTCACTTTAATGGTTCTTTTTATTTTTTTACCTGTCCTGAGCTCTGGGGTCTATAAGCACAATGTAACTTCCAATAAACCCCTAGAATTCTGGCTAACCCCTGTCTTACCTTTGCCATGAACGCCGGCCCATTATCAGACCCATATTACCTTAGGCAGGCAGAATCTTGGAAAAATATCTTTCAGGATCTTTTTGACCACCATTTGGGCCGGTTTTTTTCTTTTCTTTTCTTTTCTTTTTTTTCTTTTTTTTTTTTTTGTTGGGGATGCTTCAATCCATCCTAAAAATGTATCTACAAAGACTAGGAGATATTTAAGTCCATACATTGCTGGCTTAATTTCAGTAAAGTCAACTTCCCAATTCCCAGAATTGTCCTGGTCTGGTTCCTCATAGGTGCTTTCCTGCAAGAAGCTTGGAAGTGTAAGCATTAACCAATTGACAGACCCGACAGGCTTTTGTTACCCATTCAGTTCTTCCCTTTCTCTTTGAATTGGTTAGTGGAAAACTCTGTTCTTGATCCTTCAGGAATGCCTGAAATTTATTTGAACCAAGGTGAGTGAGTTGATATACATTTTAACTTAGTGTAGGGCTTTCTGAAATTGCAGGCTAAGCTCAGTGAAGTTGAGGGTTCAGTGTCAGAGTCTTTAGGTGTTATCAAAAGCTTCCTGGTTCTCAGGGGTTCATTGGAAATGGGCATCTCCCTTTAGCACCGGGTATAAAGGAACAGCTAATGATGCAAACCCAGGTATCCATAACCTGCAAAAGCCAGCAGTCCCAAGAAACTCTCTGAGTTGTCTGCTGTTAGATCTGTGTGGTATCTGCACAACAGTTTGTTTTCTTTGCTCAGTGAGCCATCCTTTACCGCCCCTAAGTGAATAGCCCAGGAAGATTACTTCATGCTGGCAAATTTGGGCCTTTTTGGCAGAAGCTCTACACGCCAGTTTAGCAAGCTCAGATAATAGTGCTTGGGTCCCAGATTCACAGTTTTCCTTAGTGTTGGCTGCCAGTAGCAGGCCATCCACATGTTGAAGCAGGGTGTATAGTTCTGAAGTTGTTGAGATCTCTGTGGAGAGCTTCATCAAAGAGAGTGGGGGAGTTTTTGAACTCCTGTTCGAGTCTAGTCCAAGTTAGTTGACCAGACGTTCCGGTTTCTGGGTCTACCTACTCGAAAACAAACAGCAACTGACTATCTTTATGCAGAGGCAAGCAAAATAAAGCATCTTTTAAGTACAGAACAGTATACCATTTCTGCTCAGGGTTCAGAGTGCTAGGCAGATTGCACAGATTAGGTACCATGCGGTGAATGTCCTGCACTCTGTTGTTGATCTCTCGTAGGTCTTTAACAGGGTGATAGTCCCCGGTTCCTCGCATTTTTTAATGGTAGCAGGGGAGTGTTGCAGGCTGATTAACAGGGTCTTAGGACCCCTAAGATCAGATATTTCTGAATATGGGGCCTTATCCCATCTTTAGATTTTTGCCCAGAGTATATTTTTTGACATTGATTGGAGAGGCTGAGGTTTTTAACTCCACTGTTATTGGAGGTTTTTTAATGGGCAGGCCTAAGCCATCAGTTTTTGTCCAGGCATCTGGGTAATATGTTATCCAATTCTGGGGTAACGTGCCTGTTTGATCAGTCTTGTGTGGTGTGAAGAGTTGATGTTCATCTTCTACTGACAGTTAAAGCTGTGACTATAGGAGTTTTTACTGAAGGATTTATAATTTTCACTTTGGGGCCTTCAGGGATAAAAGTTATTCTGGCCCGGAGCTTGGTGAGCAGATCTCGGCCCATTAATACCGCCGGGCATCTTGGGATTACTAGGAAGGAGTGATGGATTTTTCCTTTCCCCAGGTCCATGATCCTCTTAGTTGTCTATGCCCGATATTTACTGCCATTAGCCCCTTGAAATAGAGACCTTTTATTTGATGGAGGGCCCAATGGGGCTTTAAGGGCTGAGTATACTTCCCCTGTATCCACTTCAAAGTGTACTGGGGTACCCTCCACTTCAAAAGTTACCCTGAGCTCGGGAAGAGGATCTGAGCCCCGACTTTCTTAGTCATCCTCCAGAGTCAGAATGTCTGGCTGGTGTGGCTGTCTCATTCTCGGGCTCTTTTTGGCCCAGTGTCCTTTTTCTTTTGAGTAGGCATATTGATCTGAGGCCAGGGGTGGCTTTTGGCGTGTGCCCAGGTATCCCTTCCTGTATCCCTGTTTCTTAATTTCTGTCCTATTTTTGTTGTGACCAGGACCTTAGTCAATGCATTAGTCTATCTTTTGCTTCTCGCATCCTCTCTTTGCTCCCTTTCTTTCTTCCTCCTTTGTTCCTTCTCTTCCTCAGTTTATCTCTTATAGTTTACTTTTTTAGGCTTCTCTGACTAAATCTCTCAAAGCCATATCTTGTAATCCATCTACGCATTGTAACTCTCTTTTAGTATCCAGGGCAGCTTGCCCAATGAAGGCCATCATGACAGATGACTTTTGATCCTCTGCCTGAGGATCGAAAGGAGTATATCTCTTATATGCCTCCATAAATCTCTCTAGAAACATAGAGGGAGATTTATCAGGCCCTTGAATAATCTCTCTAACCTTGGCCCAATTAGTTGGTCACCTTAGCGGCTGCTTGGAGACCCGCTATTAGAGCCCGGCAATAAGTGGACGGATGCTACCTACCTTCAAACGTGTTGGTGTCCCAGTTCGGTTGGTTCAATGGGAAGCCGGCTTTGATGATGTGGGAAGAGGTGTCGGTCACCCATCTTGTCCGAGGATATATTTTTTTAGCTTCCAGAAGGTTTTTCTCTTGTTCCTCTGTCATGAAGAGAGTCTGTAGGAGTTGTTGGCAGTCATCCCAAGTAGGCAGGTGTGACAACGCCGGCAAGTTCTTTGAGTTCTTTTACCGGGGCCAGCTTTGTCCAGGGAAGGAGTGGCTTTGTGTGCTGCCGGGTAGTAATCTGGAGGGCGCTGGGCCGGCCTAGCTTCCTCCAATGGTGGAGAGGCTGAGTCAGCAGCAAGGGAATCACTTAGAGGGTGTTGGGTGTTGGGGGAAGAGGGTAGGGGATAAGGAGGGTGCGGAGAGTCTAGTTGAGTCTTGAGACTTAGGAAGAACAAAGGGTGGAGGAGTAGGAGCAGAGGGTTTGAGAGATAGAATCATGGGGAAGGTGGAGGAGCGGGGGCAGGGAAAAGGAAAGGCTTCACAAATGGAGGAGGAGATTTGCAGAGGTCCTGCAAAGTTAAGATATATGGCTTTTGATCTGGATGGCTATGTGGACCCAGTTGAAAGACAATATTTCTGACTTTTTGAATTAGTGGGGAGTAGAAAGTTTCTTTAGGGGCCATCCGACTCCAAAGGTGGGTCATTTTGAGGCACGGAGAGTCTGCCAGTTCCGGCGTTTTACTGAAATAGAAAGATTCTGAGCCCTTAAGTGGACTTTGGTCCACTGAACAAGAGTCAGGGACAGAGGCATTGAAGTGCTCTGTCCCATAATGAAAGATATACAAACAGTGAAAGCAATGACACACAACACAGACAAGACAAGACAATAAAGACAGGCAATGGACGTCCAATACTGAGACCAGGACTGATTAGTCAGCAAAACCTGATGTGCTGGCAAAACCGAATCCGAAACAAAAAAATCACTGAGTCGAGGATACTATTGTTCCTCTATTTTCCGAATCCTCTGGGGGCATCCCCCAGGAACGTGACCTGTGGCTCGGTGACACGTCTGTCAGCCAGCATCTGAGAGAGCTCACACTCATCACCGATAGCCATTTTGCAAAGCCCTAATCTGAAACCCGAAACACGAAAGTGGTACCTTACTTATCCTGATAGGAGCTCTTTGGGAGTCTTTCGTACACCACTGATGCATCTTGCTGGGGGTTTCAGATGTGAAGTTCTGGCAAGCATTGGAGGAAGAGACCACCAAGAGACTGTCTCATGCAATAGTATAGGGTTAATTGGGAGTACAGCATGCTGGGGCTCAGACCTCACTTGGATAGAGCAGAGAGCCCTGAAAGAGCTTAAGCAGAGCTTATATTCTTTTCATGGAGAGGACAGGGAGGGAAGTTTATTGATGGGTCCGGGTGACTGGTCGGTTTGTGAGCAAATGGGTGAGAGAGTACATTCTGCAGTTTGGCAGTTGGGGACAACACATTCTGGGAACAGGATTGGCAAACAGTTCTCAAGATTTCAACAGTGTTTTGTTAAGCATACAGAAAAATAGGAAGTGACAAGTACATATTTTATTCACCTTTCACCAAAGCCTAAAAGGAAAGTGAGCATGGATTACTAAAAACATCCATGTCCAGGTTGCCTAATGCTCTCAAATATCAATCGTATTGGTGACTACATATTTGTTTCTTCCTAAGATTTTCTATTCAACCTCAACCCTGTTCAAAATATCTAATTCTATCACTCACTTTATACTTTGGCTGAATTCCTAATGTCTCTATTGATTTCTGCTTTCCTACATATTTATCCCAGTTCATCATTGTGATTGACTCTTCACATGGGCTGACATATACATTCACTCTCTACCCGAAACTCTATTGCTAAAAAACTTTTGGTATCAATCCTATACTAACTCTTCCTTCTAAACCTACCAATTATCTTCCTAATCCTACTGACTATCGCTTTTGGACTGGATGTTCTCTTTGACATTCAATCATCCAAGATACAAGGTCCTATGACGCTGTATGTTGAATTATCTGAGACACCTGTGCAGAACATAATTCAAAGCTAAGTATCCCAATCAAGGGCCAAATGCACTTCTGGGCTTCAAATTTTAACTAGATTTCTGTTTTCATACTTATATTTCACCTCTATATTCTTATTAACAAGGCAGGTTCTCAATACCATTATTCATCCTGCAGAATGATTACTAACATAAATCAAACATGTTATTAACCCTAACCATACACTGTTCACTCAATATAACTTTACAGAAGAGCAGGGACAGAGTTGTTCTTACAATACAGGAATGTAGGGAATCTTCCACCTGCTGGGAACCTCAAAAGTCCATGCAGAAATTATCCCTGGAGAAGATGTAGGCAGCTATGAAGGACCTAAGAGAGCAAAAGTCATCTTCCATGGCAAACAACCTGGGCAGGATGAAGGGTTGTGTCTGAATCAGCCTCTCTGATCTTAATGTAGAGAGGATGGAACAAACCAGGCCTGTGTGGAGAGCTATTGCCAGGTGAGTAGGGTGGATACACTATTTGAACTTGTGAAAGTGTCACAGGAAGTAGGGGCAGCCTCCATCTCATGGGACCTATGGAAGCAACTGTTAGGACAAAGTGGTTGCCAAGGCAGTGACCTCATTCAGTTCCTGGAGGAAGTGACCTACCTCACTTCTTTGGGAAAAAAACTCTCTGAACTTGGGGTCCAGTAAGCCAGGCAGTCAGAGCCACTCTCAGTCCCAGTTCCAGT
Organism: Callospermophilus lateralis; assembly: GCF_048772815.1. Lineage (NCBI taxonomy): Eukaryota > Metazoa > Chordata > Mammalia > Rodentia > Sciuridae > Callospermophilus > Callospermophilus lateralis. The sequence continues at coordinate 143,628 of NW_027514186.1, forward strand.
AGGCACACTTGTTTGGATTTACCAAGGACAGTGTCAGTCTTTCTTGGTACCTACTGATGTGAGGATGGCCAAATGCCAGCAAAGCTCTGAAGAGGGCCCTTTCCTCAGAAAGTAGGTAGTGGCTCACCACTGGCACCTGACAACGTCACAGAGTTGACCAAGGAGACAAGATCTGAGACAGGAGAGGCCATTTCCGGAAAACATACTAAGACCCACCAGTCAGAGGATACTCCGGATAGTCACAGACCTACTTGGGGGAAGGACATGACTTTGTGGGTGTGGGTGGGAGTTTATGGTTTTGTCTCATGTTCTGAGAATAGGGAGGAAAGGCGGTTTGTTTGGTTTGGAGGGGACTGTTTCTAGTAAGTCATTTGACAAGATGAGTGTTTCTATGTCTGTATGTCCCACTGTGTTCGTGGTTGTAGACATTAGAGAAGAGAATGCATCAATGGATGTGTCCTGTCTAGTAGAAAGCTTCACAGCATTCATCCTGCCCAATTAATGAATGGACTTTGGCTTGCCTTATGGATGGGTAACACCTACTATCTCCCTAAGTTCCTGTTTTCTTCCTGAATTTGGGCCACTCTCCAGAATAGGCTCATGGTTTTGTGTCCAATATATGTACCATCTCCAAGCTCTGTGATATGGCCATGTACTGGATAGCTTAAGGGATTGGGGGAATATCAGAAAACTCAGATATCAGTGTGACCAAAAAAGTCTAAGTGGAGAAACCCTGCTTTGGGCCATTTGCTTACCTATTGTTCTGTTGCCCTGAATGTCAGGAAGGTCTTTGCCTCAGGCCACCCCTTTGGGACGCCTGAAGAAAACAGTTTTCAAATGGAAATTAATGGGCATCACCTGTACCTCTTTGCTTAATTGCTTTGGAAAGGGATGTTTGTGAATCAGCCTCTTGGCCATGTGTGAGGCTGTGGCTTATATTCTCAGCACCTGATGGATCTAAAGAAAGATTCCATGTGTGCTTCCAAAACCAAAATGGCCCAAAAAGCAGTCTTTGTGGATGAAGTCTCTCGCCTTTCTTTATAAGGTTCCTGACATCCATCTAGTGAGAATAGGGATTCTTTGTGTCAAATGAGTTCTTCAAAACTCTGCAGTGGCAAGTCTTTAGGTGCTTGGGTTTTTTCATGACACCAATTCAGATAAAAAATCTAAACCCGACAGTCAGTAGGCCTCAAATTGGAGAAGCAGAGCAGTATTTACGTCAGGCCTATGGTCACTCCTGGTTCTCAGGAAGGGTGTCCAGGCAACCCTGACTTTAGGCAAATGAGGGGCTAGGAAGGTTATTTTGTACACTGTCTTGGGATGAGTCCCTCATGGAAAACTCCAGCCACAGGTTATGATGAGTGTCTATATGGAAAAAGATGAGGGCTTTGTGGGAGTGTTTTGGTTTTAATTGTGGGGATTTGTGTGGCGGTTGGAAGTGATGACTGGTTCTACCTGGGTTTGAACTCTGGTGTCATTCCTTTAGAGTCTGAGTTCTGGAACTGATCTCAGAGAAATATTGCCATGAATTGTGTTCGGATTTTAGGAGGCCACGCATGGGATTCGCCCGTGGAAACTGAGATCAAGGACCAGGTTTGTTTCCCACAGAGCCTGAGAATCTCAGCCAGGATATCACAAGATTTTTTTCTGAAAGATTAGGCATCCATAGTTGAGAGTCAAAACACCCATGGACGTCACATTGTAGACCTTAATGGGCCTGGATGCATATGAGCCTTTGGCCACTCAATGGGAAGACTTGCCTGTGAGAGTACTCCACAACTTTCATTGAAATGACCTTCTTCACCATTTTATGGTTCCTGAATTAACTGAAACCCACAGTGCCTCCAACTTTATCCATGAAAAATTGCTAGTTAAATACCATGAAATTTTTGAAATTCCCTTAACCAGGTGGTACTGGAGAGCCTTTGGATGTCTTGTTGCTGATCATGAGTGTACCATAGAATGCCTAGATTGTCTGGGTTTCATGAAAATGGTGTAGAACAAAGATGCCAGTAAGTTGGAGCCTGCAGAGTAGTGGGCCTATTGAAGTGGTGGGCAGGTGTGTGATAATACATCTGTGGTGTGGCCATGAGGATTTGCCATTGCCTTCCAAATGGCTTGTGAGTGACATGGTGCAGCCAGCAGGCCCTTCTATGTAAAGGCATCTTTTTATATGGAGAGGTTTCAGGGCAAATTTCAGAGTCAGATTGCTATGGACAAGGGGGCAAGCTCTGAGGGATAGAAGCCTGGTTGGTGCATTCTCCTGCAGACTCTGACCCACCACAAGTGACAGAACTCCCTCCAGCACTGGGTCCCAGTTGAACTCATTGTATTTCATGAAGTAAATACCAAAATCGCAGTGCAGCAGCAAGAAACACCACTAAAAGTTTAGGATGACAAAATGTCTTCACAGTCCACACTGGGAGACACTTAGGACCCAGTGGCCACAGTTTACCTACAACGAGAAAATTCAGCACTGCTGCCTCATGTTCATTAGAATATAAGAAACCATGTCCTACAGGTCACACAGATGCAGACCCAGCTTTGATGGTCCCACTAGAAAGGAAGCTAAAGGTCCTTACAACAACATATATTTCAAGTGCCCAACCTCAGAGGAAGTGTCTCAAGAAGTCTTTAGGCCGGCAGAGCTCCATGTTTTGTGAGTGTTTTCCTGTTAGATCTGGACACAAGAGAAGACCACTGACACCAATAAAAATTAAATTAAATTAAGCTTATTATTTCCACTGGCCATCCTGCCTCTCCCTCCCAAAATGGCGGGAACAAGACAGCAACCCCAGCTTTCCTACAGCCCAGCTTCATGGACCAGAAATTTACACAAAATGGGCATTACATTTAACAGAACTCTGACAAGCATCACACTAATGGTAGTTTATATATATATATATATATATATATATATATATATATATATATATATATATATATTTTTTTTTTTTTTTTTTTTTTTTTTGCTGTCCCTACATCAGAATTTATGAGGACCATTAGAGCCTCAGAGAGGGTTGTTGTCTGGCCAGGGAGGGCAAATATTTATGATATGTCACTCAAGTTTCAGAGAGGGCTGCTATCAGGTCGGAGAGCCAGACATGGCTCAGTTCAAACACTGGCAGGCATTCCCAGCAGGTTCAGAATTTTCAGTAATTTATGGTAAAACCAAAATTATCTTTTCATGGCTTTTTGGCAAGATGGCTTCCAATTTTAATAAAAGATCAGGTTGGGTCTATCATTCCCCCCTTTTCTCTGTGTCCCTTTCAAATCTTTGATAGATTAGGGGTAGAGCACTGAGGAAATTTTAATCCCTCAGGTAAAAGTCTCCAAATTTTTAGAACTCACCCAAAACCAGTCTCCCTGATTTTACCTGACTTAATTAATTACTTATATTGATTGTCTATTTATATTTGGCTCCATTGTTGTAATAAGAGAGGCGTCACCCATTTTGGCTTCTTCTGAGCTGAGAGAGGATGACATGAGTAGGCATGGTGTGAGAGACATGAGTTGCCTTTTAGAAGTAGTTGAGGGACATGAGTTGCCTTTTAGAAGTCAGTTCGGTTTGAAGTCTGGTTGGGGAAGAACAGGTTGTAAAGTCATCTGGGGATTGGTTATTACATGAGAGAAACAAAAACCATGTGGACTGAATAAATGTTGCAGCAGCTGGAACATGTCACTGTATAGAAGTTCCCTCTCCAGTCTTTAATATCCCCAGTTATAAAGACTGTCAATTTAATATTTAACTTTTAGTATTAGAGTTGTCCCTCCCCATAAGATATAGTTTAATAATTTAGTGTCATCTCATCTTGCAAAATCCTTTTACCAGTATGACCTCTGTGTCTAATAGAGAAACCTTTAATTTTGATACTCAGGACTGGATAATCGTACTAGCAAACACCAAGCTTACCTGTGTAGGTTAGGAATATATTTAGGCCTTAAACTGAAAATTTCTGAATCTGGCAGCTCTTCTTGATAGTCTCTTTTAATAAGTATCAGGCATTCCTGTCAGAGAATCCTTCTTTGTAGCCTCCAGTCTTACTTATTTTGGGAGGCTAACATAAAGTGTGTACCTTAAAATATTATTATTATTATTATTATTATTATTATTATTATTATTATTATTATTATTCAAAATGTCCAGGAATGGCTGTATTTTGGTTTTCACTGTCTTTGCTAAGTGTTTAAGATGAAGCCTTCAAATTGACTTTTGTTTCTATCTATTGTTAACAGTCAGGTGAGCTTTTATGGGAGTCATAGACTGGGTAAACTTGAGAGCACTTTCTCAGTTCTGCTAGAGCCATTTGCGCTAGGTGGGTCCAGGTCTTGTTTGACCATGTGGCTTCCCTCGGAAGCATCAGGGATTTCTTTCTTCTCTGATGACTCTTCTCTTCATAGCAAATGCACTGATTGGCTTTCTGTTCTCCAGTGGTCTCATTAATCTCCCTGATGGGGAGTTTTTATAGCCCAGAGTTGCAAAACTCTTTAGAGAAGTCCCCTGTTCCCTGGATTCAGACTGACTCAGAGGGCAAGAGCCAAATATTGGTTTCCTTGGCCCTTTTCAATTAATTTTAATTTAAAATCCTAATCTTAAACATCTATCAAATAAATTTTAACAGCCTGATATTAAGAGCACCAGGCTTTAATGTCTATAACTTTATAATTATTTATCTTTTTATTAATTGGGATCTGTATTATTCTGTCTGTCTTGTAGGTGATAACTTACTCTCTGAAATTAACCCATGTTTTGTTCTTAAAGCAACACTTCTTTAAAACACTAACAGGGAATCTTTAGATCACATATAAGAAAATTACAAAATAAAATTTTTTAACAACAGTAAAAATACTTAGTTCGTTTAATAGCTACCCTGAATTTTTGGCTGAGTCATACATTATATCCCCTGTTTGAGATCCTAGGAATCTTGACATTAAAAAAGAACTTTTAACATAACTTTAAAGAAATAAAATCTGACCTACTGCTTTTGTATTCATTCTCACATGAAATAAGATGGGACACACAGCCTTATCTCAGGTAAGGCAGGGCTCTTTATAAATCTTAAGTGTTTTAGTTCTAAAGCTGATCTTTATTTTTTAAATATTATTTTAAAAAGTTTACATAAATTGTTTGAGGTCACATGAACATTAGCTAACACCATATAAAATCACTTTAAAATATGAATTAAACAAATGCTGAAAGTTTTTAACCTTTACATAGATTAGGCTCTCATTAACATAAAGTACATTTAAATTGTTCCCCAATGTAAAAAGTAAGATTAAACTTTACATATCTTATTGATAACAGGTGAATAAATCCCCATAAAACTTCAGAACACCAGCTTGATATAATGCTCTTTTAAAATTTTTACCTTACAGACTTGCATACCTGTAAGATATGAGCACATTAGTAGCATCACAATTACATTGATGTTTCTACATTAACCAATTTTAGCTTTTAAAGAAATGGCAGTACAGTGCTCTAAAATAACAGTTCTAATTTAATCAGTTGTTTAATTTCTATGGTTGCTTGCACAAGAAAAAATAAAACTTAATAAACACAATGTTATGGGTAAACTTATGTTTTAAGAAATTTTTGTCTCTTTAACACATGATTGATTTTTACAATCTTTTACAGAATTTAGTCAAACTTATACAGACGTTAGTAAGTCAATCAGATATCTAACAAAAGTACTCGTGAATGAGTAATCCCATATCAAATTTACTTTACTTATTTATCAAAATATTAGACACATGTATTGAAGAGTGTAAACCATTTTTATGTTGAAGGAAAAGTCCTAGAACCAAGGCATATTAGACATTTTGTAGATATTAATATTTTATCAGATTTTTGAATACCTAGAAAAACTTGAAAGCTTAAATTTAAAGACATTTATTTTTATCTGTTTATCAAATTTAATTGAATTATTTAAATCACGTGAATTGAAGATCTTTAGATCCACTTTTTAAAATTTGTTTTTATGAGTGCTTTTTTTTTATGAGTGCTCCTTATATATATTAATTTGTATATCATATATAAAAAATACGGACATATGTATATATAGACATACAACACATAACAAAATTGAGCACACATAATAATAGTAAAGGCCTTGTAGCTTTTCGCAGGTGAAATCTCCATTGCAATGTTTCAAAAAGTCCACAGTTGGTCAAAGATAGTACTGATCAGAAAAACATTAACCTAGGTCTGTATGATCAAAATCATGAGCTCAAAAAAAAATAAAGTATCTAAGGAAAAAAATAAGAGTCCTAGAAAAAATGACTGGCCAGTAATTAGTAAATACCATACAATTTACCTTTTTTTCTCTTAGGCCTCAGATCAGTCTCCTACTAAGCTTGCAGGCTTCTTTCAATTGCCTTTCAAAATAAGTCATGGCTGAGGTCTGGAAGGAGCAGGAAAAAACTGCTTTTCTGAGCAGACACCTCAGGCCTAAGGCATTTTAACCATAATTTTCAGGTTCGGATGTTGAAAATTATGGTACAAGTTTAAGATACAATTCACAAAATTTTATATCTTTACATCTTGTTTTGTCAACAGATATCATACTATGATTTACAATCCTTGTCCAGATTAATGCTCTCGAACACACAGTGATATTTTCACAGGCTACCCAATTCAAAATTGGTGAAAAATAAAGACTGAATGATTGGGAAGTTACTTGCCAATTTGGAAGTAGAGTTCTTTAGTTTTCCATCCTAAGTATTTAAGTTCTCTGGCATGAATTATCTGAAATCATAAACTAAACCATTACCTAAACCCGACTTTTAACTGCAAGATTTTTCAATGCTTCAAAAACCCATGCAAATACCAGATTGTTACAAGAAAACATCATCATTTAGACACACATTCAGCTAAGATCATTCCCAAGAAACAATTTATAATATCAACACATTATTGCACATGTCTTAAAGGGCCAGAAACAAAGACACAAAACAGACAGAAAGAAGGTCCAGACTATGGCTGTCAGACAGAATCCTTTAAACCTGAGCAGATAAGAAAAAAAATCTCCTACACCAGTGGCACCATAGATGTCCACAAGGGGGGGGGGCAGATGTTTTAACAGAGGGGCAACCTGAAATGTACAATTAAGGGTCTCCATGGTGACTTTAATGCATTTAGTTTCCCCTTTTTCTTTTTCTCTTTTTGAACAAGACAGTGGTGGCATAATCCTTACAGTGCAGGGAAGGAAGGAGGGAATTCCCTGAAGCAACAGGGCTTCAGCAGCTGCTGGGAGTCCCTCAGTCCCTCCTTTTACTTACAGGATTATCTCCTCTGGTTCGGTTCCACAGCAAGCATGTTCCATCTAGTAACATTTCAGTAGTCAGCTCTAAAAATGTTCCGGGACAGAGGGTGGGGGAGGGATTTATCAAAATTTGTAACTTAAAGTTCGGCTCCTGACCTTGAAGCCAATTAATGCCAATTTAATAATGAGGACAAGGTTTTTAGAAAAAGAAAAAGGGAGGTTTATTGCTTTGGTAACAAAGAAGAAACACAGGGAACCCTGCCCAGAGGTTGTGACTCTCTTGATCTGGAGGGACAAGGGGTTTTAATGGAGTTTCACTTGTTAACCTGGGAGATACTCAGTTCTTAGGTCCCCAGCAGGCATTGCCCTCTGCAGTGGTTATACTCCAGGCAGCCAGCTAGGAGCTTCTCTCATCCTGCTTAACAAAGGGGGGTAAAGTTCATCGCAGTTCCTTAAAACAGAGTCCGAAAGAATATCAGGCTTACTTTCTTTGTTACCCATTTTCACGTCCAATATACTTATGTTTTTACCACAGAAATCACAGAACAAAACACACAAAACAAACAAGAAAAACATATAGAACACAGAACAAAACACAAAATACAGAAACCCGAACTTGAAACAAAAAACATAGGAGCAATGCAACGTCTTGCTAAAGCTCCGAAGTAGGACCACGTACATGCCAGTCATCACATCTCTACCATTCCAGATGAATTCCCTACAGAACAGAACAGAGGACAGAACGATTCTCATTACTGTACCGAAAACGAGTATATGTGAGCCTCCCCAGGACACCTCTATGTCATCAGAACAGATCTCCGTTAAACGGATATCAGATGTTATAAAGGTGCCACTTAATTTTTGAGGCCTCCTCCACCAGGTGATTGCTAATAGTTTTAGTGCGGTGGTTCACCGCAGTGCTCCTGGGACCTAACGCTCACTTCATGACCTTGGAACAGCTCAAGATGTGCACCCACTAGAGTGGCTCTCCAGCCCGGAGCCCTGAAGGGAAGGCCAGATTCAGATTTTCCAGCAGTCTGGTCTTGTGATCTGGTCGGCAGGGTCATCTTGCTGGGGAACTCAAAAAAATTAGATGAGGACACAAAAAAAGAACACTGACTCCAACTAAAATCAAATTGAGGCAAGCTTCTTATGTCAACCGGCTGGGCTGCCTCTCCATCCCAAAACGACAGGAACAAGACAGCAACCCTGCCTTTCCTACAGCACAGCTATATAGCCCAGAAAGTTACACAAAATGGGGGTTACAGATAACAGAACTTTGACAAGCATCACAAAAATGGTAGTTTATTTATTTATTTATTTATTTTTTGGTGGCCCCAATATCAGAAATTATGAGGACAAATAGAGCCTCAGAGAGGGTCATTGTCTGGCCAGGGAAGGCCAAAATTTATGATGTGTCACTAAAGTTTCAGCGAGGGCTGCTATCTGGTCAGAGAGTCAAGCATGGGTGAATTCAAGGCACGGGCAGGCAATCCAAGCAGGTTCAGAATTTGCAGTTATTTATAGTAAAGCCAAAATTAACTTTTTATGGCTTTGTGGCAAGATGGCTCCCAATTTTAATAAAAGATCAGGTTGGGTCTATCAACCCGTGTCCCTTACTTTTGGAAACTACTCTACCACCTCCAAGGTTGTGAACTCCTGAGCATTTTCCAGTACAGATATGTATTCACAGATTTTCTAACTCTTCTACTCTAATTGTGTCTTACTTGGGGCAAAGATAATTTCAAGGTATTGTGCTGGATGAGAGTGGAAAAATTTTTGTGCAGCACATATTTGCATACACATTGGATTCATTATCTAATTTTCCATTCAAAATACTGAATCCATGACACTAACCAAAACCAGACTAGACTCTGACTACTAATCCTAATATGATCAAGAAAAACAACCCAAAGAGAATAGAAATAGAAGCAGTTCAGAGTAGGCATGGTGTATAGTTAGACTTGCCTTTTGCCTGATAAAGTGTTGGTGTTATAAATCTAGTCAATTTTTAATTGAAATAGTTCTCCATGTGTTTTTAAAGTTAACAAATATGTGAATTCCTGTCTCCCTTTCTCTGAAGCCTATTCAGCACATGTATTTTTTAGGTTCACATATAGAATCCTACATGGTATCACACATACATTCTTATGAGGTGGCTGACTTGGCAGATACAAATCGTAAAAAGAGATCACTCCTCCTAAACACTGTTTTAACAGAAAATTCAATCTATGGGTTTGCTTCCTAGTTGAACAACATTATACATAAATACAAGTTCAGTAAAATAAATACTTTTGTATCTGTGAAAGATATATATTTCATGATGAATTTCGATTGGCATATGTATTGCTAATTTTTAATGTTCCTGTGTGTGTTTTGTGTGTGAGTGTGTGTATATGTATATATATACATATACACACACTCACCAGATTTTTCAAAATATGAAATATATATGCCTTATTATACACTCCCCACATTCACGTTCATGTATGTGGATTTATAATAAACTTTTCACAAGATTATTCTCAAAAATATTCATCCACCTGAAATACATATTTGTCTCCTAGTACTGAAAAATAACTTTAGTGAATGGTGCACACAAATCCTAATATTTCTACAGTATCTGACCCAGTTTAACATTAATGCAAGTAGATTCCTATGTGACAAGTTTTGTATTTTGACCTTCATTTTTATGCAACACTAGTACATTACTATTTCTTCAGTTTATGCACATCATAAGATATATATTTATCCACAAGTTCATAAATTTACAGACATTTGTTTCACTTTCAATTACTTCCTGCTTCAGAACACATGTATTGCTCCAGGTTTCTTTTTTTGTAAATTTTTATTGTTGGTTGTTCAAAATATTACATAGTTTTTGATATATCATATTTCACACTTTGATTCAAGTGGGTTATAAACTCCCATTTTTACCCCGCATACAGATTGCAGAAAAACATCAGTTACCCATCCATTGATTTACATATTGCCATACTAGTGTCTGTTGTATTCTGCAGCCTTTCCTCTCCTCTACTATCCCCCTCTTCTTCCCTCCCCTCCCCTCTTCTCTCTCTACCCTCTCTACTGTTATTCATTTCTCTTCCTTGTTTTTTTCCTCTTTCCCCTCACTTCTTCTTGTATGCAATTTTGTATAACCCTGAGGCTCTCCTTCCATTTCCATGCAATTTCCCTTCTCTCTTCCTTTCCCTCCCACCTCTCATTCCTGTTTAGTGTTAATCTTCTCAGGCTCTTTGTCCCTACTCTGTTATTAGTTACTCTCCTTATATCAAAGAAGACATTTGGCATTTGTTTTTCAACGACTGGCTAGCTTCACTTAGCATAACCTGCTATAATGCCATCCATTTCCCTGCAAATTCTATGATTTTGTCATTTTTTAATGAAGAGTAATACTCCATTTTGTATAAAAGCCACATTTTTTTTTATCTATTCGTCTATTGAAGGGCATCTAGGCTGGTTCCACAGTCTTGCTATTGTGAATTGTGCTGCTATGAACATCGATGTAGCCGTGTCCCTGTAGCATGCTCTTTTTAGGTCTTTAGGGAACAGACCGAGAAGGTTAACAGCTGGGTCAAACGGTGGTTCCATTCCCAGCTTTCTAAGAAATCTCCATACTGCTTTCCAAATTTGCTGCACCAATTTGCACTCCCACCAGCAATGTACAAGTGGACCCTTTTCCTCACGTCCTCACCAGCACTTGTTGTTGTTTGACTTCATAATGGCTGCCAATCTTACTGGAGCAAGATGATATCTTAGGGTGGTTTTGATTTGCATTTCTCTGACTGCTAGAGATGGTGAGCATTTATTCATGTACATGTTGATTGATTGAATGTCCTCCTCTGAGAAGTGTCTGTTCAGGTCCTTGGCCCATTTGTTGATTGGGTTATTTGTTATCTAATTGTCTAATTTTTTGAGTTCTTTGTATACTCTGGATATTAGGGCTTGATCTGAAGTTTGAGGAGTAAAGATTTGTTCCCAAGATGTAGGCTACCTATTTACTTCTCTTATTGTTTCTTTTGCTGAGAAAAAACTTTTTAGTTTGAGTAAGTCCCATTTGTTGAATCTAGTTATTAACTCTTGTGCTATGGGTGTCATATTAAGAAATTTGTAGCCCGACCGCACAGTATGTAGATCATAGCCAACTTTTTCTTGTGTCAGACACTGTGTCTCTGATTTGATATCAAGCTCCTTGATCCATTTTGAGTTAACTTTTGTTCATGTCAAGAGAAAGTGATTCAGTTTCATTTTGTTGCATATGGATTTCCAGGTTTCCCAACAACATTTGTTGAAGCTGCTATCATTTCTCCATTGTGTGCTTTCAGCCTCTTTATCAAATATAAGATAGTTGTAGTTTAGTGGATTGGTTTCTGTGTCCTCTATTCTGTACCATTTGTCCAACCGCCTGTTTTGGTACAGTACCATGCTGATTTTGTTACTATTGCTCTGTTGTATAGTTTGAAGTCTGGTATCACTATACCGCCTGATTCACAGTCTTTTCATGAGACTTCATTCCAAACGCATTATTTTCTATTTCCATAATCACCTTTGAAGCAAAACTCACATACACGTCATGATCAACCATAACCCTAATATTACCATTAGATGTATAACTGGTTGGAATGAAGGATTGTACATCAATATAGATTTTCTGTATATTTTCAGATATCAATTCAATCCATTATTTAAAGTTGGAAAAAGTTATATTATTTGTTCACAGTATTGTCTATTCATGCATTATGTCTATATTCATAGACACAGGGTACACCTTTTTATACCCCCAATACTTATTTATACATTTTCAAAATATTGCTCCCAGAAATGGTGGAAGAAATACTCATATCACCTGATGTACATATACATTTAATCAAAGTAATATTCTGGACACAATTACAAAGATCACACTTAAGTTTGTACCAAAGCCTAAATGGAAAGTGAGCATGGATCACGAAAAACATCCATGTCCAGGTTGCCTAATGCTCTCAAATGTCAACCCGATTGGTGACTACATATTTGTTTCTTCCTAAGATTATATATTCAACATCAAGCCAGTTGAAAATGTCTAATCCTATCACTCAGTTTATACTTTGCCTGATTTCCTAATGTCTCTATTATTATCTGCTTTCCTTCATATTTTCCCCAGTTCATCATTGTGACTGACTCTTCACATGTGCTCACATTTACACTCACTCTGTACCCAAAACCCTATTGCTAAAGATTTTTTGGACCAAATCCTGTATTCACTCTTCCGACTAATTCCTAATCCTACCGACTATCCCTTTTTGAGTGGATGTTCTCTTCGACATTCAATCATCCAAGGTACAAGGAACGCTACCATTGTATATTGATTAATCTGAGACATCTGTGCAGAATATAATTCAAAGCTAAGTATCCCAGTCAAGGGCCCAAAGACCTTCTGGGCTTCAAATTTTACCTAGATTTCTGTATTCATACTTATATTACACTTATATTCCTATGAATATTTCAGGTTCCCAATACCATAATTCATCCCGTAGAATGATTCCTAACCCAAGTGGAACATGATATTAACCCTAACCATACACTGTTCCCTCAATCTAACTTTACGAAAGAGCAGGGACAGAGTTGGTCTTACAATACAGAAATTTAGAGGATCCTCCACCTGCTGAGAACCTCAAAGGTCAACAAAGAAATGATCCCTGGAGAAGATATATGCAGCAATGAAGGACCTGTGAAAGCAAAAGTCATATTCCATGGCAAACAACTTGGTCAGATGAAGGGATGTGTCTGAATCAACATTTCTCTTCTTAATGTATAGAAGATGGACCAAACCAGGCTTGAACTCTGGTGTGATTCCCCTTACAGACTGAGTTCTGAAACTGACATCAGAAAAATATTGCCATTAATTGTGTTAGGATTTTAGGAGGCAACGCATGAGAGTCGCCCTGGAAAGAAAACTGAGATCTAGGAACAGGGTGGCTTTCCACAGAGCACTGGGAATCTCAGCCAGAATATCACATGATTTTATTTTGAAAGACGTGGCAGCCATAGTTGACAGTCAAAACACACATGGACCTCACATTGTAGACTGCAATAGGCCTGGCTTCATGTGACCTATTGGCCACTTTTTGGGAAGCCTTGCCTGTGAGAGTTCTCAAGAGTTTTCATTGAAATGAGCTTCCCCACCATTTAATGGTTCCTGAATGAATTGTAACCCACAGTGCCTTCAACATCTTCCTTGAAAAACGGCTAGATAAATTGCATGAAATTTTTGAAATTCCCAAGACCAGGTGGCACTGGAGAACCTTTGGATGTCCTGTTGCTGATCATGAGTGTACCAGACAGTGCCTTGATTTACTGGGTTTCATGAAAATGGTGTAGAACAGATTTGCCAGTAAGTTGGAGCCTGCTGATTAGTGGGCCTAGAGCAGTGGTGTGCAGGTGTGTGATAATACATCTGTTGTGGGGCCATGTGGATCTGCCATTAGCTTCCAAATGGCTTGTGATTGACATGGTGTAGCCAACAGAAGCTTATTTGTAAATGCATCTTGTTATATGGAGAGATTTCAGGGCAATGTTCAGAATCATGTTGCTATGTATAAGGGGGCAAGCTCTGTGGGATATTAGCCTGGTTGATGCATTCCCCTGCAGACCCTGACCCAACACACGTGACAGAACCCGCTCCAGCACTGTGTCCCAGTTGAACTCCTTGTATTTTGTGGAGCAAATATGAAATTCACAATGCAGCAGGAAGAAAAACCACGAAAAGTGGAGGACGAAAAAATGGCTTCACTGTCCACACGGTGAGACACTTAGCCCACAGTGGCCAAATTTTACCAACAAAGAGCGAATTCAGCACTGCTGCCTCATGTTCATTGGAAAACAAGAAACCATGTCCTCCAGGTCACATAGATGCAGACGCAGCTTTGATGGTCTCCTTAGAAAAGAATCTAAAGCTCCTGACAACAATATATATTTCAAGTGTCAAACCTCAGAGGCAGTTCCTCAAGAAGTCTTTAGGCCGAAAGAGCTCCATGTTTGTGGAATGTTTACCCAGTCCCTTACTTTTGGAAACTATTCTACCACATCCAATGTTGTGAAACCCTGAGCATTTTCCATTCCATATATATATTAACAGATTTTTTTACTCTTCTCCTCTATTTGTGTGTTATTTGGGGCAAAAGAAATGTCAAGGCATTATTCTGGATGAGAGTGGGAAGATTGTTTTGTAGCACATATTTGCATACACATTGGATTCATTTTCCTATTTTCCATTCGAAATACTGCATTCCTGACACTAATCCATACGCTACTAGACTCTGACTACTAATCCTAATATGATAAGGAAAACACCAAAACAGAATAGAAATAAAAAATTTCAGAAGAGGCATGGAGTATAGTTGGACTTGCCTTTTGCAGGATAAAAGGCAGCTGTAAAAAATCTAGTAAATTTATATTTGAAATAGTTCTCCATGTGTTTTAAAGTTAACAAATATGTGAATTTCTGTCTCCCTTTCTCTGTACCCTCTTCGGCACATGTATTTTTATATGCACATATAGAATCCTACCTGGTATAACACGTACATATTTGTGAGGTGGCTGACTTGGCAAATACAAGTTGTGAGAAGAGATCACTCAGCAGAAACACTGTTGGAAGTGAAAATTCACCCTATGTGTGAGCTTCCTAAGAGATCAAGATTATACATAAATCCATGTTCAGTAAAATAAATATTTTTTCATCAGTGGATGATATATATTTCATGATGAATTTCGATTGGAATATATATTGCTAATTGTTAATGTCTCAGTGGTTTTATATATATATATATATATATATATATATATATATATATATATATATATATATATATATATATACACACTCTCCAAACTATTCAAAATATGAAATATATTATCTACATATACATTTTATCACAGAAATATTCTGGACAAAAAATGCAAAAGACACAATATGATGGTATCAAAGCCTAAATGGAAAGTGAACATGGATTACTAAAAACATCCATGTCCAGGTTCCCTAATGCTCTCAAATGTCAATCATATTGGTGACTACATATTTGTTGCTTCCTAAGATTATATATTCAAACTCAACCCTGTTGAAAATGTCTAGTCCTATGATTGACTTTATACCTTACCTGATTTCCTAATCTTTCTAATGATATCTGCTTTCCTACATATTTTTCCAAGTTCACCATTGTTACTGACACTTCACATGTGCTGACATTGACATTCACTCTCTAAACAAAACCCTATTGTTAAAGAACTTTTATTCCAAATCCTATACACACTCTTCTTCCTAAAACTTCCAACTATCTTCCTATTCCTACCTACTATCCCTTTTTGACTAGATGTTTTCTTCAACATTCAATCATCCAAGGTACAAGGTCCTATGCCATGTATATCGATTTATCTGAGATATCTTAGTAGAATGTAATTCAAAGTAAAGTATCCCAATCAAGGGCCCAATGCCCTTCTGGGCTTCAAATCTTACTTAGATTTCTGTTTTCATACATATATTTCACCTCTATATTTTTATAAATCTTAAAGGTTACCAATATTATAATTCATCCAGCAGAATGACTCTTTACCCAAATCAAAAATGTTATTAACCCTAACCATACACAGTTCCCTCAATCTAACTTTACAGAAGAGCAGGGACAGAGTTGGTCTTAAAATACAGGAATGTAGGTGGTCTTCCTCCAGCTGAGAACCTCAAAGGTCCATGAATAAATGATCCCTGAAGAAGATGTAGGCAGATATGAAGGACCTGAGTGAGCAAAAGTCATCATTCATGGCAAAAACCTGGTCAGGATAAAGGGTAGTGTCTGAATAAGCCTCTCTTTTCTTAATGTAGAGAAGATGGACAAAACCAGGCCTGTGTAGAAAGCTGTTCCCGGGTGCCTATGGTTGATATTGCATTCTAACTTGTGAAAGTGTCACAGGAAGTAGGGGCACCCTCCATCTCATGGGACCATTGGAAGCAACTATTAGGACAAAGTGGTTGCCAAGGTAGTGGCCTCATTCAGTTTCTGAAGAAAGTGACCTCACCACACTTCCTTGTTGATGGAACTCTCTGAACATGGGATCCAGGAAGCCAGGCACCCAGAGCCAGTCCCAGCCCCAGTCCCAGTCCCAGTGGTCTCACTTGTTTGGATTTAGCATGGACAGATTCACTCTTTCTTGGTACCTACTGATGTGAGGATGGCCAAATGTGAGAAAAGCTCTGAAGAGGGGTCTTTCCTGAGAAAGCAGGTAGTGGCTCACCGCTGACTCTTGACAACTTCACAGAGTTGGACAAGGAGATCAGTTCTGAGACAGAACATGTCATTTCAGGGGAACATAGTGTGGCCCACCAGTCAGAGGACACTCCAGATTGTCATAGACCTAGTTGCAGGAAGTAGGTGACTTTGAAGGTGTGGGTGTGAGTTTGCGGATTTTGTCTCATGTTCTGAGAATAGGTAGGAATGGCGGTTTGTTGGGTTTGGAGTGAATAACTTCTGTTCATGTATGTGGATTTATAATCAACTTTTAACAAGATTATACTCAGAAATATTCATTCACCTGAAATACATATTTGTTTCCTAGTACTGAAAACTAACTTCAGTGAATGGTGCATATAACTCCTAATATTTCTACAGTAACTGACCCAGTTTAACATCAATGCAAGTAGATTCTTATGGGACATGATATGTGTTTTGGAGTTAGTTTTAATTCAACACTGGTACATTACTATTTCTTAAGTTTATGCACATTACAGTATATATATTTCATTCACAAGTTCACAAATTTATAAGCATTTATTTCACTTTCAATCACTTCCTGCTTCAGAAAACATGTATTCCTCCATGTTTCTTGACTGGTCTTTTCATGAGACTTCTTTCCAAACACATTATTTTTGATTTTCATAATCATTTTGAAGCCCAAACTCACACATTCTTCATGAAAAGCCATAACCCTAATATTACAATTAGACGTATAACTAGTTGTTATGAATGATTCTATATCAAAATATGATTTCTTATATATTTTCAGTTATCAATTCAATCCATTATTTAAAGTGGAAGCAGTTATATTATTTATTAACTGTATGGTCTATTAATGCATTATCTCTCTATTCATAGACAAGGGGTACACCTATTTTACCTTAGATACTAATTTATACATCTTCAAAATATTCCTAAAAGAAATGGTGGAAGAAATACTCATGTCACCAGATCTACATATACATTTTATCACAGTAATATTCTAGACAAAAAAAAAGTCACCCTTAAGATTGTACCAAAGCCTAAATGGAAAGTGAGCATGGATTACATAAACTTCCATGTCCAGGTTGCCTAATGCTCTCAAATATCAATCATATTGGTGACTACATATTTGTTTCTTCCTAAGATTATATATTCAACCTCATGCCTGTTGAAAATGTCTAATCCTATCACTCATTTTATACTTTACCTGATTTAGTAATGTCTCTATTTATATCTGCTATCCTACATATTTCCCCGGTTCATCATTGTGACTTACACTTCATGTATGCTGAAATTTACATTCACTCTCTAACCGAAACCCTATTGCTTAAGAAGTTTTGGTTTAAATCCTATACTCACTCTTCTTTCTAAACCTACCGACCATCTTCCTAATTCTACCTATCCCATTTTGAGTGGATGTTCTCTTTGACATTCAATCATCAAAGGTACAAGGTCCTATGCCATTGTACATCGATTTATCTGAGACATTTGTGCAGAACATAATTCAAAGCTAAGCATACCAATTAAGGGTGCAATGCCCTTCTGGGCTTCATATCTTCCCTGGATTTCTGTTTTTATACTTATATTTCACCTATATATTCTTGTAAATATTATAGTTTCCCAATACCATTATTCATCGTGCAGAAAGATTCCTAACCCAAATTGAACATGTTATTAACCCTAACCATACACTGTTCCGTCAATCTAACTTTACAGAAGAGCAGCGACAGAGTTGGTCTTACAATACATGAATGTAGGCGATCTTCCACCTGTTGAGAACGTCAAAGGTCCATGCAGAAAGGATGCCTTGAGAAGATGTGGGCAGCTATGAAAACTTGAGAGAGAAAAGTCATCTTCTATGGCAAACAACCTGGTCAGCATGAAGGGATGTGTATGCATCAGCCTCTCTCTTCTTAATGTAGAGAAGATGGTCCAAACCAGTCCTAGGTGGAGAGCTGTTCCCGGGTGCCCATGGTTTATACACCATTCTAACTTGTGAAAATGTCATAGGAAGTAGGGGCAGCCTTCATATAATGGGACACTTGAAAGCAACTGTTAGGACAAAGTGGTTGCCAAGGAAGTGACCTCATTCAGTTCCTGAAGCATTGACCTACCTCACTTCCTTGGTGATGGAACTCTCTGAACTTGGGATCCAGGATGCCAGGCACCCGGAGCCACTCAAGTCTCAGGCCCAGGGGTTTAACTTGTTTGGATTTACAAAGGAGAGTGTTAGTCTTTCTTGGTACCTTAAGATATGAGGATGGCCAAATACCAGGAGAGCTCTGAATAGGGGCCTTTCCTGAGAAAGCAGGTAGTGGTTGGCCACTGGCTCCTGAAAACTTCACAGAGTTGGGAAAGAAGAGCAGATCTGAGACAAGACAGGCCATTTCGGGGGAACATACTGTGGCTCACCAGTCAGAGGACACTCTGGATAGTCACAGAGTTTAATGGGGGAAGGATGTGCCTTCGTGGGTGTGGGTGTGATTTTGTGGTTTTGTTTCATCATCTGAGAATAGGTAGGAAAGGCGTTTTTTTCTTTGATTTGTAGTGGACTGCTTCTAGTAAGACGTTTGACAAGGCAAGTATTTCTATGTCTGTGTATGCTACTGTGTCCGTGGTTGTAGACATTAGAAAAGAGAATGCAACAATTGATGTGTCCTGTATAGTAGAAAGCTTCCCAGCATTCATCCTGCCCAATTTATGAATGGACTGCCGCTTGCCTTATAAATGGGCAACACCTGCTAACTTCCTAAGTTCCTGTTTTCTTCCTGAATTCTCGCCACTCTCCAGAATAGACTCATGGTTTTTGTCCAAAATATGTACCACCTCCAAGCTCTGTGACATGTCCATGTACTGGATAGCTGAAGGGAATGGCGAGCATTTCAGAAAACTCAGATATCAGTGTGACCAGGAAAGTCTCAGTGGAGAAACCCTGCTTTGGACTTTTTCTTACCTATTGTTCTGTTGCCCTGAATGTCAGGAAGGTCTTTGCCTCAGGCCACCCCTTTGTGAACCCTGAAGAAAACAGTTTTCAAATGGAAATGAATGGGCATCACCTGTGGCTCTTTGCTTAATTGCTGTGGAAAAGGATGTGTCTGAATCAGCCTCTTGGCCCTGTGTGAGGCTGTGGCTTAGATTCTCAGCACCTGATTAATCCAAAGACAGATCCCATGTGTGCATCCAAAACCAAAATTGCCAAAAGAGCAGTTATTGTGAATGAAGTCTCTTGACTTCATTTCTAAGGTTCCTGAGGCCCATCAAGTGAGAATTGGCATCCTTTGGGTAAAATGAGTTCTTCAAAGCCCTGCGGAGGCTAGCCCAGAGGTTTTTGGTTTGTCTCATGACTCCCAATCATATAAAGAATCTATACCTGACATTCAGTCGGCCTCAAATTGGAGATTCAGAGCAGTATTAACAGCAGGCCTAATTGATCACTCCTGGTTCACAAGAAGGGTTTCCAGGCCACCCGGACTTTAGGCAAATGAGCGGCAAGGGAGCTTATTTTTCACACCGTCTTGGGCTGCACCCCTCATGGAAAACTCCAGCCAGAAGTTATGATGAGTGTCTATATGTAAGAAGATGAGGGCCCTGTGGGTGTGTTTTGGTTTTCATTGTGGTCATTTTTGTGGCGGTTGGAAGAGATGACTGGGCCTACCTGGGCTTGAACTCTGGTGTGATTCCTCTTAGAGACTGAGTTCTGGAACTGACCTCAGAGAAGTACTGCCATGAAATGTGTTGGGATTTTAGAAGGCCACGCATGAGAATCGCCCTTGGAAACTGAGATAGAGGTCCAGGGAGGCTTTCCACAGGGCACTGGGAATCTCAGCCAGGATATCACATGATTTTATTCTTAAAGACTTGGCAGCCAAAGTTGAGAGTCTAAACACACATGGACCTCACATTGTAGACCTCAGTGATCCTGGCTTCATGTGAACTTTTGGCCACTCTTTGGGAAGCTTGCCTGTGAGTGTTCTCCAGAGATTTCATTGAAATGAGCTTCCTCACCATATAATGTTTCCTGCATGAATTGAAACCCACAGTAACTCCAACTTCATCCTTCAAAAATGGCTAAATAAATACCATCAAATTTCTGAAATTCCCAGACCAGGTGACACTGGAGAACCTTTGGATATCCTGTTGCTGATCATGAGTGAAAGAATTCCCCACACAAAGACACTTCGCTAGGAGAATTCCAATTTTATTGCAAAAAGCTGTGTGCTTACATAGAACTAAAGGGGTGATGGTAGGGCTTAGATAAATGGCAGGGCACCAATTTATTGGCAAGTTCTTTCAGATATCAGCTCCAGAGCCAAGGAATTAGTTCTCATTGGGGCTAAGGTTCCCCGCCAGAGAGATTTGAAATTGGCGCCGACGGGAGAGTTCACACGGGCGGGAACTTTTTGCATCACTGCAGAAAAGAGGAAGGTAGGAAGAAAAAGTCCTTAGGCACCATGTTGGGGTTTTTACTCTGGGGAATGGCTGCCATTTATACTTTTCCCAACATTCCTCCCTTTTTGTTTTCTTAGGAAGTGTGGCGTCGTTGGTCAGATCCGGCTGCTTCTTGCTGTTTGGGGGCGCTGTGGGGCCTAGAATGGGAAGTGGAGGAATTCTCGGGGGGCAGGTCTGGGGATATCATGGCAGCCAGAAAGAAAACCCAGTGGCTACAGACAGCTACTTCCATAGGGGTGAAGTCTATGAAAGTTCCCTGAAGCCTCAAGTTGTCGATGGCATTGAACCAGTCCTGGATGGAGGAGTTTGTTGGTATCAGTCACTGGTCCTGTTTCAGAGACTCTGGGAAATACTGGAAGCGTTGCCTGGACATGGCATCACCAGCACCTGAAGAAGATCAGAGTGAATAAAAACAGAATTAAGATAAAAATTAAAGCAAAGGTCAATTTTTGGCAGAAGTACCATGTTGGGGGACTGACAGAGAAGAGGCCAAGGGCCATGAGGAAACTTAGAAGGACATAAAGACTCATTAATCCAGGATGGCAGATTAAAAGGTTCTCCGAGCTCGTTGTCTCTCGCCGTCTGATGTCCGTTGCATTCCATCGTGCCTGGTAGTGAGCGTCAGCACTGAGTGAACTGTTCTCTTGGAGATGTTGGGGGTTCATCAGTCATCAGAGGCTGCTAGTGCCTAAGCAAAAGCTGGTTGAATGTTTGATTGGAAATTTTTTTTCAGTTGGGTTTGAAGGCACTTCATTATGCAGGGCAAGAGAGCACAAAAAAGGAGCATCCCAATAAGGGGCCCCAAGATTGGTAGTAAGTACATGGCAAGAAAGGATTGGAAGCAATTGGGTTGATAATTCCTGCAATTTAACAACATTTTTTTCTATTAGGCCAGATTCATTAACATAATGACAACATTCCTCTCTGAGGAACAGGCATGTTCCCCCTTTTTCTGCAATGAGAAGATCAATTGCCCTTCGGTTCTGTAAAGCCAGTTGTGCCAATGAAGTAACCGTCACTGCAAGGAGCCCAGAAACTGAGCAGTGTTATCAAGTGCTTCCTGCAGTTTTTGTTGCAGGTCATTGGATGCCCATAGAGCATGACCTATAGCTTCACCAGAGAGTTCGAGAGTCGCCGCTGAGGTTGTTAATGTGAGGCCTACCAGAACCGGCAGAAAGACTGCCCTAAGGGTGCAGGAAGGTAGGGCCACCTGTCGGAATTCGATGGGAGTATACAAAGACAGATGAGGAACTACCGTAACCAAGAAACAGATGCCAGAGACATTGATCGTTGAGGTACTTATAGACCCGTTACACCAGAGAAAATGTCCAGGTTTCATAAATCAGGGCTCGATGGGGTGCTAAAGCTCAAGGAACAAATGGGTAAAGAATTCATTATTGTCAGGTGGAAACAGATGAAAGGAAATAAAGTATTGGTGGAACAACTTTCCCATAGTGGGATACGTGTCACATGTAGGGGTTTTCCTTTCTTAGAGAAATTGTAGGTTTTTGCTGAAATATTTTCTGCCGCTAATGGGACCGCTGCTAGAAGTGGACGACTAAGTGAAGCACAGAGAAAGAACTTAGAAGTAGGCACAGAAAGAGGGGTGGAGTTTAATAATCAAAGAGTTTGGTGTAGCAAATTGAGCCATGTGGGAGGGGGACCTGAGGGGGTTGAAGGCTCTGAATCCTCTTTAAATGAGCTATGGATAAGATCTCGAAGTTTTGATTCTGACTCCTTAATGTGTTCGACTACCTGGATGGTTGCCTTAGGTGGCGTAATCAGGGTGCGGCCAACAGTCATCCACATTGTGGGTCTGGCTGAGGTTGTCCGAGCATAGACAGCAAACTCAACATAGTCCAAACGTTTGGCCTTGGGGTCAGGTATATCTAAAGTATACCATCCATTGTTATTGGATGAAGAGCCTTTATGCCACTTTAGGTAACTAGAAGTCCACCCTTCATGGTAACCAAGTGAGTGGTAAGAATAGCTACCACGTTCATGATGGAACCTGCATGACTTATAGGGGCACCCATTTTATATCTCAGGCCACCAATGACAATAGTCTTTGGTTTGATGAAAAAGGAAGAAAATGAAAGGCCAGTTCCAGCTACCAGGGACGAAGGTCCTTGAAGGTGACAATTTTAGGGAAATAGATGTGCAGTTGTGGATGAAGCAAGCAGTTGCATCCAGTGCGTGGACATTCTGCATGCCATGTTCTGAGTATCATTCCCGAAGAGTGAAAAAATACATTGTAGCAGAGGAGGCTAAATACCAGTCCTGACAGAGCACAGAAAATAAGCAGAGCACAAAAAACAAGCAGTTAGAGAAGACTAGGGTGTTGGGAGAGCTCATTGTGCCTTCTTTAAGAGGAATTGTTCTGCGGGGAACACCGTGTTAGCCGCAACTTAAATGGGTGAGATGGGAGTGGAGAGTAGGAGTAAAGGGGAGGTTCAGGAGGTGATTCTTGGAGTTCCTCTGGGGTGGTCCTGTCGTCATCAGGTGGGCCTCTTGGTGATATGGCTTCAACCTAGGTATGTGAATCCAAGGGGTGAGACAGTTCTCTGATAAGGAGAGTTAGGTGGAGTTGGGGGTACAGAGAATGACAGGATAGGGGCCTTCCCATTTTGGGGCAAGAGGCCCGTTCTCCTCTGGGGTATTATAATAGACTAGACTCCCAGCTGTTAAGGGAGGAGTGTTTGGAGCGGGGACTGGGTCCAGAAGAAGCCAGTCCTGATATTTCCAGAGTTCCGAGCGAAGATAAAACAAGAGAGGCAAAGACAAATCTCGGGTGAGAGGTCCTTGTGAAATGACCAACCCAGGGGGGATAAGAGGTCTTGAATACCTTATCTCAAAGGGAGACAGTAAAGATGGTTTCTTAGGTAGAGCTCTGATTCGAAAAAAATCCAAGGGAAGGAGTTTGACCCAGTCTAAGTTTAATTCCATTGTCAATTTGGTAAGGACTTCCTTTAGAGTACGATTTACCCTTTCCACTTTCCCTGAAGCCTGAAGGTGATATGGACAGTGAAAATGTCACTTGAAGGAGAGGGCTTGAGAGACCTTTTGTGTGATCCTAGAAATAAACTCAGGGCCATTGTCAGATTGTAGGAAAGTGGGCATTCCAAACCTGGGGATGATGACTGTCAGAAAGATTGAAGCTACAGTGGAAGCCTTTTATTGGAAATGGGAAATGCCTGAACCCAACCAGAGAAAGTGTCCACAAAGACAAGGAGGTATTTAGTGTGCCATACTTTGGGCATGTTGGTGAAGTGTACCTGCCAGTCAGCAGTGGGAATGTGTCCCCGGGCTTGGTGGGAAGGGAAAGGTTTGGGCCTTAAAAAAGTATGAGGGTTGGTCCGCTGACAGATCTGACAATTAGAGGCTATATTCTGTAGCATGGCTTTGTCAGAGGGGGTGAGGGAGATGAAGCTCTGTAAAAAGAGGGTCAAAGACTGAGAATCGGAATGGAATAGAGTATAAAGGAACTTGAAAAGATCCTTGTTCTTACTGGAAGAAGTAGTGGCTTCAGATGAGATGTCTAAAGTGGCCATTATATGTACCCCAATGGGGGCAATAACTGAAAGTGGTGGCAGCCATTCGTGCCGCCTGGTCAGCTTTGGCATTGCTCTCAGTGATAAGAGAGCCGTCCTTCTGATGGGACCTACAATGGACAACTCCCAACTGGGTGGGAAAGTGGGAGGCCTCTATCAGATTGCTTATAAGAGCCGAATTAGTGATCACATTACCTTTGGTGGTAAGTAGTCCTCGCTCCTTTCATATTGCAGCATGGGAAAATAAGATATGGAAGACATATTTTGAGTCAGTATAAAGGGTGAGGGATTTGCCTTGTGCTAGAAGGCAGGCACGAGTGGCTGCTATGAGTTCAGTCTGCTGGTTGGTAGTTCCTGAAGGTAGAGCTTTGGCCTCTATAATTTCAGTGGCTGAAACTACAGTGTATCCAGAGTAATGAGTGCCATTCTGCCTAAAGAAACTGCCGTCAGTGAACCAGATAAGGTCAGGCTTGGTGAGTGGTCCCTCAGAAATTGAAGAATGACAGGGAAGGAAATCATCTAAGGTTTCCAAGCAATTATGAATTGTTGTGTTAGACGTGGGAGTCATTGGGAGCAGTGAGGCAGGGTTCAGTGCAGAGCAGGGGAGGAAAGTAATATTAGGGTTTTCCAGAAATGAAGTGAGGAGTGACAGAACTCTGGATGGAGGAAGGGTTTGAAGGCCCTTATAAGCTAAAAGATCCTTCAAGTGATGTGGGGAGTGAATAGTTCAAGGGGCCCCAAAAGTCAGCTTAGAGGCTTCTTTGTGTAAAATTTGTTCAGCAGCCAGAGCTTTTAAGCAAGGGGCCTACCCACAGATTGTATGGTCTACTTTATTGGACATATATGCCAGAGGTGCAAATGTAGGCCCATAGTTTTGACCTAAGACCCCAAATGCTTGCTCCCGTTTTTCATGGACATATAGATGAAATGGTCTTGAAATATCAGGAAGGTGCAAGGCAGGTGCCTTTAAGAGGAGTTGCTGAAGCCTGCAGAAGTGGTAGTTAGGGGAGGAGGCAACAGATTCACTAGGGGGTCCCTTTGCTAGGTCATACAGGTTTTTGGCTAGAAGAGAATAATTTGGGATCCAGGCCCTAAAATAAATGCTAGTCCTAGGAATGATAGTATTTCGGCTTTCGTATGGGGCACTGGAAGATCAGAAAGGAGTTGCCTCCTATCCAGTGTTATTTCCTTTTTCCTAGGTGTAAGGCAAAAAACAAGATAGATGAGAAAAAACTGGAAAACATGGGCCTTGTGGGGAGACACCCTATATCCCTTGTATGCTAGGAAATTAAGAAGCTGGGCAGTGTGGGATTGAGAGTGTTCCAAGAGGGACTACATAGAAGAAGGTCATCGACATATTGAAGGAGAGTAGAGTCAGGACAGGTCGGGTGAAAGGATGTGAGGTCCTGGGCAAGAACTTGGCCAAAGAGATGGGGGCTATCCCTGAATCCCTGTGGGAGGACAGTCCAGGTAAGCTGACGAGAATAACGGGTGTGAGGGTCAGTCCACGTAAAAGCAAAGATATCCTGAAATTCTGATGACAAGGGAATAGAAAAGAATGCATCTTTGAAATCTAGGATCAAGAAGTGGGTAGTAGTGGCATGGATCTGAGAGAGGCAGGGGTAAGGGTTGGGCACTAGCGGGTGGATGGGGACCACAGAGGAGTTGACAAGGTGAAGGTCTTGAACCAGCCTGTAGGACCCGTTAGGTTTCTTAACTGCCAGAATGGGGGGTTTTGAAAGGAGATTGTGTAGGCCTAAGATACCCCTTTCATAATAAATCCTGGATGATGGGTTCTAATCCGAGGAAGGCTGTGGTTGTGAGTAGATATTGTGGTTGACTAATATATCTTGAAGGGTCGTGTAAGACAATATGAATAGGACTTCATTTAGCCATAGAGGGTGTAGTTGTGTCCCAAACCTCAGGGTTAACTGGTTTAGATAGTCGTGGGAGACTGCATGAAGGAGGTGTATTTGCCCCTAGGAACATCATGAGGAAATGAGAGGTAGAATAATGTGGGGCGATATGTGAATGGTGACTTTTAATAGTGAGAGTATGTCATTAAGACATGACGGCCATCTGGGGTTTCTGGGTCGAGTTTTGTGTACTGTTGAAGGGCCTTGGTTAGTCTATCCTGGAAATCTGAAGGTGTTTCCTCCTTCCTTTGAATGACCTCCTGCACCTTTTGAAAGTTAACAGCCTTGCGGGTGGCCTTTTTCAGCCCCGCCAAGAGACAGGATGTAAAAAGGTCACGAAACTGTAAGCCTTCATGGGTCTTGTAATCCCATAGGCGATCCTGCTCTGGGACAGCATGAGGGCCTGTGGGGTGGGTAGGATTGGTCCTATGATTTTCATCAGCATGGGCTTGGGCTAGCTCCCAGACTCATTGCCTTTCCTTGGGGAGAAGTGTATTGGCCAAGAGCATGTAGATGTCATGATGAGTGAGGCTACATACTTGCAGGACCCATTGAAACTCCCGAATGTAAGTGGTGGGGTCAGTGGTGAAAGAGCCTAACTTCCTCTCTAGCTGAGTAATGTCCGACATGGAAAACGGAACGTGGACTCTGATGACACCCTCGGGACCAGCTACCTCACGAAGGGGTGCAATTGTCTTGGGGGTGGGAAGGAGTCCCTTAGACCTGGTAACAGGAGGACTGAAAGAGGAAGGCGGTGAACAGGAAGGAGAGGGAGAGGAAGGGAGTGTCTCTGTGGAGGAGGAGGAGGTGGAGCAGGCAGAAGAGGGTGGAGGAAAGAGGGATGAAATGGAAGGCGGAGGATCCATGGAATTAGGCAGAGGAAGACGAAGGTATAGCGGGAGAGAAGGGGCAGATGGGGCTGGGGGATAAGGTGGGGGTTCATCTGCTTGGTCGAATGAGGAAGAATCTGTGAAGTCAGGAATAGAAGTAGGGGAAGAGAGGGGTTTTCAAGCAAAGAGGACCTGAGAGGGAGGGCAAAAGGAGCAGAGAGCAGGGTGCTGTGTGTGAAGGCTAAAATCTTAAATGCAGGGAATCTCCCTCCACTTTTTCAGATGCTGGCAGTAGTTAAAAAGGTCCTGGAAGAGGTTTGGATCTAAGGAGCCTTCTGGTGGCCAATGATTGCCATTATCCAGTGGATATGTAGGCCAATCATGGGTACAGATTTTGATTAAAAGTTTGGGCTTGATGTCTGGTGTGAGGGAGAGTGTGGCCAGATTTTTTATTAAACATTTGAGAGGTGAGTCTTCAGGTGAAGACTAAGAGGTGCCCATAGTCACAGGGAGAGATGGGAGAGAGAGAGAGAGAGAGAGAGAGAGAGAGAGAGAGAGAGAGAGAGAGAGAGAGAGAATAGGAGTAAGCAAGAAAGACAAAGAGAAAACCCGGGCTGGAACGGCTTCCAGGAAGCTCAGGGCAAACGGGGGTCAGGTGGGCGTCCCCAAAATGACAAGCCATCACGAGGAAATACAGAGGGCACTACCTGGTCATCACCAGTGAAGTGCGATCTGTGAAACCAAAAGGAATTGGAGCCAAGGGCAACCTGACGTCAGGAAAGTTTTCAACTGCAGCAGAAGAAGTCAGTAATGAAAACAAAACTCTGGCTCTGACAGAATGCAATTCCAGGCCGGGAGTTCAGTTTTCGCAGAGCAGAGAGGCAGCTTCAGCCAGACACAGCAACCCCACAGGATACAGCAACTCTAGCCGGCAGCAGCAGCGGCAGTGGAGCAGGAAAATCCATAAAGCCTCTCGTGTAAACTCAGAAGCCTCATGCCCCAAAAAGAAACGAAACACCAGAGGGTCCACTGCAACTAGTAAAGGTCTTAGTGGGAGGAATTCCCTCTCCCCTACCAGGCATCTGGAGTGTGCCTGACGATCACTGTCACAAAACCAGTGGCAGCCTGAAGGGAGTTGGCGAGCCGGGGTCAGGGGAGGATTACTTACATCAGATCAGTGGTGAGTGCAGAAAGCTGGCATCTGAAAAGAGCGGACTAGGGCAGAGTGTCTCGGCGGAGTGGGGGACGGGGCTCTTGTTGGAAAGAGCTCACCCATATCCTCTCACGGGGCACCAGAATGAAAGAACTCCCCATGCAAAGACACTTCACCAGAAAATCCAATTTTATTGCAAAAAGCTGTGTGCTTATATATAACTAAGGGGGAGATGGAAGGGCTTAGATAAATGGCAGGCAACCCATTTATTGGCAACTTCTTTCAGATATCACCTCCGGAGCCCAGGAATTTGTTCTCATTGGGGCTAAGGTTCTCCGCCAGCGAGATTTGAAATTGGAGGAGGCGGGAGAGTTCACACGGGCGGGAACTTTTCACGCCACTGCAGGAAAGAAGAAGGTAGGAAGAAAAAGTCCTTAGGCGCCATGTTGGGAATTTTCTCTGGGTTATGGCTGCCGTGTATACTTTTCCCAACAATGAATATACCAGACAGTGCCTTGATTGACTGGTTTTCATAAAAATGGTTTTTAACAGAGATGCCAGTAAGTTGCATCCTGCTGAGTAGTGGGCCTAGAGCAATGGTGGGCAGGTGTGTGATAAAACATCTGTGGGGTGGCCATGTGGATCCGCCATTGGCTTCCAAATGGCTTGTGACTGACATGGTGAAGCCAGCAGACCCTTATATGTAAAGGCATCTTGATATATGGAGAAGTTTCAGGACATTGTTCAGAATCAGGTTGCTATAGTCAAGGAGGCAAGCTATGTGGGATAGAAGTCTTGTTCTTTTATTCTCCTGCAGACCCTGACCCACCACACGTTACAGAACTCCCTCCCGCACTGTGTCCCAGTTGAAAACCTTGCATATCGTGAAGCAAATACAAAACTCCCAGTGCAACAGCAAGAAACACCATGAAAATGGAGGATGACCATATGGTTTCACAGTCCACATGGTAGACATTTAGCCCCCAGTGGCCACAGTTTACCTAAAAAGAGAGAATTCAGCACTGCTGACTCATGTTCATTGAAAAAGAGGAAACCATGTCCTCCAGGTCTCATAGATTCAGTCAGAGCTTTGATGGTCTCACTAGAAAGGAAGCTAAAGCTCCTGACAACAACATATGTTTCAAGTGCCCAACCTCACAGGCAGATTCTCAAGAATTCTCTAGGCCAGTAGACCTCCATGTTTGTGGAGTGTTTACCCTGTCCTTTACTTTTGGAAACTCCTCTACCACTTCCAAGGTTTTGAACTCCTGAGCATATTCCATTCCAGATATGTATTCACAGATTTTCTAACTCTTCTCTTCTAATTGTGTCTTACTTAGGGCAAAGGTATTCTCAAGGCATTGTTCTGGATGAGAGTGGGAAGATTTTTGTGTAGCACATATTTACATACACATTGGATTCATTTTCAAATTTTCCATTCGAAATACTGAACCCCTGATACTAACCCATACCGTACTAGACTCTGACTACAAATCCTAATATGATGGAGAAAAATAACCCAAATAGAATAGAAATACAAGCAGTTCACAGGAGGCACGGTGTATATTTGGTCTTGCCTTTTGCATGATATAGGTTAGGAGTTATAAATCTTGTCAATTTTTTGTTGAAATAGTTTTCCATGTGTTTGGAAAGTTAACAAATATGTGAATTTCTGTTTCCCTTTCTCTGTAGGCTATTCAGCACATGTATTTTCATATACACATATAGAATCTTACCTGGTATCACACGTACATTCCTGTGAGGTGGCTAACTTGGCAGATACAAAGTGTGAGAAGAGATCACTCCTCCTAAACGCTTTTGGAACTGAAAATTCGAACTGTGAGTGAGCTTCCTAGTTGAACAACATTATACATAAATCCATGTTCAGTAAAATTAATATTTTTGGATCTGTAGATGATATATATTTCACGATGAATTTTGATTGGCATATATATTGCTACTTTTTAATGTCTTTGTTTGTGTTTTGTATATATATATATATATATATATATATATATATATATATATATATATACTCTCCAGATTTTTTAAAATATGAAATATATGCATCTTATTATTCACTCCCTACATTTATTCATGTTCATGTATGTGGATTTATAGTAAACTTTTCACAAGATTATTCTCAGAAGTATTCATTCACCTGAAATACATATTTTTTTTCCTAGTTCTGAAAACTAAATTCAGTGACTGTTGCATACAAATCCTAATATTTCTCCAGTAACTGATTCAGTTTAACATTAATGCAAGTAGATTCCTATGGGACATCATGTATATTTTGATGTTAGTTTTTATTCAACACTGGTTCATTACTATTTCTTCAATTTATGCACATCATAGTATATATATTTCATCCAGAAGTTAGTAAATTTGTACGCATTTGTTTCGCTTTCAATCACTTCCTGCTTCAGAACACATGTATTCCTCCATGTTTCTTGACTGGTCTTTTCATGAGACTTCTTCCC
The DNA here is from genome assembly GCF_048772815.1 of Callospermophilus lateralis. Taxonomy (NCBI): domain Eukaryota; kingdom Metazoa; phylum Chordata; class Mammalia; order Rodentia; family Sciuridae; genus Callospermophilus; species Callospermophilus lateralis. The sequence goes on from NW_027514186.1 coordinate 174,535, forward strand.
AAACACATTATTTTTGATTTCCATAATCACTTTTGAAGCAAAACTCATACACTCTTCATGATAAACCATAACCCTAATATTACTATTAGATGTATAACTCGTTGGAATGAATGTATGTATATCAATATAAGATTTCCTGTATTTTTTCAGATATCAATTTGATCCATTATTTAAAGTTGGAACTAGTTATATTATTTATTCACAGTATGGTCTACTCATGAATTATCTCTATATTCATAGACACAGAGTACACCTATTTGTACACCCAATACTAATTTTATGTCTTCAAAATATTGCTGCAAGAAATGGTGGAAGAAATACTCATGTCTCCTGATCTATATATTCATTTTATCAAAGTAATATTTTGGACACAAAAAGCAAAGGTCATACTTATGATTGTACCAATGTAAAAGTCATTCTAGCATTGGAGGAAGAGACAACCAAGAGACTGTCTCATGCAACAGCAAAGGGTTTATTCGGGGTCCAGAATGCTGGGGCTCAGACCTAATTTGAATAGAGCCTAGAGCCCTTAGGACATCTTAAGCAGAGCTTACATACTTAACTTGGAGAGGGAAGGGAAGGAAGTTTATTGGTGGTTCAGGGCGAATGGACGGTTTGTGTGCAACTGAGTGAGGGATTACATTCTGCAGTTTGGCATTTGGGGACAGCACATTCTGGGAACAAGATTACCAAACACTTCTCAAGATTTCAATAGTGTTTTGTTAAGAATACAGAAAAACAGGAAGTGACAAATACCTATTTTATTAATCTTTCATTCCCCACTTGTTCTTCTGGTTACGTTTAATCATAAAAGTGATGATTGAGGGGTGTCACATTTTATGTCTGCTAGTGGGGTATATTGTTGTCTGATTACCAAAATTTAACTTGTCCAATTTGAGCTTGAAGAAATGAAACTACACGGAAGAGCAAACAGGGTCTAGAGTTACCAATAATATGATGATTATTAATGGACCGGCCAAAGCTGATAAAAGCGTAGTTTACCAGAAGGACTGTGTGAACGAAGACTGTAACCACCCTTTTGGGGCCTCTCTCTCTCGTTGATGCGCTTTAAGGTGTCTTCTCAATTTACTCATAGATAATTTTACAACCAGTATGATCGGAATAAAAACAACATTCTTCCCTCAATACAGCACAATGGCCCCCTTTTCTCATGAAGAGGAGGTCCAACCCTCGCCTTTTCTGTAAAACAACTTCAGAGAGAGATTTTAAAGATTCCTGTAAGGCTGTGATGGAGGTTTAATATCTTAAAGCTTTGTTCTACTGCTGCTTCTAATTGGGTCATTTGTTGTGTTCCATGGACTACGGCAGTGGTTCCTGTGCCCAGCCCTGCAGCAACTTCTATTCCTAATAGGATGGCTAAAGTGAGGAATACAGATTCCCGGCAGAACCGGGTTGTATGCCCCCCGCTATTTGATCTTAATGAACCTGCATCATGATAGAGCACTCTGGGAAACATCTGCACCATTACATAATTAATTGCACCAGTTGACAATTTTATGAAAACATAAACAATGTTTAAGTATATAGAATAATACTCTTGTTGGTATGGACAGGGCAAGGCACCTAAGATAGCACCGAAAACAGAGAAACAGTCCTATTTGGTTGCAACCAGATATAGAGGGCATTGCTTCTGTTGTAATCAATTAATCCCTTGAACCCCAAGTTTAGGTAGTTTTAGAATTTTGTCCCCAATATGTAATGGAAGGGGCTCAGAAGTTCACAGTCTGCAGAAGTCCACAAAAAGCAGTTTTTGTTTCTTTTTTTTTTCCTCTGTTCTGGGCAAGTTAACTTTTTAAGGACACCTAGGAGAGGGAGAGCTTTTTTCTTCTCTTTTTTGTTTTCTCCCTGCCAGCTGTTACCATGGGGTCCAGTTGGTAACTTCTTTATCTTACAAATGTAGCCATACCTGTGAAGCCCCAGCTCAAGGCCAGAGGCCTTGTTCACATATTTTGTGAAAAATTAGTAAGGGGCTGTCTAGCTTAGGAGTGCTGATTTTTCCAGCCAGTTGCCAAGTAGAACAGGCAACACGAAAAAAGGAAGTTTGTCTACATTGAACTCTTTTATAGGGACTCTTTTGCTGAAAGTCCTAAAGTCAGCCTTGGTGAAGAATTTTGGAGAAGGTCAGTTAAGACTTTTTTGTGGGCCTTTTACAGAGGGGAAAGATGGGGAAGGCAGGGGGGAGAGCAGCTACATGGATCTGTGTATGAGAAAGGAGAGATGTAAAAGAATAATGAGAAAGGGGTTTGGGATTTTCCTAGCAACAAAATCGTGAGCAGTAGAACAGGTAGAGCAGAGGGGAAGACGGGAGTGAGTATCCCAAAAAGTCTCTGAGGGACCTTAAATTCTTAGTAACCTGTTTTCAGTGATGACAAAGCAACTTTAAAAGCCATTTTTATTACATCTTGGATAGGGTTCTGAGGGCTCTCGTCAGCTGGTTTGAGCTTTGGTATAGCTGGTAAGAGGACCTGGTGGGACCCTGTGCGGGCACTGACAGAAGAAGAGAGGAGTGAGTTGGTGGAGGGGTGCCTCACTACCTGCTACCTCAGCAAGGGGGCAATTGTCTGAGAACCGAGGTTTGGGTTTTGATCTAGAAATTGGAGGGGAGAAATCAGGTTGCTGAGGTGGGAGTGACAGCAGAGATTCTGGAGCAGAAGGCAGAGGGTGAGGATCTATTGGAGAAGCATAGTTCAGGATGTGAGAGAAGGAGGGAATTGGCCTGCCCATAGGGGAATCTCCTTTCACCCTTTTGAGCACTTGCAGAAGTTAAAAAGGTCACACAGAATTTGAGGATCCAGAGACCCATCTGGGGGCCATCAGTTTTGATTGTCTAATTGGTAATATGGTCAATGCTGTGTACTGAATTTGATGAGGAGTTTGGATTCCACCAGGCAGCCCCTGTATGCTCACATCCCCATGACTTACAGAAGAAGTCGGCTTTTGCCCCACACAGCCATGGCTGTTTGTGGTTTTGATAGTCCGCCGGGAAAACATAGTCATCTAGGCTAGCCAACCTGCATCTGGCTGGTGTGTCCCTACATCCATAATGTTTGTTTCCATTATCTATGGTACAGAAGGCATTTAACGGAATTTTAGTGGGATCCTCTTCTTCAGGGATATCCCAATAGGAAGGACCTATAACCAGCTGACAAATATCTGGGTGGAGAGATGGCCACCAGGTCCCTAAGGGGGCTGTATGTGAGATAGATCATACTTCTTCTCTAGTAGGATTTGTGATTAGCCATCGCTGCTGTACGGGCTGATGAGCATTAGGACTACTTGTGGCCAAGGGGAGAATCTATAGCCTTATCCACCTCTTGAATACACCATTTGAAAGGGTTACCACTCTTTTCCAGTATCCAGCCAGAGTCTGGAGAGGGCGCAGGCTTGAGATGAGAGGCATGGATCCAGCAAGTGATTCCGTCTACATATACCACTGTAGGTGTTATAAGTAGCACCTGGTATGGTCCTTTTCAGCCGGGTTCCAGGGATGACACCTGATGTCGTCTTATGTAGACGAAGTCTCTTACTTGATATCCATGTGGAGTCCCCTCGTCCCCAGGGTGGTAGGCAGTGGCCAGCTGTTTCCACAGGTATCGCTGAGTTCTTTCAAGAGCTTTTAGTCTGTCAAGCAAGTATTTCTTGCATGAAACAGTGCATAAGGCAGGAACATACTCTAATCTTTTATGCCGGTCTCTAAGCTTAATTTCGTTTAGGTCTCTTTAATGGTTCTATTTATTTTTTTTTCCTGTCCTGAGCTCTGGGGTCTATATGCACAATGTAACTTCCAATTAATCCCCAGGGTCCTGGCTAAGCTCTGACTCACCTGGGCCATGAACACCGTTCAATTAACAGACCCTATTACCTTAGGCAGGCCGTGTCTTAGAAAAATATCTTTCAGGATGTACTTGACCACCGTTTCAGCGGTTGTTTTTTTTTTTTTTTTTCTTTTTTTTTTTGTGAGAAAGGATTCAATCCATGCTGAAATTGTATTTTCAAAGACTAAGAGATATTTAAGTCCATACCTTGCTGGCTTAATTTCAGTGAAGTCCACTTTCCAGAATTGTCCTGGTCTGGTTACTCGTAGGTGCTTTCCTGCAGGAAGCTTGGAAGTGTAAGCATTAACCAATTGACAGAACCGACAGGCTTTTGTGAGTTATTTCCTTTCACTGTGAGTGAGTTAGTCGAAATCTCTGTTCCTGATCATTCAGGAATGCCTGCAGTTTCTTTGAACCAAGGTGAGTAAGTTGATGTACATTTTTAATGTAGTGTAGGGCTTTCTGAAATTGCAGGCTGGGCTCAGTGAAGTTGAGGAGTTCAGTGTCAGTGTTTTAAATGTTATAAAAAGATTGCTGGTGCTAAAGGGTCCATTGGAATTGGGCATCCTCATTTAACAGAGGGTATAAAGGAGCCGCAAAGAACACAAACCCAGGTATCCATAACGTGCAAAAGCCAGCAGTCCCAAGAAACTCTCTGTGTTGTCCCCTGTTAGATGGCAGTGGTATCTGCACAACAGTTTGTTTTCTGGGCTCAGTGAGCCATCATTTACCGCCCCTAATGGAATACCCCAGGAAGATTACTTCTTGCTGGCAAATTTGGGCCTTTTTGGCCGAAGCTCTATACCCGAGTTCAGCAATTTCAGATAATTGTGCTTGGGTCCCAGACTCACAGTTTTACTTGGTGTTGGCAGCCAGTAGCAGGACATCCACATATTGAAGCAGAGTGAATTTGGGGTGCGTAGTTCTGAAGTTGTTGAGATTTCTGTGGAGGGCTGAATCAAAGAGAGTGGGGGAATTTTTGAACCCCTGTGGGTGTTTAGTCCAAGTTAGTTGACCAGACGTTCCAGTTTCTGGCTCTACCCAGTCGAAAGCAAACAGAAACTGACTATCTTTATGCAGAGTCAAGCAAAAGAAAGCATCTTTTAATTCCAGAAGAGTATACCATTTTCACTCAGCTACAGCAAACGGTTTATTGGGGGTCCAGCATGCTGGGGCTAAGAGCTCACATGAAAAGAGTAGAGAGCCCTGAGAACAGCTTAAAGAGAGCTTATATACTTTTCTTGGAGAGGGCATGGAGGGAAATTTTTGATGGGTCAGGGCGAGTGGGTGGTTTGCATGCAACCAGGTGAGGGAGTACATTCTGCAGTTTGGCAGTTGGGGACAGCACATTCTGGGAACAAAATTAGCAAACAGTTATCAAGATTTCAACAGTGTTTTGTTAAGCATACAGAAAAACAGGAAGTGACAACTACCTATTGTATTAACCTTTCACCAAAGCAAAATGCAAAGTGAGCATGGAATACTAAAATCAACCATGTCCAGATTGCCTAATGCTCTGAAATGTCAATCCTATTGGTGTCTACATATTTGTTTCTTCCTAAGATTATACATTCAACTTCAACCATGTTGAAAATGTCTAATCCTATCACTCACCTTATACTTTGCCTGATTTTCTAATGTCTCTATTGATATCTTTTTCCTACATATTTTCTCCAGTTCATCATTGTGAATGACTTTTCACATGTGCTAATATTTACATTCACTCTCTAAATGAAACAATATTGCTAATGAACTTTTGGTCCGATTCCTATACTCACCCTTTTTACTAAACCTACCGACTATCTTTCTAATCCTATGGACTATTCATTTTTGACTGGATGTTCTCTTCTACATTCAATCATCCAAGGTACAAGGTCTTATGCCATTGCATATCGATTTATCTGAGACATCTGTGCAGAACATAATTCAAAGCTAAGTATCCCACTAAAGGGCCCAATGCCCTTCAGGGCTTCAAATTGTACCTAGATTTTCTGGTTTCATACTTATATTTCACGGATATATTCTTGTGAATATTGCAGGTTCCCAATACCATTATTCATTCCGCAGAATGATGCCTAACCCAAATAGAATATGTTATTAACCCTAACCATACACTGTTCTCTCAATCTAACTTTACAGAAGAGCATAGACAGAGTTGGTCTTACAATACAGGCATGTAGGTGATCTTCCAATTGCTGAGAACCTCAAAGGTTGATGCAGAAATGATCCCAGGAGAAGATGTAGGCAGATATAAAGGACCTGAGAGAGCAAAAGTCATCTTCCATTGCAAACAACCTGGTCAGGATGAAACGATGTGTCTGAATCAGCCTCTCTCTTGTTAATATAAAGAAGATGGACCAAACCAGCCCTGTGTGGAGAGCTTCTCCTCGGTCCCTATGGTTTATATACCATTCTAACTTGTGAAAGTGCCACAGGAAGTAGGGGCAGCCACTATCTCAAGGAACCCTTGGAAGCCACTGTTAGGACAAAGTGGTTGCCAAGGCAGTGACCTCATTCCGTTCCTGAAGGAATTGACCTAAGTCACATCTTTGGTGATGGAACTCCCTGAACTTGTTATCCAGGAAGCCACGCACACAGAGCCAGTCCCAGTCCCAGTCCAGGTTGGCTCACTTGTTTGGATTTACCAAGGACAGAGTCTGTCTTTCTTGATACCTAATGATTTGAGGATGGCCAAATGCAAGTAGAGCTCTGAAGACGGGCCTTTCCGGAGAAAGCAGGTAGTGGTCAGCCCAGGCTTCTGACAACTTCACAGAGTTGGACAAGGAGACTGGATCTGAGACAGGACAGGCCATTTCGGGGGAACATAGTATGGTCCACCAGTCAGAGGACACTCTGGAAAGTCACAGACTCACTTGGGGGAAGGAGGGGCCTTTGTGAATGTGGGTGTGAGTTTGTGGATTTGTCTCATGTTCTCAGAATAGGTAGGAAAGTCAGTATGTTTGGTTAGGAGTGGACTGTTTCTAGAAAGTCGTTTGACAAGGTGAGTGTTTCTATGTCTGTGTATCTCACTGTGTCCGTGCTTGAAAATATTAGAAATAAGAATTCATCAATGGATGTGTCCTGTCTAGTAGAAAGCTTCCCAGCATTCATCCTGCCCATTTTAGGAATGGATTGCAGGTTTCATTATTGATGGGCAACACCTACTATCTTCCCAAGATCCTGTTTTCTTCCTGAATTCTGGCCACTCTCCAGAATAGGCTCATGGTTTTGTGTCCAAGATATGTACGACCTCCAAGCTCTGTGACATGGCCATGTACTGGATAGCTGAAGGGAATGCGAGCATCTCAGAAAACTCAGATATCAGTGTGACCAGGAAAGTCTCAGTGGAGAAACCCTGCTTTGGGCCTTTTGCTAACCTATTTGCCTGTTGCCATGAATATCAGGAAGGTCTTTGCCTCAGGCCAGCCCTTTGTGAATCCTGAAGAAAACTGTTTTCAAATGGTAATGAATGGGCATCACCTGTGGCTCTTTGCTTAAATGCTTTGTAAAGGGATGTGTCTGAATCTGCCTCTTTGCCCTGTGTGAGGTAGTGGCTTAGATTCTCAGCACCAGTTGGATCTAAAGAAAAATCCAATGTGTGCATCCAAAACCAAAATGCAAAAAAGATCAGTCATGGTGTATGAAGTCTCTCACCTTCCTCTTTTAGGTTCCTGACCTCCATCAAGTGAGAATAGGGATCCTTTGGGACAAATGAGTTCTTTCAAGCCCTGCAGAGATGATTGGGTTTTCTCATGACTCCAAATCACATGAAGAAACTATACCTGACAGTCAGTAGGCCTCAAATTGGAGAAGCAGAGCAGTATTAACGGCAGACCTATGTGATCAATCCTGGTTCACAGAAAGGGTGTCCAGGCTTCCCTGTGGTTAGGCAAATGAAGGGAAAGAAACCTTATTTTGGAAACTCTTTTAGGCTGTGACATTCATGGAAACATCCAGCCAGAGGTTATGATGAATGTATATATGGAAGAAGATGAGGGCCTTGGGGGAGTGTTTTGGTTTTAATTGTGGTCATTTGTGTGGAGTTTGGAAGAGATGACTGGGTCCACCTGGGCTTGAACTCTGATGTGATTCCCTTCAGAGACTGAGTTCTGTAACTGACCTCAGAGAAGTAATTGCTTTGGAATGGGATATGTCTTAATCAGCCTCTTGGCCCTGTGTGAGGCTGTGGCTTTGATTACCAGCACCGTAAGGATCTAAAAAAAGATCCCATGTCTGCTTCCAAAACCAAAATGACCAAAATTGCAGTCATTGTTGATGAAGTCTCTCGCCTTCCTTTGTAAGGTTCTGAAAGAATAAAAGAAATTGAAATTGAAACGTAAAGAAGCAGGTTCTGTAAAGTATCCAGGCTGCACTCAGAGCCTGAAATTCCTGTGGCAGTTAAGACAATTCCTGGAACTGCCCTTTAGATGTGTGTTGAAATCTTCCCTGACCACCTAGTTACTTAACAACCTCTTCTCAAAAACCGTGCAGCTCAGCACATATACATCTCAGGGCTTCAACCAATCATTTTAAATGTATACCCCTTCTCAGGGCTAACCAATAACACCCTGCCTGAACTATTCTCACCAATGAATGTGCAAATCATGTTTTAGAGTTGTTATTTGATTTTCCCACGTTATACGGTGATTTGCTAAAGGAAGCTATGATGTATGTTAAGTCCCTGCCCTCTCTAAAGAATGTATATAAAATCTGCTCATGTTGTTCTCGGGGCTCTTTGTTCCTTGCTCCTCTGAAGTGAGCTCTGAGCCCCAAAATGCTGGACCCCCAATAAACCCTTTGCTGTTTCATGAGAAATTCTCTTGGTGGTCTTTTCCTCTGACGTGTGGCCCACCTTTTCATCTGGAGGCCCTAGCTGAGAAATCCAGCAGTGACGAAAAAAAGACCCCAACGGACTCCTTTCAGAGTAAGTAAGGTGCCTCTTTCTGGTTTCAGGTTTCAGGTTAGGGCTTGGCAAAATGGCTGTCGGTGAAGAACATTAGCTCTCTGCGACGGTGGCTGACAGATGTGTCACAGAGCCACAGGCCACGTCCCGGGGGGACACTCCAGAGGACTCGGGAAATAGAGGATTAGTAGTTTCCTCAACTTGGTTATTTTTTGCTTCACGATTCGGTTTTCCAGCCCATCAGGTTTTGCTGGCTACTCAGTTTTGTTCATTGTCAGGAACTCATGTTGAGTTTACTGTCTGTCTTTATTGTCTAACCCATCATGTTTTGCCAGTTACTCAGTTCTAATCTTTGTCTTGGACTCATGTTAAACGTTTACTGTTTGTCTTTGTCTGTGTCATGTTTGTGTATTCACTGTCCCTGTTTGAGTAACTCCCATTATGGGACATTATGGGACAAAGCACTTCCATGCCTCTGTCCCTTAACCTTGATCATTGGACTGATGTCCGCTCAAGTACCAAGAATCTTTCTTTTTCAGTAAAATGCGGACGTGGCAGACTCTCTGTGCTTCAGAATGGCCCATCCTAGGAGTCGGATGGCCCCCAGAAGAATCCTTCCACTTCCCTCTAATCCGAAAAGTCAGAGATATTGTCTTTCACCGGGGCCACGTGGCCACCCAGATCAACAGCCATATACCCCTTGCCCCACGATCCTATCATTCCAACATTCTGCTCCTCCCCCTCTTCCCTCCATTCTGAGTCACAAGACTGGACACTCCTCTCTCTCCTTATCCTCTACCCTCGCCCCCAACCCACAACATGTTCCAGATGATTCTCCCGCCGCTGACTCAGCCTCTCCGCCGCTAGAGGCAATTGGGCCAGACCCAAGCCCTCCAGGGGACTTCCCCGCAGCAGCAGCAGCCCCTGCTCCCCTGAAGGAAGCTGGGCCACCTAAAAAAACCCGCAGGAGATGGATAATAGAAAACTCGGAAGCCCCTGTGATCCTCCCTCTCCATCCCTATGGGCCCATGAACCGACCCAACTGGGACCCCAACACCTTTAAATGTAGGTAGCATCTGTCCACTTATCGCCGTTCTCTAATAGTGGGTCTCTGAGCGGCCGCCAGAGGGCCGACTAATTTGTCCAAGGTAAGAGAGATTATCCAAGGGCCTAATGAGTCTCCTTCTATGTTTCTGGAGAGAATTATGGAAGCCTATAGGAAATATACTCCTTTTGATCCTCAGGCAGAAGACCAAAAGGCATCTGTTGCAATGGCCTTTATCGAGCAGACTGCCCTAGATATTAAGAGAAAGTTACAATGTCTAGATGGATTATAAGATATGACCTTAAGAGATTTAGTCAGAGAAGCTGAGAAAGCATTTTATAAGAGAGAAACTGAGGAGGAAAGGGAATAGAGGAGAGAGAGAAGGAAAGGGAACAAAAGAAGGAGGAAAGAAGCAAATGGCAGAGTAAAGCATTGCCTAAGGTTCGGGTCACAGCAGCAAATAGGCCAGAAGTTAAAAAGCAGGGATACATAAAGGGTTACCTGGGCCCACGCCAAAGGCTGCCCCTGGCCTCAAATCAATGTGCCCACTGTAATAAAAAAGAACACTGGGCCAAAGAGTGCCCCCAAAAGAAGCAGCCACGCCAGCCCGCCGTGCTGACTCTAGAAGAGGACTAGAAAATTCGGGGCTCAGATCCCCTTCCCCAGCTCATAGTAACATTTGAAGTTGAGGGGAACACAGTGAACTTTGAAGTGATTACAGGAGCAGTATACTCAGCCCTTAAGACTTCACTGGCCCCCCTATCAATTAAATGGTCCCTAGTTCAAGGGGCTAATGGCAGTAGATATCGGGCTTGGACAACTAAGATGAACATGGACCTCGGAAAGGGAAACGTCCACCACTGTTTCCTAGTAATTCCAGAATGCCCGGCCCCATTGATGGGCAGGAATCTGCTTACCAAACTCCGGACTAGAATAACCTTTAAACCTAATGGTTCCCAAGTGGAGGTTCTATAGCGTTCAGTATAAACTCCCATAGTCACATCTTTGACTATGTCCATAGAAGATGAACATCAACTCTTTGCGCCCCATAGGACTAATCAAACAGGCAAACTACCCCATAAATGGATAAAAGATTATCCTAATGCCTGGGCAGAAACTGCTGGGTTAGGTCTAGCCATCAACAACCTCCAATAGTAGTAGAATTAAAAGCCTCTTCGTCTCCAATTAGTGTTAAACAATATCCTCTAAGCAAAGAAGCTAAGGATGGGATAAGGCCCCATATTCATAAATACCTGGCTCTTGGGGTCCTAAGGCCCTGTCAATCAGCCTGGAACACCCCCCGGTACCAGTAAGAAAGCCAGGAACTGGGGACTACCGTCCTGTTCAAGACCTAAGAGAGATCAACAACAGAGTGCAGGACATTCACCCCACAGTACCCAATCCATATAATTTGCTTAGCACTCTGAATCCGTAGCGGAAATGGTACACTGTGCTGGACTTAAAAGATGCTTACTTCTGCTCGCCTCTACATAAGTACTGTCAGTTGCTGTTAGCTTTAGAGTGGATAGACCCAGAACCTGGAACATCTGGCCAACTAACCTGGACTAGACTCCCACAGGGGTTCAAAAAATCCCCCACTCTCTTTGATGAAGCCCTCCACAGAGACATCAATGACTTCAAAACTGCACACCCCGAAGTCACCCTACTCCAATAGTGGATGATCTTCTACTGGCAGCCGACACCAAGGAGACCTATGAGTCTGGGACCCAAGCACTATTATTCGAGCTTGCTCGGCTTGGATATAAGGCTTCTGCCAAAAGGCCCAAATTTGTCAGCAAGAAGTAATCTTCCTGGGTTATTCTCTCAGGGGTGGCAAACGATGGCTCCCTGAGCCCAGAAAAAAAAACTGTTGTGCAGATACTGCCCCAATCTAATAAGAGAAAACTCAGAGAGTTTCTTGGTATTGCCAGCTTTTGCAGGTTATGGACTCCTGGGTTAACATCTTTGGCTGCCCCTTTATACCCGCTGATAAAGGGGGATGCCCACTTCCAATGGACCCCTGAGCACCAACAAGCTTTTGATAATGTCAAAAAAAGATGCTGCTATCTGCTCCGGCCTTAGCACTCCCAGATGTAGAAAACCCTTCACTCTCTACATCGAGGAAAAGAAAGGAATAGCACGGGGAGTGCTCACTCAGTCTTTTGGACCTTGGAAAAAGCCGGTAGCATATTTATCCAAAAAACTGGACCCAGTGGCTAGCGGGTGGCCCCATTGCTTAAGTGCTATAGCAGCGGCAGCCCTTCTAATAAAAGATGCTCATTAATTAACGTTGGGACAGAAGCTAACCATTATATCCCCCCATGCCCTGGAGAGCATGATCTGTTAGCCTCCAGAGAGGTGGCTATCAAACTCCAGAATAAACCACTACCAGAGCCTCTTGCTTGACAAAGACAGAATAACGCTGGGACCCCCTGCTCCACTCAACCCAGCTACACTGCTGCCAGAAGAATCATCAGGACCCGTCACTCATGAGTGTCAACACATACTGGCAAGGAAACCAGTATACAACAAGACTTGAAGGATCAGCCACTGCCTCGCCCTGAAGTCGTATGGTTTACGGATGGCAGCAGCTTCCTCCAAGATGGTAAGCAGCGGGCTGGAGCAGCAGCAGTTAGCAAAACTAATTTCATCTGATACTCGGGTCTCCCAGAAGGGACATCAGTCCAAAAAGCAGAACTGATTGCCCTTATGAAAGCATTGGAACTAGCAACAGGCAAAAGGGCCATCATATAAACTGTTAGCCACTATGCATTTGCCACTGTTCATATGCACGGGACTATTTACCAACAATGGGGGCTATTAACCTCTGCCGGGAAAGAAATAAAGAATAAAGATGAGATCCTCCACCTTCGCTCAGCAGTGCAGGGCCATAAGGAACTAGCTATAGTGCACTGTCCAGGGCACCAGAAGAGAAACAATCCCGTGGCAGTTGGAAACAGAAGGGCAGATGAGGAAGCTTAATTGGCAGCCCTAAACGGAGTGACTCTGTTAACTTTTTTCACACCGGGGGGAACAAAAATCAGGAGACTTGGCCGCCCCGGAACATTCAGGCAACTCATCATCTGAGGAGACAGATACAGAACTCTGGGACCCTACAGAGCCAAGTTTACAATTTCAAAAAGCCCACCTTTATGTCAAAGATGTACACCAGCTCAACCACTTAGGCTCAAAGAAGTTATAAGCACTCTTAAAGGACCGAATAAAGGACTTATTATTGACTGACTCACAGAGGAAAAAAATAGCTGAGCTGGTGACTAGAGCTTTTCAAGTCTTCCAATTAGTTAATACTTTCCCATCCAAGAGTCCTGCAGGGATGCGCATACGAGGAACCAGACCAGGACAATTCTGGGAAGTGGACTTTACTCAAATTAAGCCAGCAAGGTATGGACTTAAATATCTCCTAGTCTTTGTAGATACTTTTTCAGGATGGGTCGAAGCCTTCCCCATGAAGAAAGAAACAGCTCAGATGGTGGTCAAAAAGATCCTAGAAGACAGTTTTCCAAGGTTCGGTCTGCCTAAGGTAATAGGGTCTGATAACGGACCGGCATCCATGGCCAAGGTAAGTCAGGGATTTTCCAGGACCCTGGGGATTAATTGGAAGTTATATTGTGCTTATAGACCCCAGAGCTCAGGACATATAGAAACGATGAATAGAACCATCAAAGAGACTTAACGAAATTAATCTTGGAGACAGGCATAAAAAATTGGACTATGCTCCTACCTCATGCACTTTTTCGTGCAAGAAATACCCCTCCGCCTCTTTGTGTAACCTCACCCCTTATGAAATTCTCTACGGTGCCCCTCCTCCATTAAGGGACCTAACCCCAACTCTGAGATTAATGATTCCTTCAACACCCCCTTGCTAGACAGACTTAAAGCCCTTGAACAAACCCAGCACCCAGCGATACCTGTGAAAACAGTTGGCCACTGCTTATCATCCTGGAGACGAGGGAACTCCACATTGATATCAAGTGGGAGACTTCGTCTACATGAGACAGTGTCAGGTGTCATCCCTTGGAACCCTGCTGGAAAGGACCATACCAGGTGCTGCTTATAACACCTACAGTGGTGAAAGTGGATGGGATCACTTCCTGGATCCATACCTCCCATCTCAATCCTGCGCCCTCTCCAGACTCTGGCTGGAAACTGGAACAGACTGGTAACCCTCTCAAGTTGCATGTCCGTGGTGTGGGTAGGGCTATGGATTCTTCCCCTGACCACCAGCAGTCCTAATCCCCATCAGCCTTTTCAGCAACAATGGCAAGTTTTATAAATCCTACTGGGCAAGTAGTGTGGTCTATTTCACATACAGCCCCCTTATGGACTTGGTGGTCATCTCTCCACCGGGATATTTTTCAGCTTGCCATTGGCCTCTCTGACTGGGATCTCCCTGACATAGTGGACCCCACACAGATGCCACTCAAACCCAAACCAGGGCAACATAGACCAACTTACCCCATGAATTATTGATGTCATCTCCCCCAGCTCAGGTGTAAACTAGCCAGTCTTGTGTATTAAGTGTGCCCAGCTGATTTCTGAAGTCACAAACAGGCCCAAACCTGTGGAGGACCCAGTGACTTTTATTGTAGATCTTGGGGTTGTGAACACACGGGACCTACATTGTGAAACGCAAACTCCCCAGACAGTATGATTTGGGTAGGATGAAATGACATCTGGATTGATCCCAATAAATGTGCCGCTATCCAAGTGGTGTCAAAAACTTGCTGTGGAAAAAATAGTCTATGTTACCCCCTCAATATAACTTTCACTTCCAAAGGAAGGGGCTACCTCAGAACAACATGGCCTATGGGAAATACTTGGGGAATGCGATTCTATATTAATGGCCCTGGTTATGACTTTGGTCTCTGGTTCACCATCCGGCTTAAAAAGGAAGAAAATCCCACAGCAATAGGGCCCAATCCCCTCAAGTCAGGAATTAAGCCTCCTCAACCTCCCATGCCTAGATCTACCAAAACCCCTCTACCATATCATACTTCGCAGTTTCCATCTTTGCCTACTTCCCCAGTCCAGAGTACAGCTGACTCCTCCCCCTGGGAACTAATTAAAGGAACCTTTATGGTACTGAACTCCACACAGTCAGAACTCCTTGCATTTCAGCCCAGGTATTTGACAGCTCTGTACATTATTGTATAATGGTGCAGATACTCCCCAGGGTGCTCTATCATGATGCAGAATCCTTTGAAGGTCTACTAGGGGGACAACCAACCCGATTTTGCCGGGAGCCAGTGTCCCTTACTCTAGCCATCCTATTGGGGCTAGGAGCTGCTGCAGGAGTGGGTACAGAAACAGCTGATATGATCCATGGGTCACCACAAATGGCCTGATTAGAAACAGCAATAAATCAAGACTTGAAGACGTTAGAGACCTCCATCACACTTTTGCAGGAATCCTTAACCTCTCTCTCTAAAGTTGTTTTACAGAACAGTCGAGGATTAGACCTCCATTTCATGAGGGAGGGGGGCCTCTGTGCTGTACTGAGAGAAAAATGCTGTTTTTATGCTGACCATACTGGAGTTGTAAAATAATCCATGAGTAAATTGAGAAAATTCCTTGTAGAGCACCAGAGAGAAAGGGAGATTCAACAAGTGTGGTTTGAGTCATGATATACCCAGTCCCCCTGGTTAACTACACTCCTATCAGCCTTAGCTGGACCCCTGATCATGCTTATGGTGTTGATAACTGTGGGACCTCGTTTGCTTAACTACATAGTTTTCTTTCTCCAGGCTCAGATTGGGCAGGTAAAACTCATGGTAATCAGACAGAAATACACTTCACTGGCAGAAATAGAATGTGAGACCCCACAATAATTATGATTCATTACTTTTAAGATTAAAAGTAGGCAGAAAAAGGAGTGAGAAATGAAAGAATTAATGAAATTGAAATTGAAACGTAAAGAAACAGGTTTTGTAAAGTTTACAAGCTGTGCTCAGAACCTGAAATTCCTGTGTCAGTGAAGACAATTCCCAGAACTGCCCGTTAGATGTGTTGAAATCTTCCCTGACCACCTAGTTACTTAACAACCCCTTCCCAGAAACCGTGCATGTCAGCACGTATACATCTCAGGGCTTCAACCAATCAGTTTAAATGTATACCCCTTCTCAGGGCTGACCAATCACCCCCTGCCCGAACTGTTCCCGCACATGAATGTGCTAATCATGTTTTACAGTTGTTATTTGATTTTCCCACAGTATATGATTGTCGCGACCCCTTGCCCGCAAGGAAGACGCAACTCAGAAATCTTCTTTCAGCAGTTTATTCAGGCCTTGATTAAAGTATCTTCTAGTGACCCCCCTCCTCCCGAGCGCCCAAGCACAGTCTAATAAAGCCTCCCATGTACCAATCTTAAGCCGCCACGTGGATCTTTCTCATAGGGTAGCAAGGGATAGCGTGCCAACTCTCCATAAAAGGAGTTGCTTACTACAGGCCACAGTGGAAGCCGGCGCCATCTTCTAATGGCGGCCACAATCTACAACAATGGCTTACCACAGTTCCCCCTTCTATTTTATAAAACAATGCAGGCGAAAGTAGAGGTCCTATCCCACTGTGCAGAAGCGGCTGCAATGTATGGTTCAGTCCTAAGGAGGCGCCTTCCCCAGACCTGACCCCATATCAGCCGACGCCTTTTTTCGTAGGGCGGGGGCGTGGACGTCAAACCCGCATGCAATAGGACATGCTTTCCTTGAGGTCCGTTGAGGGATCACTCAAGTGCAGTGCTTTGCCTCGCATCCTGCATCTTGACGACGGCGAGAAGTAGGGCAACACAGGTAGCCTGGTATCAATAACAAATTTTTAGTTGGCAACACAATCCCTAAGCCCCAGAGGAAAGTAAAGAGTCTGTAGCCGAGAAGAAAGACCAGTCCTAAAACCCATCTGCGTGCAATGGTAACAAGACCTGCAGAGTGCAAGGGCTATTCAGTACTGGGGGAGAATAAGAAAGAGGACATGCCAATCCCAGTGCACTGTGAAATTAACTTGGGGTGCAATGGCCATGCCCAGAAAATCACTGTTTAAGATGCGCAAGCCAGATTTGCAGAGACATGCCATTTTCCAAGGCCGCAAGAGACTATACAATCATAGTCTTCTCCTGTGTATGGCGAGTTTTAAGGCGACAGAGAAGCCACAAACAAAGTATAATACCGAAGCAACACATTGCCCCCAAAATGCCCACTCCCACCCACTCCTTAAAGAAGGAAAAGGCAGAAGATAGCCAACTGGTGAATTGACCCAAAGTCACTGGTTCGACACGGGTACTATTCAAAACAGCAGTTTGAGTTAGTTGAGATTGGAGTAAGTTTTCTGCTTCCATGGACCAGGTTCCGGATAAATATTTCCCGATGATGTGGGAGGCATTCCTGGAATCATTAAATCTGACAGAGGTTATACACAAATGTGCACGTTGATCAACACAACCTAAATATACTAGATCAGACAATTTCTCAACTTGATCTTGAAGCAGATTTATCCTTTGATTAGCAGCCAGAATCCCAGATAAAATGTGTTGATTAATTCTACTTTGAGATTTATGTATGGTGGATATTTGTTGAATAACCTCATTAAGAGTGGCAGCAGTTTGTACTTGGCTGGCCATGGCTACTCCAGCTGTAACTGCTGCAGCAGCAGATACCGCCACAGCTGTCACTATAACTGCCATAATACCAAAATCTTTACGGGCTCTAATCAGTTCAACAATAGGAAAAGATTCCGGATCCACAGTAACTGGGATCGGGACAAAGGTTGGAATTTTCATAATCACTGCCACAGTCCAAGAGCCATTCCAACACTCAGTTAAATAACAGGTAACATTAGAACAATTAAGCATCCCCTGTGATGTATCATTAGCCAAAAGAAACAGGAACGGAGATTGGAGACAGACTGCTGCAGAGGATAACGTAGCATTACTTAATTGTGAGTTATGTGAAATATTTCCAAGTCTCCTACCTCGATCCGAGTCTTGGATACTACCAGAAACATTAAACAACCAGCTTTTGACTCCTCGTAATTGAGCCAAAGTGGAGATATCAGCTGTGGCTCCCTTTTCATTGGAAATTAACCATTGAAACCAAGACCAACCTGTTCCTATAGAGGAATTACAGTTGGAAGAATTATATAAGTATCTTTTATGAGAGGGGGAAAGAGAGAAACCCTTAGAGACCTGATGTTTCTCTCAAGAGTGATCTTGACAAGGCGTGAATGTTCGGGGGGGTATCCTGTTTGTTGATTAGCAAACTTGCCTTGTCCCAAAAGCATATCCTTATCCTAGGCAGGGCGTCTCGCTGCATGATTTTGAGCAGCTTGCTCTACTGCACCCTCTAGCATAAATGCTCTCCAATCCAAAATTTCCCTGGGGAGACACAAGCGCAGAATAGATTAGCCCAATCTGAAGGAGTCATACAAAATCTAGCAAGTCCCTCCACCTGAGTAAGGGTGAAAGCGGCATCCACGCCATAAGTGCGGACAGATTCCGCCAAGGTTTTAATTATCTTAAAGTCTAAAGGCTGATGATATCTTCCCCTGTTATTGTCCTGAAATACAGGGTATGCAAGTCCCATTTCTGTATTAACTGTCCTCCAAACTTGCGCATGATAAGATCTCGCGGAATTTTGGCTCCCCCCCACATACGGGGGTGGGGCAACCGGCACCATATCTTTTTCGAGATATTCTACCTCCTCCTCCTCAGAGTGTTGTTGACCAATATTGGATCCCATCCCCTTTTTACAGTAGGCCTGCGTGCCCTGTAACCCTTGTTTCTTTTTCTTCATTTTTATCTTGCGTAGTTGTTGTAGGAATATATCAAGGTCCTCAGAACTCTCTGAGCCGCTTGTGTTCGCAGGCGTTTTTAATTCAGCCAAGTCTGGGTAGGACCTTCTCCTATTTTTAGTTTCAGGCTCTTTTGCCTTCTCACTACTCTTACTCCCAATGCTCTCTGCCACTTCACTATGTGATCCTTCAGACTTTTCCTCATGTAGTTGCTCAAGAACAGCTTGACCCTCACTCACAGCTTCCTGGCATTTACTATCTACTATACATCCTCTAACTAACTTACAAAGTGGTATAACACCACCCTCTAAGGTACCTTGTTCACGAGCGAAATCTAGATCTTTCCCTAATTTGTCCCAGCTAGGTATAGTAAGTCTGCCCGAAAACGCAAACCACGGTGCAGCAATATCTGTCTTCTGTAAAAATCTCTGTAAAGTACTACGTTTCACTTCTAGTCCCTTGGAACGTAACAGGCCATGTAGGACCAGGAGAAGATGTGGCACCCATGACACAACAAAAGACACACAAAAAACAAAAGTGAAAGTACACAGTGCAGCTGCAATAAAATGTAACGCTCTCTCTTGCTTTACAGAGGAGCTGCCCCGCTTTGATCGCGGATCCCACTTACCTGGGACTAATCCCCGCTTTGATCGTGGATCCCACTTACCTGGGACTAACCGGTGCACCACACCTGACTACTGAAAGTTCTGGTTCCCGGGTCTCGGCACCACTTGTCGCGACCCCTTGCCCGCAAGGAAGACGCAACTCAGAAATCTTCTTTCAGCAGTTTATTCAGGCCTTGATTAAAGTATCTTCTAGTGAACCCCTCCTCCCGAGCGCCCAAGCACAGTATAATAAAGCCTCCCACATACCAATCTTAAGCCGCCACGTGGATCTTTCTCATAGGGTAGCAAGAGATAGTGTGCCATCTCTCCATAAAAGGAGTTGTTTACTACAGGCCACAGTGGAAGCCGGCGCCATCTTCTAATGGCGGCCACAATCTACAACAATGGCTTACCACATATGTTGATTTGCTAAAGGAGGCTATGATGTATATAAAGTCCCTGCACTCTCTAAAGATTGTATATAATATCTTCTCAAGTTGTTCTCGGGGCTCTTTGTTCTTTGCTCCTCTGAAGTGAGCTTTGAGCCCCAGCATGCTGGACCCCAATAAACCATTTGCTGTGGCATGAGACAATAGGTGCTTGGGTTTTCTCATGTCTCCAAATCATATAAAGAATCTATACCTGACAGTCAGTAAGCCTCAAATTGGAGAAGCAGTGCAGTATTAGCGGCAGGGCTATTTGATCACTCCTGAATCAAAGGAAGGGTGTTCAGGCCACCCAATGCCCTTCTGGACTTCAAATATTACCTAGATTTCTGTTTTCATACTTATATTTCACCAGTATATTCTTGTAAATATCGCAGGTTCCCAATACCTTAATTCATCCCATAGAATGATTCCTAAACCAAATCGAACCTGTTATTACCCTTAAACATGCAATATTTCCTCAATCTAACTTAACAGAAGAACAAGGATATTGTTGGTCTTACAATACAGGAATATAGGGGATCTTTCACCTGCTGAGAACCTCAAAGTTCCATGCAGAAATGATCCCTGAAGAAGATGTAGACACCTATGAAAGACCTGAGAGTGCAAAAGTCAACTTCCATGTAAAACAACCTGGTCAAAATGAAGGGATGTGTCTAAAAGCCTCTCTCTTCTTAATGTAGATTAAATCGACCAAACCAGGCCTGTGTGGAGAGCTGTTCCCGGGTGCCTATGGTTGATATACCATTCTATCTTGTGAAAGTGTCACAGGAAGTATGGGCAGCCTCCATCTCATGGAACCCTTGGAAGCAACTGTTAGGACAAAGTGGTTGCCAACGCAGTGACCTCTTTCAGTTCGTGAAGGAAGTGACCTATAACACTTCCTTGGTGATGGAACTCTCTGAACTCGGGATCCAGGAAGCCAGGCACCCAGAGCCAGTCCCAGTCCCAGTTCCAGTGGTCTCACTTGTTTGGATTTACCAAGGACAGAGTCAGTCTTTCTTAGTACCTACTGAAGTGAGAATGGCCAAATGCCAGGAGAGCTCTGAAGAGGGGCCTTTTATGAGAAAGCAGATAGTGGCTCAACCATGGCTCCTGACAACTTCACAGAGTTGGCAAAGAAGACCAGTTCTGAGATAGGACAGGCCATTTTGGTGGAACATAGTATGGCCCAAAAATCAGAGGAAACTCAGGATACTCACAGACATACTTGGGGGAAGGAGGTTCCATTGTGGGTGTCGGTGTGAGTTTGTGGTTTTGTCTCATGTTCTGAGAATAGGTAGGAAAGGCGGTTTGTTTGTTTGGACTGGAA
This sequence comes from Callospermophilus lateralis, assembly GCF_048772815.1. NCBI lineage: Eukaryota > Metazoa > Chordata > Mammalia > Rodentia > Sciuridae > Callospermophilus > Callospermophilus lateralis. The sequence continues at coordinate 195,481 of NW_027514186.1, forward strand.
TGTTTCTAGAAAGTTGTTTGACAATGCGAGTGTTTCTATGTCTGTGTATCCCACTGAATCTGTTTTTGTAGACATTTGAAAAGCGAATGCATCAATGGTTGTGTCCTGTCTAGTAGAAAGCTTCCCCGCATTCATCTTGCCAAATTAAAGAATCAAGAGCTGCTTGCCTTATGGATGGGCAACACCTATTATCTTCCTAAGTTCCTCTTTTCTTCCTGAATACTGGCCACTCTCCAGAATAGCCTCATGGTATTATTTCCAAGATATGTACCACCTCCAAGCTCTGTGACATGATCATGTACTGGATAGCTGAAGGGAATGAGAGCATCTCAGAAAACTCAGATATCAGTGCAACCACTAAAGTCTCAGTGGAGAAACACTACTTTGGACTTTTGTTCTGTTGTCCTGAATGTCAGGAAGGTGTTTGCCTCAGGCCACCCCTGTGTGAAACCTGAAGAAATCAATTTTCAAATGGAAAAGGATGGGCGTCACCTGTGGCTCTTTGCTTAATTGCTTTGGAAATGGATGTGGCTGAATCAGCCTCTTTGCCCTGTGTGAGGCAGTGGCTTAGATTCTCAGCACCTGATGGATCTAAAGAAAGTTTCCAAGTGTGCATCCAAAACCAAAATGGCCAAAAGAGCAGTCATTGTGGATGAAGTCTCTCGCCTTCCTCTGTAAACTTCCTGACCTCCATCAAGTGAGAATAGGGATCCGTTGGGTCAAACCTGTTCTTCAAAGCTCGGCAGAGGCTAGCCAATAGGTGCTTGGGTTTTCTCAGGACACCAATTCACATAAAGAATCTATACCAGACAGTCAGTTGGCCTCAAACTGGAGAAGCAGAGCAGTATTAAAGAAGGGCTATTTGATCACTCTTGGTTCACAGGAAGGGTGTCCAGGCCACCGTGACTTTAGGCAAATGAGGGGCAAGGGAGCTTATTTTGTACACGGTCTTGGGCTGCGCCCGTCATGGAAACCTCTAGCCAGAGGTTATTCAGAGTGTCTATGTTGAAGAAGATGAGGGCCATGTGGGAGTGTTTTGGTTTTAATTGTGGTCATTTGTTGGTGGTTGGAAGAGAATCCTGGGTCCACCTGGGCTGGAATTCTGGTGTGATGCCCCTTAAAGACTGAGTTCTGGAACTGACCTCAGAGAAGTATTGCCATTAATTGTGTTGGGATTTTAGGCGGCCATGCATGAGAGTCGCCATTGGAAACTGAGATCTAAGCCTGGGGTCGCTATTCACCAAGCACTGTCAATCTCAGCCAGGACATCACATGATTTTATTATGAAAGACTTGGCAGCCATTGTTGACAGTCAAAACACACATGGACCTCACATTGTAGACCTCAATGGGCCTGGCTTCATGTGGCCTTTTGGCCACACTTTGGGAAGCCTTGCCTCTGAGAATTCTCGAGAGGTTTCCTTGAAATGTGCTTCCTAAAAATTTAATGGTTCCTGAATGAATTGAAACCCACAGTTTCTCCAACTTCATCCTTGAAAAATTTCTAGATAAATACCATGAAATTTTTGAAATTTCCATGACCAGGTGGCACTGGAGAACCTTTGGATGTCCTGTTGCTGATCAAGAGTGTACCAGACAGTGCCTTCCTTGACTGGGTTTCATGAAAATGGTGTAGAACAGAGCTGCCAGTATGGTGGAGCCTGCTGAGTAGTGGGCCCAGAGCTGTGGTGTGCAGTTGTGTGATAAAACATCTGTGGTGGGGTCATGTGGATCTTACTTCGGCTTCCAGATGCTTGTGATTGACATGGTGCAGCCAGCAGACTTTTGTATATTAAGCCATCTTGTTAGATGGAGAGTTTTCAGGGCAATGTTCAGAATCAAGTTGCTACGGTCAAGGGGGCAAGCAATGTGGCATAGAAGCCTGATTGGTGCATTCTCCATCAGACCCTTACCCACCACACGTGACAGAACTCCCTCCAGCACTGTGTTCCAGTTTAACTCCTTGTATTTTGTGAAGCAAATACCAAACTCCCAGTGCAGCAACAAGAAACACAACAAAATTGGAGAATGACCAAATGGCTTCACAGTCTACACGGAAAGATTCTTAGACCCCAGTGGCCACAGCTTACCCACAAAGAGAGAATTCAGCACTGCTGCCTCATGTTCATTGGAAAATAAGAAACCATGTCCTGCATGTAACATAGATGCATACACAGCTTTGATGATCTCACTACAAAGGAAGCAAAAGCTCCTGAAAACAACATATATTTCAAGTGTACAATCTCAAAGACAGTTTCCCAGATGTCTTGAGGCCTGCACACTTCCATGTTTGTGGAGTGTTTACAGTCTCCATTACTTTTGGAAACTCCTCTACCACCTCCAGTGTTGTGAACTCCCGAGCATTTTCCATTCCTGATATGTATTCATAGATTTTCTAACTCTTCTCCTCTAATTGTATCTTAATTGGGGCGAAGGTAATTTCAAGGCATTGTTCTGGATGAGAGTGGGAAGATTTTTTTGTAGCACATATTTGCATACACATTGGATTCATTTTCCATTTATTAATTCAAAATACTTAATCCCTCATAGTAACCCACTCCCTACTAGACTCTGACTACAAATCCTAATATGATGGATAAAAATAGACCAAACCAAATTGAAATACAAGCAGTTCAGAGGATGCCAGGTGTACATTTGGACGTTCCTTTTGCATTATATATGGTAGGAGTTTTAAATCTAGTGAATTTTTTGTTGAAACACTTCTCCATGTGTTTTTAAAGTTAACAAATATGTGAGTTCATGTCTCCATTTCTCTGTAGCCTAATCAGCACATATATTTTTATATGCACATATAGAATCCTACCTGGTACCACACGTACATTCTTGTGAGGTGGCTGACTTGGCAGATACAAATTGTAAGAAGAGATCACTCCTGTTAAACACTGTTGGAACTGAAAATTCAACCTATGAGTGAGTATCCTAGCTGAACAACATTATACATAAATTCATGTTCAGTAAAATGAATATTTTTAGATCTGTGGATGATATATATTTCATGGTGAATTTCATTTGGCTTATATATTAATACTTTTTAATTTCTGTGTGTGTATTTTAATGTCTGTATATATATATTTTTTTTCCAGAGTTTTCAAAATATGAAATAAATGTATCTTATTATGTACTCCCTAAATTCATTAATATTTAAGTGCGTATTTATAATCAACTTTTCATAAGATTATTCTAAGACATATTCATCCTCCTGAAATACGTATTTGTTTCCTAGTACTGAAAACTAAGTTCAGTGAATTGTGCATACATATCCTAATATTTTTACACTAATTGACCCAGGTTAATATAAATGCAAGTAGATTCCTATGGGACATGATGTGTATTTTGACGTTCATTTTTTTCAACACTTGTACATTACTATTTCCTCAGTTTATGCACATCATAAGATATATATTTCATCCACAAGTTCACAAATTTAAAGGCTTTTGTTTCACTTTCAATCACTTCCTGCTTCAGAACACTTGTATTCCTCCAGGTTACATGACTGGTTTTTCATGAGACTTCTTTCCAAACACATTATTTTCGATTTCCACAATTACCTTTGAAGCAAAACTCACACATTCTTCATGATAAACCATAACCCTAATATTACCATTAGATGTATAACTGGTTTGAATGAATGGATATATATCAATATAAGGTTTCCTGTATATTTTCAGATATCAACTCGAACCATTATTTAAGTTGGAACCAGTTATATTATTTATTTACATTATGGTCTATTCATGCATTATTTCTATATTCATAGACACAGTGTACACCTATTTGTATTCAAAATACTAATTTACACGTCTTCAAAATACTGTTCCTAGAAATGGTGAAAGAAATACTCATGTCACCTGATCTACATATACATTTTATCACAGTAATATTCTGGAAACAAAAAGCAAATGTCACACTTCTGATTATACTAAAGCCTAAATGGAAATTGAACATGGATTACTAAAATCATCCATGTCCAGGTTGCCTATTGCTCTCAAATGTCGATCCTATTGGTGACTACATATTTGTTTCTTTCTAAGATTATATATTCAACCTCAAACCTGTTGAAAATGTCTAATCCTATTACTCACCTTATACTTTGCCTGATTTCCTAATGTCTCTATTGATATATATTTTCCCCAGTTCATCATTGTGACTGCCTCTTAACATGTGCTGATATTTACATTCACTCTCTACATGAAACCCTATTGCTAAAGACCATTTTGTTCAAATCCTATACTCACTCATCTTTCTAAAACTACCGACTATCTTTCTAATCCTACCAACTATCCCTTTTTGACTGCATGTTCTCTTCGACATTCAATCATCCAAGGTACAATGTCCTATACCATTGTATATTGATTTATCTGAGACATCTGTGCAGAAATTAATTCAAAGCTAAGTATCCCAATCAAGGGCACAATGCCCTTCTGGGCATCAAATCTTAGCTAGATTTCTGTTTTCATATTTATATTTCAACTGTATATTTTGTAAATATCGCATGTTCCCATAACCATTATTCATCCTGCAGAATTATTCCTAACCCAATCGAACATGTTGTTAACCCTAACCATACACTGTTCGCTCAATCTAACTTTACAGAAGAGCAGGGAAAGAGTTGATCTTCCAATACTGGATTGTAGGGTATCTTCCATCTGATGAGAACCTCAAAGGTCCATGCAGAAATGATACGTGGAGAAGAAGAAGGCAGCTATGAAGGACCTGAGAGAGCAAAAGTCATTTTCAATATTAAACAACCGGGTCAGGATGAAGAGATGTATCTGAATCAGCCTTTCTCTTCTTAATGTAGAGAAGATGGACAAAACCAGGCCTGTGAGAAGAGCTGTTCCTGGGTGCCTATTGTTGATATACCATTCTAACTTGTGAAACTGTCACAGGAAGTACGGGCAGTCTCCATCAACTGGGACCCTTAGAAGCAAATATCAGTACACACTTCCTTGGTGATGGAACACTCTGAACTTGGGATCCAGGAAGCCAGGCACCCAGAGTCAGTCCCAGTCCCAGTCCCAGTGGTCTCAAATGTTTGGATTTACCAAGGACAGAGTCAGTCTTTGTTGGTACCTACTGAAGTGAGAATGGCCAAATGCCAGGAGACCTCTGAAGAGGAGCCTTTTCTGAGAAAGCAGGTAGTGGCTCAACCATGGCTCCTGACAACTTCACAGAGTTGGTGAAGAAGACCAGATCTGAGACAGAACAGGCCATTTTTGGGGAACATAGTATGGACCACCAGTCAGAGGACACTCAAGATATTCACCAACATACTTGGGGGAAGGAGGTGCCATTGTGGGTGTTGGTGTGAGTTTGTGGTTTTGTCTCTTTTCTGAGAATAGGTAGGAAAGACTGTTTGTTTGTTTGGACTGGAATGTTTCTAGAAAGTCGTTTGACAACGTGAGTGTTTCTATGTCTGTGCATTCCACTGTATCTGTGGTTGTAGACATTTGAAAAGCGAATGCATCAATGGTTGTGTCCTGTCTAGTAGAAAGCTTCCCAGCATTCATCCTGCACAATTAAAGAATGGAGAGAGGCTTGCCTTATGGATGGGAAACACCTACTATCTTCCTAAGTTCTTGTTTTCTTCCTGAATACTGGCCACTCTCCAGAATAGCCTCATGGTTTGGTTTCCAAGATATGTACCACCTTCAAGATCTGTTACATGGCCATGTACTGGATAGCTGAAGAGAATAGAAGCATCTCAGAAAACTCACATATCAGTGTGACCATTAAAGTCTCAGTGGAAAAACACTGCATTGGGCCTTTTGCTTACCTATTGTTCTGTTGTCCTGAATGTCAGGAAGATCTTTGCCCCAGGCCACCCCTTTGTGAAGCCAGAAGAAAATAGTTTTCAAATGGAAATGAATGGGCATCACCTGTGGCTCTTTGCTTAATTGCTTTGGAAAGAGATGTGGCTGAATAAGCCTCTTTGCCCTATGTGAGGCAGTGGCTTAGATTCTCAGCACCTGATGGATCTAAAGAAAGTTTCCCAGTTTGCATGCAAAATGAAAATGGCCAAAAGAGCAGTCATTGTGGACGAAGTCTCTCGCCTTCCTCTGTAAGCTTCTTGACCTCCATCAAGTGAGAATAGGGATCCTTTGTGTCAAATCAGTTCTTCAAAGCCCTACAGAGGCTAGCACATAAGGGCTTGGGTTTTCTCATGACACCAATTCACATAAAGAATCTATACCAGACAGTCAGTAGGCCTCAAGTTAGAGAAGCAGATCAGTATTAAGAGCAGGACTATTTGATCACTATTGGTTCACAGGAAGGGAGTCCAGGCCACCCTGACTTTAGGCAAATGAGGGGCAAGGGAGTTTATTTGGAAAACTGTCTTGGGCTGTGCCCCTCATGGAAACCTCCAGCCAGAGGCTATGAAGAGTGTCTATGTGGAAGAAGATGAGGGCCATTTGGGAGTGTTTTGGTTTTAATTGTGGTCATTTGTGTGGTGGTTGGAAGAGATGACTAGGTCCACGTGGCTTGAACTCTGGTGTGATTCCCCTTACAGACTGAGTTCAGGAACTGACCTCAGAGAAGTATTGCCATGAATTGTGTTGGGATTTTAGGAGACCACGCATGAGAGTTGCCTTTGGAAACTGAGATCAATGCCCAGGGTGGCTTTCCGCAGAGCATTGTCAATCTCTGCCAGGGCATCACATTATTTTATTCTGAAAGACTTGGCAGCCATTGTTGACAGTCAAAACACACATGGGCCTCACATTGTAGACATCAATGGGCCTGGCTTCATGTGTCCTTTTGGCCACTCTTTGGGAAGCCTTGCCTCTGAGAGTTCTCCAGAGTTTCCTTGAAATGTGCTTCCTCAAACATTAATGGTTTCTGAATGAATTGAAACCCACAATTTCTCCAACTTCATCCTTGAAAAATGGCTAGATAAATACAATGAAATTTTTGAAATTTTCATGACCAGGTGGCACTGGAGAACCTTTCAATGTCCTCTTACTGATGAAGTGTGTACCAGACAGTGCCTTGATTGACTGGGTTTCATGAAAATGATGTAGAACAGAGATGCCAGTATGTTGGAGCCTGCTGAGTAGTGGGCCCAGAGCTGTGGTGTGCAGGTGTGTGATAAAACATCTGTGGTCGGGCCATGTGTATCTGACATTGACTTCCAAATGGCTTGTGGCTGACATTGTGCAGCCAGGAATCACTTATATGTCTGATAACTCTCCATATAAGGCATCTTGTTATATGGAGATGTTTCAGGACATTGTTCAGAATCAGGTGCTATGGTCAAGGGGACAAGCTATGTGGGATAGAAGCCTGGTTGATGCATTCTCCTGCAGACCCTGATCTATTTCATGTGACAGAACTCTCTCCAGCACTGTGTCCCAGGTGAATTCCTTGTATTTTGTGAAGCAAATAACAAACTCCCAGTGCAGCAGCAAGAAACACCATGAAAAGTGGAGGATGACCAAATGGCTTCACAGTCCACACGGGGAGTCACTTAGCCTTCAGTGGCCACAGTTTACCTACAAAGAGTGAATTCAGCACTGCTGCCTCATGTCCTTTGGAAAATAAGAAACCATGTCCTCCACGTCACATAGATGCAGATCCAGCTTTGATGGTCTCATTAGAAAGAAAGCTAAAGCTCCTGACAACAACATATATGTCAAGTGCCCATCCTCAGAGGCAGTTTCTAAGGAAGTCTTTAGGCCGGCAGAGCTGCATGTTTGATAGCGTTTACCTATTAGACCAGGATGCAAGAAAAGACCACTGACTCCAATTAAAATCAAGTTAAAGCAAGCTTATAATTTCCACTGCCCAGGTGGCCTCTCCCTCCCAAAACAGTGGGAACAAGACAGCCACCCAAATTTCCTACAGCCCAGGTTTATAACCCAGAATTTTACACTACAGGGGGGTTACAAATATCAGAACTCTGACAAGCATCACACTAATCGTAGTTTATATATATATATATATATATATATATATATATATATATATATATATATATATATATATTTTTTTTTTTTTGCTGGCCCCAACATCAGAATTTATGAAAACCATTAGAACCTCAGAGAGGGTCATTGTTTGGCCAGGGAAGGCCAATATTTATGAGGTGTCAATAAAGTTTCATAGAGGGCTGTTCCTGGTCAAAGTGCCAGGCATGGGTGAGTTCAAGGCCACTGGCAGGCATTCCAAGCAGGTTCAGAATTTGGTGTAATTTATAGTTAAGCCAAAATTTTCTTTTCATGGCTTTATGGCAAGATGGATCCAAATTTTAATAAAAGATCAGGTTGGGTCTATCATTCCCCCCTTTTCTAATGTGTCCCTTTTAAATCTTTGATAGGGTAGGGGAAGAGCACTGAGGAAATTTTAATACCTCACGTAACAGTCTCCATATTTTTTGAACTCACACAAAACCAGTCTCCCTGATTTTACCTGACTTAATTAATTACTTAAAATGAAATTCTATCTATTTTTGGCTCCATTGTTGTAAGAAGAGAGTCGTCACTCATTTTGGCTTCTTCTGAGCTGAGAGAGGGTGACATGAGGGGGCACAGCATGAGGGATATGAGTTGCCTTTTAGAAGTCAATTCGGTTTGAAGTCTGGTTGTGGTAGAACAGTTTGTAAAGTCATCTGGGGATGGGTTCTTCTATGAGAGAAACAAAAACCATGAGTACTGAATAAATGTTGCAGCAGCTGAAACATGTCACTGTATAGATGTCCCCTCATCTGTCTTCAATATCCCTAGTTATCAGGACTTTCAACTTAACTTTTAGTGTCATAGTTGTTTCACCCCATAAGATACAGTTTAATAATTTAATGTCATCTGATCTTGCAAATTCCTTTTACTAGTATGACCTCTGTGTGTAATAGAGAAACCTTTAATTCTGTTATTCAGGGCTGGATAATCGTACTAGCAAACACCAAGCCTACCTGTGTAGGTTAGGAATATCTGTAGGCCTTAAACAAAAAACTTCTGCCTCTGGTACCTCCTCTTGATAGTCTCTTTTTATACTCATCAGGCATTACTGTCTGAGAATCCTTCTTTGTAGCCTCCAGTCTTACTTATTTTGGGAGGCTACCATAAAGTGTATATGTTAAAATATTATTATAACTATTATTTTTTAAAATGCCCAGGAATGGCTGTATTTTGGGTTTATCTGTCTTTGCTAAGAGTTTAAGATGAAGCAGTAAAACTGACTTTTGTTTCTATCTATTGTTAACAGTCAGTTGAGATTTTATGGGAGTCATTCCTGGGGAAACATGAGAGCAGCTTCTCAGTTCTGCTAGTGCCATTTGCGCTAGTTGAGTCCAGGTCTTGCTTGACCATGTGGCTTCTCTCGGAAGCATCAGGAATATCTCCCTTCTCTGATGACTCTCTTCTTCGTAGAAAATGCACTGATTGGCTTTCTGTTCTCCAGTGGTCTCATTAATCTTCCTGATCAGGAGGTTATGTGGCTCAGAGTTGCAAAGTTCTTTAGAGAAGTCTCCTGTTCCCTGGATACAGACTGACTCAGAGGGCAAGAGCCAAATATTTGTTTTATTGTCCCTTTTCATTTAAATTAAATTTTAAATCCTAATCTTAAACATCCAGCAAATAAATTTTAACAGCCTTATATTAAGAGTACTGTGCTTTAATGTCTATAATTTAAAATTATTTATCTTTTTATTATTTGGGATCTGTATTTTTCTGTCTGTCTTGTAGGTGATGACTTATTATCTTAAATTAACCAATATTGTGTTCTAAAAGCAACTCTTTTGTAAAACACTAACAGGGAATCTTTAGTTAACTTATAAGGAAATTCAAAATAAAATTAACAAGAGTAAAAATACTTAGTTCGTGTAATAGCTACCCTGAATTTTAGGCTGAGTTATACATTATATCCCCTTTTTGAGATCCTAGTAATCTTGACAGAAAAACATAACTTTAAATTAAATAACATCTGACCTACTGCTTTCATAGTTATTCTCACATGTTGTTAGATGAGACACAGAGCCTTATCTCAGGTAAGGCAGGGCTCCATATAAATCTTAAGTGTTTTAGTTCTAAAGCTGATCTTTGTTTTTTAAATATCATTTTACACAGTTTACATAAATTGTTTGAGGTCACATGAATATTAGCTAACACCATATGATATCACATTTAAAACATGAATTAAAGAAAGGCTGAAAGTTTTTAACCTTTACATAGATTAGGTGCTCATTAACTTAAAAAATATATTTAAATTTTTTCCCAATGTAAAAAGTAACATAAAACTTTATATATCTTATTGATAACAAGTAAATAAATCCCCAATACATATATATTTTTACCATACAACTTCAGAACACCAGCTTGATGAAATGCTCTTTTAAAGTTTCTACCTTACAGAATTGTATACCTGGAAGATATGAGCACATTAATAGCATCACAATGACATTGATGTTTTTACATTAACCAAGTTTAGCTTTTAAAGAAATGGCAGTAGAGTGCTCTAAAATAACAGTTCTTATTTAATCAGTTGTTTAATTTTTATGGTTGCTTGTTCTAGAAAAATAAAACTTTATAAACACAATGTTATGGGTAAACTTTTGTTTTAAGAAATTTGTGTCGCTTTATCACATGACTGATTTTTACAATCTTATACAGACTTTAGAACAAACTTATACAGACCTTACTAAATCAATCAGATATCTAACAAAAGTACTCATGAATGAGTAATCCCATATCAAATTTACTTCACTTATTTATCAAAATATTAGAGAAATGTATTGAACAGTGTAAACCATTTCTTTGTTAAAGGAAAAGTCCTAGAACCAAGGCATATTAGACATTTTATAGACATTAATATTTTATTAGATTTTTGAGCAGCTAGAAAAACTTGTAAGCTTAAATTTAAAGACATTTATTGTTATTTGCTTATCCAAATTTAAAGTGAATCATTTAAATCACGTGAATTAAAGATCTTTGAATCCACTTTTTAAAATTTGTTTTTATGAGTGCTTTTTTAAATGATCGCTCCTTATATATGTTAATTTGTATATCACATATATGATATACGAACATATGGATATATAGACATACAACACATAACAAAAGTGTGCACAAATAATAATAGTAAGGCCTTGTAGCTTTTCCCAGGTGAAATCTCCATTGCAATGTTTCAAAACTCCACTGTTGGTCAAATATAGAACTGATCAGAAAAATATTAACCTAGTTCTGTAGGATCAAAATAATGAGCTCAAAAAAAATACAGAATCTAAGGAAAAAATGAGAGTCCTAGAAAAAATGACTGGCCAGTAATTAGTAAATACCATACGATATACCTTTTTTTTTCCCACTTAGACATCAGATCAGTCTCCTACTGAGTTTGCAGGCTTCTTTCATTTACATTTCAACATAAGTCCTGGCTGAGTTCTGGAAGGAGCTGGACAAAACTGCTATTCTAAGCAGACACCTCAGGCCTAAGGCACTTTAACCATAATTTTCAGGTGAGGATGTTGAAAATTATGATACAATTTTAAGATACAATTCACAAAATTTTATACCTTAACATCTTTTTTTGTCAACAGATACCATACTATGATTTACTATCCTTGTCCAAATTAATGCACTGATACACACTGTGACATTTTCCCAGGCTACCCAATTAAAAATTGGTTAAAAAAAAGACTTAATGATTGGGAAGTTACTTGCCAACTTGGAAGTAGAATTCTTTAGTTTTCCATTTTAAGTATTTAAGTTCTCTGGCATGAATTATCTGAAATCATAAACTAAAAAATTACCTAAACCCTACTTTTAACTTCAAGATTGTGCAATGCTTCAAAAACCCATTCAGATACCATATTGTTACAATAAAACATCATCCTTTAGACACACATTCAGCTAAGATCATTCTCAAGAAACAATTTATAATATCAACACATTACTGCACATGTCTTAAATGGCCAGAAACAAAGACAAAAGACAGACAGGAAGGAGCTCCAGACTATGGCTGACAGGACAGAAGCCTTTAAAACAGCAGAAAAGAGAAAAATCTCCTACACCAGTGGCACGATATATGTCCCCACAAGGGCATCAGATGTTTTCACAGAGGGGGAACCTGAAATGCAATATCAAAGGTCTCCATGGTGACTTTACTGCATTTAGTGTCTCCTTTTTCTTTTTCTCTTTTTTAAAAAGACAGAGGTGGCATAATACTTACAGTGCAGGGAAGGAAGGAGGGAATTCAATGAAGCAACAGGACTTCGGCAGCTACTGGGAGTCCCTCAGTCCAGTCTTTTACTTACAGGATTAGCTCCTCTGGTTCGGTTCCACCCCAAGCACGCTGAATCTCCTAACATTTCAGTAGTCAGCTCTCAAAAATTCCAGGGTCAGGGGCGGTATCAAAATTTGTAACTTAAATTTTGGTTCCCGACCTTGAAGCCAATTAATACCAATTTAATATAAGGACAGGGTTTGAGAAAAAGTAAAAGGGAGGTTTACTGCTTTGCTAACAAAGGAGAACAACAGGGGACTTTGTCCAAAGTTGTGACTCTCTTGATCTGGAGGGACAAGGGGTTTTAAAGGAGTTTCACTTGTTAACCTGGGAGATACTCAGTTATTAGGTCCCCAGCAGGCATTGCCCTCTGCCGTGGGTGTGCTCCAGACAGCCAGCTAGGGGCTTCTCTCATCCTGCTTAACGAAGGCGGGTATAGTGCATCACATTTCTTTAAAACACAGTCCAAAGGGGTGTCAGGCTTACATGATTTATTACCCATTTTCAAGTCCAATATCCTTAAGTTTTTACCACATAAATCACACAACAAAACGCACAAAAACAAACAAATAAAAAACATTTAGAACACAGAACAAAACACACACACAAAAAAAACAGAAACTCAGCAAATAAACAGAAAACCAGAGGAGCAATGCAGCGTCTTGCTAAAGCTCCGGGGTAGGAGCTCCTGCATGCCAGTCGGCACCTCTCTACACTTTCAGAGGTATTCCCTACAGAAAAGAACAGAGGAAAGAAGGATTCCTATTACTGTCCCAGACAGGAGTGTATGTGAGCCTTCCCAGGCCACCTCTCTGTCATCAGAAGAGTACTCCCTTAACCGGATATCAGATGTTATAAAGGCGCCTCTTACCTATGAAGGCCTCCTCCACCAGGTGCTTGATAATAGTTTTAGTGTGATGGTTCACTGCAGTGATCCACGGACTGAAGGCTCATTCCAAGGTTTTGGAACTTGGCTCTCCAGCCCGGAGTCCTGGAGGATAGGCCAGCTTCAGAATTTCCAGCAGTCTGGCTTTGTGATCTGGTCGGGTCATGTTGCTGGGGAACTCCAAAATGTTAGTCCAGGACACAAGAAAAGACCACTGACTCCAATTAAAATCAAATTAAGGCAAGCTTAATATTTCAAGCAGCCGGGCTGCCTCTCCCTCTCAAACTGGCGGGAACAAGACAGCAACCCCACCTTTCCTACAGCCCAGCTTTATAGCCCAGAAAGTTACACAAAAGGAGGGTTACAGAAAACAGAACTTTGACAAGCATCACACTAATTGTAGTTTACATTTTTTTTTCTGGCCCCAGCATCAGAAATTATGAGGACCATTAGAGCCTCTGAGAGGGTCGTTGTCTGGCCAGGGAAGGCGAATATTTATGAGGTGTCATTAAAGTTTCAGAATGGGCTGTTATCTGGTCAGAGAGCCAGGCATGGGTGAGTTCAAAACATGGTCAGGCATTCTAAGCAGGTTCATAATTTGCAGTAATTTATACTAAAGCAAAAATTATCTTTTCATGGCTTTGTGGCAAGATGGCTCACAATTTTAATGAAAGATCATGTTGGGTGATCAACCCTGTCCCTTACTTTTGGAAAATCCTCTCCCACCTCCAAGGTTGTGAACTCCTGAGCATTTTCCATTCCAGATATGTATTCACAGAATTTCTAACTCTTCTTCTCTAATTGTGTCTTACTTGGGGCGAAGGTAATGTCAAGCCATTGTTCTGGATGAGAGTGGGAAGAATATTGTGCATCACATAATTGCATACACATTGGATTCACTTTCCAATTTTCCAATTGAAATACTGAATTCCTGACAATAACCCATACCCTTCTAGACGCTAACTACAAATACTAATATGATGGAGAAAAATAACCCAAACGGAATTGAAATATAAGCAGTTCAGAGGAGGCATGGTGTATATTGGACTTGCCTTTTGCAAGATAAATGGTAGGTGTTATAAATCTAGTCATTTTTTAATTGAAATTGTTTTATATGTGTATTAAAGATAACAAATATGTGAATTCCTATCTCCCTTTCGCTGTAACCTATTCAGCACATTAATTTTTATATGCACATATAGAATCCTACCTGATATCACACGTACATTTTTGTGAGGTGCCTGACATTGCAGATACAAATTGTGAGAAGAGATCACTCCACCTAAACGATGTTGGAACTGAAAATTCAAGCTAATGGTGAGCTTCCTAGTTTAATAACATTATACATAAATCCATGTTCAGTAAAATGAATATTTTTGGATCTGTGGATGATATATATTTCATGGTGAAATTCGATTGGCATATATAATTCTACTTTTGAATGTCTTTGTGTGTGTTTGTGTGTGTGTGTGTATATATATATACACACACACACACAAACACACAATATATAAATCTCTAGATTTTTCAAAATATGAAATATATGTGTCTTATATACACTCCCTAAATTCATTCATGTTCATGTATGTGGATTAATATTCAACTTTTCACAAGATTATTCTCAGAAATATTCATCCACCTGAAATACATATTTGTTCTCTAGTACTGAAAACTAACTTCAGTGAAAGGTGCAAACAAATCCTAGTATTTCTACATTAACTGACCTAGTTTAACATCAATGCAAGTAGATTCCTATGGGACATGATGTGTATTTTGACATTAATTATTATTCAACACTGGTACATTACTATTTCTTCAGTTTATACACATCATAGGATATATATTTCATCCACTACTTAGCAAATTTATAGGCATTTGTTTCACTTTCAATCACTTCTTGCTCCAGAACACATGTATTTCCCTATGTTTCTTGACTGGTCTTTTCATGAGACTTTTTTTCAAATATATTATTTTCGATTTCCATGATCAATTTTTAAGCAAAACTCACACACCCTTCATGATAAAACATAACCCTAAGATGACCATTAGATATATAACTGGTTGGAATGATTGATTGTGTATCATTATAACATTTCTCATATATTTTCAGATATCCATTCAATCCATTATTTAAAGTGGATCCAGTTATATTATTTATTCCCAGTATGGTCTATTCATGCATTATTGCTATATTCATAGACAGAGGGTATACCTATTTGTACCCCAATACAAATTTATATGTTCTCAAAATATTGCTCCTGGAAATGGTGGAAGAAATACTCATGTCACGTGATATACATATACATTTTATCACAGAAATATTCTGGACACAAAAAGCAAAGGTCACACTTTCAATTGTACCAAAGCCTAAATGGAAAGTGAGCATGGATTACTAAAAACATACATGTCCAGGTTGCCTAATGCTCTCAAATGTCAATCCTATTGGTGACTACATATTTGTTTCTTCCTAAGATTATATGTTCAACCTCAAGGCTGTTGAAAATGTCTAATCCTATCACTCACTTTGTACTTTGCTTGATTTCCTAATGTCTTTATTGATATCTGCTTTCCCTCATATTTTTCCCAGTTCATCATTATGACTGACTCTTCACATGTGCTGACATTTACACTCACTCTCTAACCGAAACCCTATTGCTAAAAAACTTTTTGTCCAAATCCTATACTCACTCTTCATTCTAAACCTAACGAGTACCTTCCTCATCGTACTGAATATCGCTTTTTGACTGGATGTTCTCTTCAACATTCAATCATCCAAGGTACAAGGTCCTATGCCATTGTATATTGATTTATCTGAGACAACTGTGCAGCACATAACTCAAAGCTAAGAATACCACTTAAGGGTCCAATTCCCTTCTGGGCTTCAAATCTTTCCTAATTTTCTGCTTTCATACTTATATTTCACCTATATACTCTTGTAAATATCGAAGGTTGCCAATACCATTATTCATCTCGCAAAATGATTCGTAACCCAAATCAAACATGTTATTAACCCTAAACATACACTGTTCCCTCAATATAACTTACAGAAAAGCAGGGCAGAGTTGGTCTTACAATATAGGAGTGTAGGTGATCTTCCACCTTCTGAGAACCTCAAAGATCCATGGAGAAATGATCCTTGGAGAAGATTTATGCAGCTATGTAGGACCTGAGAGAGCAATAGAAATCTTCCATGGCAAACAACCTGGTCAGGATGAATTGATGGGTCTAAATCAGCCTCTCTCTTCTTATTGTAGAGAAGTTGGAAGAAACCAGGCCTGTGTGGAGAGCTGTTCCCGGGTGCCTAAGGTTGATATTCCATTCTAACTTCTGAATGTGTCACAGGATGTTGGGGCAGCCTTCATCTCATGGGAACCTTGGAAGCAACTGTTAGGACAAAGTGGTTTTCAAGGCAGTGACCTCATTCAGTTCCTGAAGG
Organism: Callospermophilus lateralis; assembly: GCF_048772815.1. NCBI lineage: Eukaryota > Metazoa > Chordata > Mammalia > Rodentia > Sciuridae > Callospermophilus > Callospermophilus lateralis. The sequence continues at coordinate 212,033 of NW_027514186.1, forward strand.
AAGTGACCTCTTCTCACTTCCTTGGTGATGGAATTCTCTGAACTTGGGATCCAGGAAGCCAGGCACCCAGAGCCAGACCCAGTCCTAGTCCCATTGGGCTATCTTGTTTGCTTTTCCCAAGAACAGAGTCAGTCTTTCTTGGTACCTACTGATGTGAGGATGGCCAAATGCCAGCAGATCTCTGAAGAGGTACCTTCCCTGAGAAAGCAGGTAGTGGCTCACCGCTGTCTCCTGACAACTTCACAGAGTTGGCAAAGGAGACCAGATCTGAGACAGGACAGGACATTTCGGGGGAACATAATATGGCCCACCAGTCAGAAGACACTCTGGATAGTCACAGACCTACTTGGGGGAAGGAGGTGGCTTTGCCGTTGTGGGTGTGAGTTTGTGGTTTTTTTCTCATGTTCTGAGAATAGGTAGGAAAGGCGTTTTTTTTTTGGTGTGGAGTGGACTGTTTCTAGTAAGTCCTTTGACATTGTGAGGGTTTCTATGTCTGTGTATCCCACTGTATCTGTGGTTGTAGACATTAGAAAAGAGAATGCATCAATGGACTTGTTTTCTCTAGTAGAAAGCTTCCCCACATTAATACTGCCCAATTGATTAATGGACTTCACTTTGCCTTATGGATGGGCAACACCTACTGTCTTCTTAAGTTACTCTTTTCTTCGTGAATTCTGGCCACTCTACAGAATACGCTCATGGTTTTGTGTCCCAGATATGTAACACCACAAGGCTCTGTGACATGGCCATGTACTGGATAGCTGAAGAGAATGAGAGCATCTCAGAAAACTCAGATATCAGTGTGACCAGTAAAGTCTCAGTGAAGAAACCCTTCTTGGGCCATTTGCTTTCTTCTGATTCAATTACCCTGAATGTCAGGAAGGTCTTTGCCTCATGCCAACCCTTTGTGAAACCTGAAGAAAACTGTTTTCATATGGAAATGAATGGGCTTCACCTGTGGCTCTTTGCTTAATTGCTTTGGAATGGGATGTGTCTGAATCAGTCTCTGGTCCTTGTGTGAGGCTGTGACTTAGATTCTCAGCACCCAATGGATCTGAATAAAAATTCCATGTGCTTCCCAAACCGAAATGGCCAAAAGAGAAGTTATTGTGGATGAATTTTTTTGCCTTCTTGTTTTAGGTTCCTGACCTCCATCAAGTGAGAATAGGGATCCTTTGGATTAAATGAGTTCTTCAAATCCATGCAGAGGCTAGCCCATATTTGCTTGCGTTTTCTCATGACTCCAAATCACTTAAAGAATCCATACCTCACAGCCAGTAGGCCTCAAATTGGAGAAGCGGAACACTTTAAAAGCAGGAATATTTGATCACTCCTGGTTCACAGGAGGAGTGTCCAGGCCACCATGATTTTAGGCAAATGAGGGGCGAGTGAGCTTATTTTGGACATTTTCTTAGGCTGTGCCCCTCATAGAAATCTCCAGCCAGAGGTTATGATGAGTGTCTTTATGGAAGAAGATGAGGGCCCTGTGGGAGTGTTTTGATTTTAATTGTGGTCATTTTTGTGGTGGTTGGAAAGAATGACTGGGTCCACCTGAGCTTGAACTCTGGTGTGATTCCCCTTAGAGACTGAGTTCTAGAACTGAACTCAGAGAAGTATTGCCATGAATCGTGTTTAGATTTTAGAAGGCCATGCATGAGACTCACCCATGAAAACTGAGATCTAGGCCCAGGGTGTCTTTCCACAAAACAATGGGAATCTCAGGCAGGATATCACATGATTTTATTCTGAAAGATTGGCAGGTATAGTTGAGAGTCAAAACACACATGGACCTCACATTGTAGACCTCAATTTGCCTGGCTTCATGTGACCTTTTGGCAACTCTTTGAGAAGCCTTGCCTGTGAGTGTTCTCCAAAGCTTTCATTGAAATGAGCTTTCTCAACACTTAATGGTTCCTGAATGATTTGAAACCCACAGTGCCTCCAACTTAATCTTTGAAAAATGGCTAGATAAATACCATGAAATTTTTGAAATTCCCATGACCAGGTGGCACTGGAGAAACTTTGGAAGTCCTGTGGTTGATCATGTGTATACCAGAGAATGCCTTGTTTTACTGGGTTTTATGTAAATGGTGTAGAACAGAGATGCCAGTAATTAGTATCCTGCTGAGTAGTGGGCCTAGAGCAGTGGTGGGCAGGTGTGTGATAAAACACCATGATGGGGCCATGTGGATCGGCCATTGGCTTCCAAATGGATTATGACTGACATAGTGCAGAAATCAGACACTTATATGTAAAGGCATTTTTTATATGGAGAGGTTTCAGGGCAATGTTCAGAATCAGTTAACTATGGTTATTGGGGCAAGCTATGTTGGATAGAAGCATGGTTGGTGCATTCTCCTGCAGACCCTGACCCACCACACGTGACAGAACTCCCTCCAGCACTGTATTCTAGTAGAACTCCTTGTATTTGGTGAAGCAAATACCAAATTCCCAGTGCAGCAGCAAGAAACACCACGAAAAGTGGAGGATGACCAAATGTCTTCAGAGTCCACACGAGGAGACACTTAGCCTCCAGTGGCCACAGTTTACCTACAAAGAGAGAATTCAGCACTGCTGCCTCATGGTCGTTGGAATATAAGAAACCATGTCTTCCAGGTCACATAGATGCAGACCCATCTTTGATGGTCTCACTACAAAGGAAGTTAAAGCTCATGACAACAACATATATTTCAAGTGCCCAACCTCAGAGGCAGTTTCCCAAGAAGTCTTAGGCCAGCAGAGCTCCATGTTTGTGGAGTGTTTACCCTGTTCTTTACTTTTGGAAACTCCTCTACCACCTCCAAGGTTGTGAACTCCCGAGCATATTCCATTCCAGATATGTATTCACAGATTTTCACACTTTTCTACTCTAATTGTGTCTTACTTGGGGCCAAGCTAATATCAAGGCATTGTTCTGAATGTGAGTGGAAAGATTTTTGTGTAACACATATTTACATACACATTCGATTCATTTTTCAATTTTCTATTTGAAATACTGAAGCCCTGAAACTAACACATACCCTACTATACTCTGACTTATAATTCTAATATGATGGTGAAAAATAACCCAAACAGAATAGAAATACAAGCAGTTCCGAGGAGGCATGGTGTATTGTTACAATTGGTTTTTGCATTATATAGTGTAGGAGTTATAAATCTAGTCAATTTTTTTTGTTGAAATAGTTCTACATGTGTTTTTAAAATTAAAAAATATGTGAATTCCTGTCTCCCTTTCTCTGTAGCCTATTCAGCACATGTATTTTTATATGCACATATAGAATCCTACCTGGTACCACACGTACATACTTGTGAGGTAACTGAATTGGCAGATGCAAATTGTGCTAAAGGATCACTCCTCCTAAATGCTGTTGGAACTGAAAATTCAACCTATGGGTGAGCTTCCTAGTTGAATATCATTATACATTAATCCATGTTCAGTAAAATGAATATTTTTCGATCTGTGGATTATATATATTTCATGATGAATTTCGATTGGCATATATATTGCTAATTTTTTCTTTTATTGGTTGCTCAAAACATTACAAATCTCTTGACATATAATATTTCTTACATTAGATTCAAGTGGCTTATGAACTCCCATTTTTAGCCCAAATAGAGATTACAGAATCACATCGGTTACACATCCACATTTTTACATAATGCCCTATTAGTTACTGTTGTATTCTGCTACCTTTCCTATACTCTACTATCTCCCCTCCCCTCCCTTCCTATCTTCTCTTTTTCCCCCATCTACTGTAATTCATTTCACTCCATGTTTATTTTCCCATTCCACTCACAACGATATGTAATTTTGTGTAACAATGAGGGTCTCCCTCCATTACCATACAATTTCCCTTTTCTCTTACTTACCCTCCCACCTCATGTCTCTGTTTAAAGTTAATCTTTTCTTCCTGCCATTGCTCCCTGCTCTGTTCTTAGTTGCTCTCATTATATCAAAGAAGACATTTGGTATTTATTTTTTAGGGATTGGCTATTTTCACTAAGCATAATCTTCTCCAGTGCCATCCATTTTTCTGCAAATTTTATGATTTTGTCATTTGTTAGTGCTGCGTAATACTTCATAGTGTATAAATGCCACATGTTTTTTATCCATTCATCTATTGAAGGGCATCTGGGTTGGATCCACAGTGTTTCAGTTGTGAATTGTACTGCTATGAAAATCGATGTGGTAGTATCCCTGTATTACTCTCTTTTAAGGTCTTCAGGGAATAGTCCGAGAAGGGCAATAGCTGAGTCAAATTGTGGTTCCATTCACAGCTTTTCCAGGAATCTCCATACTGCTTTCCAAATTGGCCACACCAGTTTACAGTCCCACCAGCAATGTACAAGAGTATCTTTTACCCCACATCCTTGCCAGCACTTGTTGTTTGACTTCATAATGGCTGCCAATTTACTGGAGTGAGATGGTATCTTAGGGTGATTTCGATTTGAATTTCTCTGACTGCTAGAAATGGTGAGCATTTTTTATGTACTTGTTGATTGATTGTATGTCCTCCTCTGAGAAGTGTCTGTTCAAGTCCTTGACCCATTTTTTTAATTGGGTTATTTGTTATCTTATTGTCTATTTTTTTGAGTTCTTTGTGTATTCTGGATATTAGGGCTCTATCTGAAGTGTGAGGAGTAAAAATTTGTTACCATAATGTATGCTCCTTATTTACCTCTCTTATTCTTTCTCTTGCTGAGAAAAAACTTTTCAGTTTAAGTAGTCCCATTTGTTGATTCTTGTTATTAACTCGTGTGCTGTGGGTGCCCTATAAAGGAATTTGGAGCCCAACCCCATAATATGTAGATCAGAGCCAACTTTTTCTTCTATCAGACACAGAGTCTCTGATTTGATATCTAGCACCTTGATCCACTATGAGTTAACTTTTGTGCATGGCGACAGAAAGGAATTCAGTATCATTTTGTTGCATATGGATTTCCATTTTTCCCAACACCATTTGTTGAAGATACTATATTTCCTCCATTGCATGCTTTTAGCTCCTTTTTCAAATATAAGATAGTTGTAGCTTTTTGGATTAGTCTCTGTGTCCTCCATTCTGTACCATTGGTCCACCCGCCTGTTTTGGTACCAGTACCATGGTGTTTTTGTTGTTGTTGTTGTTTTATTTTGGTTTTTTTTAAATTAATTTTATTGTAGGTTGTTCAAAACATTACATAGTTCTTGATATATCATATTTCACACTTTGATTCAAATGGGATATGAGCTCCCATTTTTACCCCATATACAGATTGCAGAATCACATCAATTGCACAACCATTGATTTACATATTGCCATTCTGGTGACTGTTGTATTCTTCTGCCTTTCCTATCCTCTACTATCCCCCCTCCCCCTCCCCTCCCCTCTTCTCTCTCTACCCCCTCTACTGTAATTCATTTCTCCCCCTTATATTTTTCCTCCTTTCCCCTCACTTCTTCTTGTATGTAATTTTCTATACCCCTGAGGGTCTCCTTCCATTTACATGCAATTTCCCTTCTCTCTCCCTTTCCCTCCCACCTCTCATCCCTGTTTAATGTTAATCTTCTTCTCATGCTCTTCGTCCCTACTCTGTTCTTAGTTACTCTCCTTATATCAAAGAAGACATTTGGCATTTGTTTTTAAGGGATTGGCTAGCTTCACTTAGCATAACCTGCTCTTATGCCATCCATTTCCCTCCAAATTCTATGATTTTGTCATTTCTTAATGCAGAGTAATACTCCATTGTGTATAAATGCCACATTTTTTTTATCCATTCTTCTATTGAGGGGCATCTAGGTTGGTTCCACAGTCTTGCTATTGTGAATTGTGCTGCTATGAACATGGATGTAGCAGTGTCCCTATAGTGTGCTCTTTTTAGGTCTTTAGGGAATAGACCGAGTAGGGGAATAGCTGGATCAAATGGTGGTTCCATTCCAAGCTTTCCAAGAAATCTCCATACTGCTTTCCAAATTGGGCGCACCAATTTGAAGTCCCACCAGTAATTTACAAGAGTACCCTTTTCCCGACATCTTCGCCAGCACTTGTTGTTGTTTGACTTCCTAATGGCTTCCAATCTTACTGGAGTGAGATGGTATCTTAGGGTGGTTTTGATTTGCATTTCTCTGACTGCTAGAGATGGTGAGCATTTTTTCATATACTTGTTGATTGATTGTATGTCCTCCTCTGAGAAATTTCTGTTCAGGTCCTTGGCCCATTTGTTGATTGGGTTATTTGTTATCTCATTGTCTAATTTTTTTAGTTCTTTGTATATTCTGAATATTAGGGCTTTGTCTGAAGTGTGAGGAGTAAAGACTTGTTCCCAGGACGTAGGCTCAATATTTACCTCTCTTATTGTTTCTTTTGCAGAGAAAATCTTTTTAGTTTGAGTAAGTCCCATTTGTTGATTCTAGTTATTAACTCTTGTGCTATGGGTGTCCTATTGAGGAATTTGGAGCCCGACCCCACAGTATGTAGATCATAGCCAACTTTTTCTTCTATCAGACGCCATGTCTCTGATTTGATATCAAGTTCCTTGATCCACTTTGAGTTAACTTTTGTGCATGGCGAGAGAAAGGGATTCAGTTTCAATTTGTTGCATATGGATTTCCAGTTTTCGCAACACCATTTGTTGAAGATGCTAGCCTTCTTCCATTGCATGCTTTTAGCCCCTTTATCGAATATAAGATAGTTGTAGTTTTGTGGATTGGTTTCTGTGTCCTCTATTCTGTACCATTGGTCCACCCGCCTGTTTTGGTACCAGTACCATGCTGTTTTTGTTACTATTGCTCTGTAGTATAGTTTGAAGTCTGGTATAGCTATACCGCCTGATTCACACTTCCTGCTTAGCAATGTTTTTGCTATTCTGGGCCTTTTATTTTTCCATATGAATTTCATGATTGCTTTCTCTATTTCTACAAGAAATGCCATTGGGATTTTGATTGGCATTGCATTAAACCTATTGAGAACTTTTGGTAATATGGCCATTTTGATGATGTTAGTTCTACCTATCCATGAACAGGGTATATTTTTCCATCTTCTAAGATCTTCTTCAATTCTCTGTTTAGGGTTCTGTAGTTTTGAATGTATAAGTCTTACACCTCTTTTGTTAGGTTGATTCCCATGTATTTTATTTTTTCTGAGGATATTGTGAATGGGGTGCTTGTCCTCATTTCCATTTCAGAGGATTTGTCGCTGATATACAGGAATGCCTTTGATTTATGCGTGTTTATTTTATATCCTGCCACTTTGCTGAATTCATTTATTAGCTCTAATAGTTTCTTTGTAGACCCTTTTGGCTCTGCTAGGTATAGAATCATGTCATCTGCAAATAGTGATAATTTGAGTTCTTCTTTTCCTATTTTTATGACTTTAATTTCTTTCGTCTAATTGCTCTGGCCAGTGATTCGAGAACTATGTTGAACAGAAGTGGTGAGAGAGGGCATCCCTGTCTTGTTCCAGATTTTAGAGGGAATGCCTTCAGTTTTTCTCCATTCAGAATGATGCTAGCCTGAGGCTTAGCATAGATTGCTTTTACAATATTGAGGTATGTTCCTGTTATCCCTAGTTTTTCTAGAGTTTTGAACATAAAGGGATGCTGTACTTTGTCGAATGCTTTTTCCGCATCTATCGAGATGATCATATGGTTCTTATTTTTAAGCCTATTGATGTGGTGAATAACATTAATTGATTTCCGTATTTTGAACCAACCTTGCATCCCATGGATAAATCCTACCTGATGATGGTGCACAATTTTTTTGATATGTTTTTGTATCCGGTTCGCCAGAAGTTTATTGAGGATTTTTGCATCTAGGTTCATTAGAGATATTGGTCTGTAGTTTTCTTTCTTTGGAGTGTCTTTGTCTGGTTTAGGAATCAGGGCAATGTTGGCCTCTTAGAATGAATTTGGAAGTTCTCCCTCTTTTTCATTTTCCTGAAATAGCTTGAAAAGTATTGGTATTAGTTCCTCTTTAAAGGTTTTGTAAAACTCTGCTGTATACCCATCCGGTCCTGGGCTTTTCTTAGTTGGTAGTCTTTTGATGGTTTCTTCTATTTCCTCAATTGATATTGGTCTGTTTAGGTTGTCAATATCCTCCTGACTCAATCTGGGCAAATCATATGACTTAAGAAATTTATCGATGCCTTCACTATCTTCTATTTTATTGGAGTATAAGAATTCAAAATAATTTCTGATAATCTTCTGTATTTCTGAAGTGTCTGTTGTGATATTGCCTTTTTCATCCCGTATGCTAGTAATTTGAGTTCTCTCTCTTCTTCTCTTCGTTAGCGTGGATGAGGGTCTGTCAATTTTATTTATTTTTTCAAACAACCAACTTTTAGTTTTGTCAATTTTTTCAATTGTTTCTTTTGTTTCGATTTCATTAATTTCAGCTCTGATTTTAATTATTTCTTGTCTTCTACTTTTTTGCCGTTGTTTTGCTCTTCTTTATCTAGGACTTTGAGTTGAAGTATTAGATCATTTATTTGTTGTTTTTTTTTCTTTTTTTAAGGATTGAACTCCAAGCAATAAATTTTCCTTTTAGAACTGCTTTCAATGTGTCCCATAGATTCCGACATGTTGTGTCTGTGTTTTCATTTATCTCTAAGAATTTTTCAATTTCCTCCTTGATGTCTTCTATAACCCATTGATCATTCAGTAACCTATTTTTCATTCTCCAAGTGATGCATGATTTTTCCTTACTTCTTTTATCGTTGATTTTCAATTTCATTCAATTATGTTCAGATAAGATGCATGGTATTATCTCTACTCCTTTATATTGTCTAAGAGTTGCCCTGTGACATAATATAAAATCTATTTTTGAGAAGGATCCAGGTGCTGCTGAGAAAAAAGTGTAACTGCTTGATCTTGGGTTTTATATTCTATATATGTCAATTAAGTCCAGGTTATTAATTATGTTATTGAGTTCTATAGTTTCCTTATTCAACTTTTCTTTGGAAGATCTATCCAGTGGTGAGAGAGGTGTGTTGAAGTCTCCCATAATTATTGTATGGTGGTCTATTAGACTCTTGAACTTGAGAAGAGTTTGTTTGATGAACATAGCTGCACCATTGTTTAGGGCATATATATTTATGATTGTGATGTTTTGTTGGTGTATGGTTCCCTTGAGCTGTATGTAGTGTCCCTCTTCATCCCTTTTGATTAACTTTGGCTTGAAATCTATTTTATATGATATGAGTATGGACACTCCTGCTTGTTTCCAAAGTCCATATGAGTGATATGATTTTTCCCAACCTTTCACCTTCAGTCTATGTATGTCTTTTCCTATCAAATGCGTCTCCTGAAGGCAGCATATTGTTGGGTCTTGTTTTGTGATCCATTCTACTAGCCTGTGTCTCTTAATTGGTGAGTTTAAGCCATTAACATTTAGGGTTATTATTGAGATATGGGTTGTTCTTCCAGCGATATTTGTTTAATTATGTTCCTAAACATGGTTTGTTTTCCTCTTTGATTATCCCCAGCCTTTACTGTACTCCCTCCCGCTGTTGGTTTTCATTGATATTTTCCATTTCCTCTTCCTGTAATATTTTGCCGAGGATGTTTTGAAGAGATGGTTTTCTAGCTGCAAATTCTTTTCACTTTTGTTTATCGTGGAAGGTTTTAATTTCATCTTCCATACTGAAGCTTAATTTTGCTGGATACACAATTCTTGGTTGGAACCCATTTTCTTTCAGTGTTTGAAATGTTATTCCAGGATCTTCTAGGTTTCAGAGTCTGTGTTGAAAGATCAGTTGTTATCCTGATTGGTTTACCCCTAAATGTAATCTGCTTCCTTTCTCTTGTAGCTTTTAAAATTCTCTCCTTATTCTGTATGTTGGGCATCTTCATTATAATGTGTCTAGGTGTGGATCTCTTATGATTTTGCACATTCAGCATCCTGTAGGCTTCTAGGATTTGGGATTCTGTCTCATTCTTCAAGTCTGGGAAGTTTTCTCGTATTATTTCATTGAATAGATTGCTCATTCCTTTTGTTTGGACCTCTATACCTTCCTGTATCCCAATGACTCTTAAGTTTGGTCTCTTTATGTTATCCCATATTCTTGAATGTTCTGCTCATGGTTTCTTAACAGCTTTGCTGAGCTGTCTATGTTCTTCTCCAGTTGAAATACTTTGTCTTCATTGTCTGATGTTCTATCTTCTAAGTATTCTACTCTGCTGGTAGTATTCTCAATTGAGTTTTTAAGTTGGTTTATTATTTCCTGCATTTCCAGGATTTCTGTTTGTTTGTTTTTTATAACCTCGATCTCCCTGTATAATTGATCTTTTGCTTCTTGGATTTGTTTATGTAATTCATTTTCGAAGTGGTTGAAGTGGTCTTTCATTGTCTGATTTTGCTGTCTAATGTCTTCCTTGAGACTCCAGATTATCTGAAGCATGTATATCCTGAATTCTTTATCTGACATTCCATCTGCTGCAGATATTACCTATTCTAAAGTTGAGTTGACCTGCATTGCTTGTGGTCCTTTCTTTCCTTTTCTTTTCATACTGATCGCGTTTCTTTCTGCTTGGTGAAACTATTGTGTTATTGATTTTTCCCCCTATATATTTATATTGCTCTTGTAAAGTTGCAAAGTTTCCCTCGCAGGCTTTGGCGGTGGTTCTGCCCCTCCTCCAATTGGGGCAATGTGCCTACCACGCCGGCAGGTCGATGTGCCTGTACTTTCGGTCTGCCTGGTCACAGGTCCGCCTATCTTGCAGGCGTGAGCAGTGGCTCTGCCCCTCTGCTGGCCGCTAGGCCTGTTCTGTCTGTCGTTTGCAGGTCTGTCTAGCTAACAGGCGCTGGTGGCGGCCCTGCCCCTCCGCCAACCGGGGTGATGTGTCAGGCGGGCCACTGGGCCTGTTTTGTCAGTGGTCACGGTACCGCCTACCTTGCAGGTGCGTGGGGCAACAGTGCCCCTCCGCAGGTTTCTGGGCCTGACCTGCCGGTGGGTCGCAGGTCATTCATTTTTTAGTTCTAGTAGTTTTTGTAGACCCTTTTGTGTCTTCTATGTTTAGAATAATGTCACCCGAAAACAGTGATAATTTACGTTGTTATTTTCCTATTTTTATGCCTTTTATTTCTTTAGTCTGTCTAATTGCTCTGGCCAGTGTTTTGAGAACTATATGGAATAGAAGTGGTGAGAGAGGGTATCCCTGTCTTGTTCCAGATTTTAGAGGAAATGCCTTCAATTTTTCTGCATTCATAATGATGCTAGCTGAGGCTTTGCATAGATAGCTTTTACAATGTCGAGGTAATTTCCTGTTATCCCTAGTTTTTCTAATGTTTTGAACATAAAGGGATGCTGTACTTTGTCAAGTGCTTTTTTTGCTTCTAACGAGATGATCATATGGTTCTTATCTTTAAGTCTATTGATGTGGTGAATAACATTCATTGATTTCCGTATATTGAACCATCGTTGCATCCCAGGGATGAATCCTACTTGATCATGTTGCATAATTTTTTTGATGTGCCTTTGTATTCGATTCGCCAGAATTTTATTGAGGATTTTTGCATGTAGGTTCATCAGATATATTGGTCTGTAGTTTTCTTTCTTTGAGGTGTCTTTTTCTGATTTCGGAATCAGCGTGATGTTGGCCTCATAGAATGAATTTGGCAGAGCTTCCTCTTTTTCTCTATCCTGAAATAACTTGAAAAGTATTGGTATTAAATCTTCTTTAAATGTTTTGTAAAACTCCGCTGTATAGCCATCCGTTCCTGGGCTTTTCTTGGTTGGTAGTCTTTTGATTGCTTCTTCTGTTTCATCCATTGACATTGGTCTCTTTAAATTGTGTGTATCCTCCTGACTCAGTCTGGGCAAATCATATGACTTAAGAAATTTGTTGATGTCTTCACTATATTCTATTTTATTGGAATATAGGTTTTCCAAATAATTTCTAATTGTTTTCTGTATTTCGGAAGCATCTGTTGTAATATAGCCTTTTTCATCCCATATGTTAGTAATTTGTGTTCTCTCTCTTCTTCTCTTCATTAGCATGGCTAAGGGTCTGTCGAACATATATATTTTTTCGAAGAACCACCTTTTAGTTTTGTTAATTTTTTTAATAGTTTCTTTTGTTTCAATTTCGTTGATTTCTGCTCTGATTTTAATTATTTCTTGCCTTCTGCTACATTTTCTGTTGTTTTGCTCTTCCTTTTCTAGGGCTTTGAGTTAAAGTGTGAGCTCATTTATTTGTTCGGTTTTACTTTTTTTCAGGAATGACTTCCAGGCAATGAATTTCCCTCTTAAAACTGCTTTCATTGTGTCCCATAGATTCCGATATGTTGTGTCTGTATTTTCATGTATCTCTAAGAATTTTTTGATTTCCTCCTTTATATCTTCTGTAACCCACTGATCATTCAGTAACATATTGTTCATTTTCCATGTGATGTAGGATTTTTCCTTCCTTCTTTTATCATTGATTTCCAGTTTCATTCCATTATGATCAGATAAAATGCATGGTATTATCTCCACACCTTTATATTTACTGAGGGTTGACCTATGGCATAATATATGGTCTATTTTTGAGAAGGATCCACGTGCTACTGAGAAAAAAGTATATCCACTTGATGATGGTTGATATATTCTATATATGTCAGTTACATATAGGTTATTGATTGTGATATTGAGTTCTATACTTTCTTTATTCAACTTTTGTTTGGAGGATCTGTCCAATGGTGAGAGAGGTGTGTTGAAGTCTCCCATAATTATTGTGTTGTGTTCTATTTCATTCTGGAACTTGAGGAGAATTTGTTTTTTGAATGTTGCAGCACCATTATTTGGTGCATAAATATTGATAATTTTTTATGTTTTGTTGGTGAATGATTCCTTTTAACAGTATATAATGTCCTTTCTTATAACTTTTGATTAAATTAGTCTTGAAGTCGATTTTATTCGATATGAGGATGGCCACCCCTGCTTGCTTACGAGGACCATTGCATGGTATAATTTTTCCAAAACTGCACCTTCAGCCTGTATGTCTTTTCCATTCAGATGTGTCTCCTGGAGGCAACATATTGTTGGATTCGTTTTTAATCCAAGTTACCAGCCTATGTCACGTTATTGGAGAGTTTAAGCCATTAACATTTAGAGTCACTATTAATATATGGTTTGTACTGCCACCCATAATTGATGATTCATCTTTTTTTTTAATTTAGTTTGTTTCTCCATGATGAGCTTTTCCCCCACCCTCTGTCATTACTGAGGCACTTCCCACTGATGGTTTTGGTTGTTGATTTTCATTTCTTCTTCGTGTATTGTTTTGCTCAAGATGCTTTGCAATGCTGCTTTTCTGGCTACAAATTCTTTTAGCTTTTGTTTATCATGAAATATTTTTATTTCATTGTCATACCTGAAGCTTAATTTTGTTGGATACAGAATTTTTGGTTAGCATTCATTGTCTTTCAGTGTTTGAAATACGTTGTTCAAGGATCTTCTCGCTTTCAGCGACTGTGATGAAAAATCCCTTCTCAACCTTATTGGTTTACCCCTTAATGTAATCTGCCTCCTTTCTCTTAGAGCTTTTAATATTTTCTCTTTGTTTTGTATATTGGATATCTTCATAACGATGTGTCTTGGTGTTGATCTACTGTGATTTTGTGTGCTCGGTGTCCTGTAAGCATGTCCAATTTGTATATCCGTTTACTTTGTATTTCTGGAAATATTTCTGTAATTATTTCATTCAATAGATTACTCATTTCATTGGTTTGAATGTGTGTACCTATCCAGATGACTCATAAATTTGTTTTTTTATGTTATCCCATATCTCTTGGATGTTTTACTCATGATTTTTTACCAGCCTTTCTGTGTTGGCTAGATTCATTTCAAGATGATATATTTTGTCTTCATTATCGAACATTCTGTCTTCTACTTGCTCCACAGTGTTAGTGATACTCTCAATTGACTTTTTAATTTGGTTTATCGTTTCCTTCATTTCTAGAATTATTGTTTGATTTTTTTATAATCTCTATCTCCTGATAAAGATTCATAACTTCTTCTTTTATCTGTTTATGTAATTCATTTTCAATGTGTTCTTTCACTGTTTGGATTTGCTGTCTCGTATCCTCTTTAAGTTTCCATTCCATCTGTCTAAGGTATTCCTTGAGTTCTTTGTATGACCATTTTTCTGATGACTATAGGTCCTCCTGAATATTTAGGCTGTCCTTCATTGTTTGTACTTATTTTCTTCCTTGATTTTTTGTGCTGCTCATGTTACTTCTTGCTCTGTTTCACTGCTGAGTTACTGTTTACTCTTATAAATTTATTTGATGCTTGGGAGGAAAGATATTAGAAGGAAAGGGGAGAAGTCACTAAAGAGAATGAGAGTAGGCAGGTAGAATTAAAGGAAGGGGAAATAAGAAAATTGAAAAGAAACGATAAGACAAAAGAAAAAAATAGAAAAGAAAGAAAGAAAGAAAAAAAATTAAAAATAATGATCATTTAAAAAATGAATATTAAAATTTAAAATAATAATAATAATAATAATAAAATAAAAATATTTTAAAAATGAAAACATTTTAAAACGTTAAAGTACAACAACAACAAAAAAAAATGAATTCACATAAAGAATCTAAATGCCACACTCAGTAGGCCTCAAGTTGGAGAAGCAGAGCAGTATTAAGGGCAGGCCTATTTTCTCACTTCTGTTTCACAGGAAGGGAGTCCAGGCCACCCTGATTTTAGGCAAATGAGGGGCAAGGGAGCTTATTTTGGACACGGACGTGGGCTGTGTACCTCATGGAAACCTCCAGCCGGAGGTAATGATGAGTGTCTACATGGAAGAAGATGAGGGCCATGTTGGGGTGTTTTGGTTTTATCTGTGAACATTTGTATGGCGGTAGGAAGAGAAGACTGGGTCCACCTGGGCTTGAACTCTTGTGTGATTCAACATAGAGACTGAGATCTGGAATTGACCTCAGAGAAGTATTGCCATGAATTGTGTTGGGATTTTAGAAGGCCATGCATGAGAGTCGCCCTTGGAAAGTGAGATCTAGGCCCAAGGTGGCTTTCCACAGAGCAAAGGGAATCTCAGCCAGGATATCACATGATTTTATTCTGAAAGACTTGGCAGCCATAGTTGAGAGTCAAAGGCTCATGGACCTCACATTGTAGACCTCAATGGGCCTGGCTTCATGTGACCTTTTGGCCACCCTTTGGGAAGCCTTGCCTCTGAGAGTTCTCCAGAGCTTTCATTGAAATCAGCTTACTCAACATTTAATGGTTAATGAATGAATTGAAACCCACAGTGCCTCCAACTTCATCCTTGAATATTGGCCAGATTAAAACCATGAAATTTTTGAAATTCCCAAGACTAGGTGTCACAGGAGAACCTTTGGATGTCCTCTAGCTGATCATGAGAATACAAGACAATGCCTTTATTGACTGGTTTACATGAAAATGGTGTATAACAGAGATGCCAGTAAGTTGGAGCCTGCTGAGTAGTGTTCCTAGAGCCGTGGTGGGCAGGTGTCTGATAATAAATCTCTGGTGTTGCCATGTTTATCTGCCATTGGTGTCCAAATATCTTGTGACTGACATTTTGCAGCCAGTAGACCCTTATATGTAAAAGCATCTTGTTATATGGAGAGGTTTTAGGGCAATGTTCAGAATCAGGTTGCTATGGTCAATGGAGCAAGCTATGTGGGATAGAAGCCTGGTTGGTGCATTCTCCAACAGAACCCCACCCACCACAACTGACAGAATTCCCTACAGCACTGTGTCCCAGGTGAATGTTTTTTATTTCATGAAGCAAATACCACACTCCTAGTGCAACAGCAAGAAACACCATGAAGAGTGGAGGATGAACAAATGGCTTCACAGTCCACATGAGGAGACACTTGCCCTCAGTGGCCACAGTTTACCTACACAGAGAAAATTCAGCACTGCTGCCTCATGTTCATTGGAAAATAAGAAACCATGTCATCCATGTCACATAGATGCAGACCCAGCTTTGATGGTCTCACTACAAAGGAAGCTAATGCTCCTGACAACAAAATATATTTCAAGTGCCCAACCTCAGAGGTAGTTTCTCCAGATGTTGGGCCGGCAGAGCTTCATGTTTGTGGAGTGTTTACCCTGTCCCTTACTTTTGGAAACTCCTCTACCACCTCCAAATTTGTGAACTCCTGAGCATTTTCTATTCCAGATATGTATTCACAGATTTTCTAACTCTTCTCCTGTAATTGTGTCTTACATGGGGCGAAGGTAATGCCAAGGCATTGTTCTGAATGAGAGTGGGAAGATTTTTATGTAGCACATATTTGCATACACATTGGATACATTTTCCTATTTTCCATTCGAAATACTGAATCCCTGACACTAACAAATTCCCTTCTAGACTTTTACTTATAATCTTAATATGATGCAGAAAAATAACCCAGACAAAATAGAAATGCAAGAGGTTCACAGGAGGCATGGTGTATAGTTGGATTTGCCTTTCGTATGATAAATGGTAGGTGTTATAGATCAAGCCAATTTTAATTGAAATAGTTCTCCATGTGTTTTAAAAGTTAACAAATATGTGAATAACTGTCTCCCTTTCTCTGTAGCCTATTCAGCACATGTATTTTTTATGCACATATTGAATTATACCTGGTATCACACGTACATTTTGTGAGGTGGCTGACTTGGCAGATACAAATTGTAAGAAAAGATCACTCCTACTAAACGCTGTTGGAACTGAAAATTCAACATATGGGTCAGTTTTCTAGTTGTACAACATAAATTGATGTTCAGAAAAATGAAAGGAAAATGAATATTTTTGGATCTCTGGATGATATATTTTTCATGGTGAATTTCAATTGGCATAGATAATGCTACTTTTTAATGTCTGTGTGTGTGTGTGTGTGTATATATATATATATGTATTCACTCTCCAGATTTTTCAAAATATGAAATGTATTTGTCTGATTATACACTCCCTAAATTCATTCATATTTATGTATGTGGATGTATAATCAACTTTTCACAAGTTTATTCTCAGAAATATTCATCCACCTGAAATACATATTTGTTTCCTAGTACTGAAAACTAACTTCAGGGGATCATATGATGAGAGCGAAAGGAGTGCATCAACCCCATGTACAGCATCACTGTGCAGGAGAATGACGAATTTCCAGCAAAATTTGCGTGGTCCTAAACCTAGTGGAAGTATTTCCATCTCACGAGGATCAGCTACGGGGCTCAAACGTGAGTGATTTGTCTGCATGGAGCATCATGCTGCTTATTCAGCAAATCACCCTGAGGGTAGAGTCTGTGGCGCGTGCTGGGAAGCAATGAGATAGCAACACACATATTCAGTGGTGCAGATTCTGTGGGCTCCTGCCATCTGTACAATCACTGTGCTCATTGCTGAATTCTGGGTTTGAGACCAGGGAAATACAAAGTCCAATTCGGTTTTCCACACCAGTCAGACCACAGAGGAAGCCAGGGGCCACCATCTTGGAGAGCTGACGTCACCATTCCTGTTTTCAACTGATAGCAGCTCATTCAGCTATAGAACAGGTAATCTCAGGCTGTCATTCGCCTGTGTCTCGGAGACAAATTACTCAGGCCTGCTCCTATCAGAACATACACCAAGCCCAGAGCGGCCGAATTCTGGCTCCTGGAACTGATCAGGCCCAGGGCTAAAGAACCTGCGGAAACTGCTTCTCGGTCTAGGTCTTGCTGAATACTGTGGAGGTAAATACCTACCGAGCCTTCATAGGCAGTGGCAACAGGATTGAGGCGGGGCTTGTGAGGGCCGGTCAGGACTCACCCATTGCTTTGTTCATCTGGCAAAGGGAACGAAATGCTGCCATTCACATGGGATACCAACATGTTAGAGATCTGAAGTCATCACAAAGTGGCGGAGGAGATAACTTCATCGATACCAGCGGTGAGAGAAACAGTTGGTCTCCTGGTAAAAAAAGTGAGTCACAAACACCCGAGTCTCTCTCACTTTGTCTTCAAGCTAGAGGGACAGAGCAGAGACACCGCTCACGCCCGGCACTGGCCCAGCGACCCGCAGGCGTGGTAGTCACGTCATCCCAATTGGAGTAGGGACAGAGCAGAGCCGCCGCCCGTGCCCGGAACAGGCCCATCGACCAGCAGGCTTGGTAGTCACGTCACCCCAATTGGAGTAGGGGCAGAGCAGAGCCACAGCCTATGCCCAGAACAGGCCCAACGACCCGCCGGTGTGGTAGACACGGCACCCCTATTGGAGTAGTGGCAGAGCAGAGCCTTCTCCCGTGCCCATTACAAGCCCATCGGCCCACCAGCATGGTTGTTAGGTCACCCCAATAGGAATAGGGGCAGAGCAGAGCCACCACCCATGCCCAGAACAGGCCCAGCAACCCGCCGGCGAGGTAGTCACATCACCCCAACTGGAGTAGGGGCAGAGCAGAGTGACCAACCTCGCCCACAACGTAGGCAACTGAACAGCGAAACAGGCCAAGTGGCCTGCGGGCATGGCAGACACATAACCCCATTTGGAGTAGGGGCAGAGCAGATCCACTGCCCGTGCCCACAAAATAGACAGACCTGCGACCGACCAGCAAAGAGGCTCAGCGTCCTGCCGGCATGGTAGACACATCATCCCAATTTGAGTAAGGGCAGAGTAGAGCTGCCGCCCGCACCTGCAAGGTTGGAAGACCTGCAATGGATCAGCAGAACAGGCCGAGGGGTCCGTGGGCGTTGTAGACACGTCACACCAAATGGAGGAGGGGCAGAGCAGAGCCACTGCCCTTGCCCGCATTGTAGACAGACCTGCGACCACCCAGCACAACAGGCCCAGCAGCCCGTCAGCGTGGTAGATAGATCACCCCAATTGGAGGAGCAGAACAGCCGCCCCCCACTACTTCAAGGGAGACTTTTCAACTATACAAGAGCAATATAAGTATATAGGGGGAAAATTTCAAAAACACAACAGTTTCAACAAGCAGAGAGAAACGCGAGCAGTATGAAAAGACAAGGAAAGAAAGGACCACAAGCAATGCAGTTAAACACAATTTTAGAAGAGGTAATAGCTGCATCAGATGGAATGTCAGATAAAGAATTCAGGATACTCAGGCTTTAGATGATCTGGAGTCTCAAGGAAGACATTAGACAACAAAATCAGACAATTAAAGATCACTTCGACAGTGAATTACATAAACAAATCCAAGAAGCAAAAGATCAACTATATAGGGAGATAGAGGTTGTAAAAACAAACAAACATAAATCCTAGAATTGCAGGAAGCAATAAACCAACTTAAAAACTCAATTGAGAATACTACCAGCAGAGTAGAACACTTAGAACATAGAGCATCAGACAATGAACACAAAGTATTTCAACTTGAAAAGAACATAGACAGCTCAGCAAGACTGTTAAGAAACCACGAGCAGAACATCCAAGAAATATGGGATAACATAAAGAGGCCAAACTTAAGAGACATTGGGATACAGGAAGGTATAGAGGTCCAATCAAAAGGAATGAGCAACCTATTCAATGAAATAATACGAGATAACTTCCCAGACTTGATAAATAAAAAAGAATCCCAAGTCCTAGAAGCCTACAGAACGCCGAATGTGCAAAATCATAAGACAGCCACAACTAGACACATTATAATGAAGATGCCCAACAAACAGAAAAAGGAGAGAATTTTAAAAGCTACAAGAGAAAGGAAGCAGATTACATTTAGGGGTAAACCAATCAGGATAACAGCTGATCTTTCAAAACAGACTCTGAAAGCTAGAAGATCCAGGAATAACATATTTCAAACACTGAAAGAAAATGGGTTCCAACCAAGAATTGTGTATCCAGCGAAAGTAAGCTTCAGGATGGAAGATGAAATTAAAACCTTCCACGATAAACAAAAGTGAAAAGAATTTGCAGCTAGAAAACCATCTCTTCAAAACATCCTCGGCAAAATATTACAGGAAGAGGAAATGGAAAATATCAATGAAAACCAACAGCGGGAGGGAGTACAGTAAAGGCTGGGGATAATCAAAGAGGAAAACAAACCATGTTTAGGAACATAAATAAACAAATATCGCTGGAAGAACAACCCATATCTCAATAATAACCCTAAATGTTAATGGCTTAAACTCACCAATGAAGACACACTGGCTAGTAGAATTGAAGAAAAAACAAGACCCAACAATACACTGCCTACAGGGGACGCATTTGATAGGAAAATGCATACATAGACTGACGGTGAAAGTTTGGGAAAAATCATATCACTCATATGGACTTCGGAAACAAGCAGGAGAGTCCATACTCATATCAAATAAAATAGATTTTAAGCCAAAGTTAATCAAAAGGGATAAAGAGAGACACTACATACTGCTCAAGGGAACCATACACCAACAAGACACAGCAATTGTTAATATATATGCCCCGTACAATGGTGCAGCTATGTTCATCAAAGAAACTCTTCTCAATTTCAATAGTCTAATAGACCACAATACAGTAATCATGGGAGCCATGAACACACCTCTCTCACCACTGGACAGATCTTCCAAACAAAAGTTGAATAAGGAAACTATAGAACTCAATAACACAATTAATAACCTAGACTTATTTGAGATATGTAGAATATAACACCCAACATCAAGCAGTTACCTTTTTTCTCAGCAGCACATGTATCCTTGTAAAAAATAGATCATATATTATGTCACAGGGCAACTCTTAGACAATATAAAGGAGTACAGTTAATACCATGCATATTATCTGATCATAATGGAATGAAACTAAAAATCAATGATAAAAGAAGGAAGGAAAAATCATGCATCACTTGGAGAATGAACAATAGGTTACTGAGTGATCAATGGGTTATAGAAGACATCAAGGAGGAAATTTAAAAATTCTTAGAAATAAATGAAAATGCAGACACAACATACCGGAATCTATGGGACACATTGAAAGCAGTTCTAAGAGGAAAATTCATTGCTTGGAGTTCATTCCTTAAAAAAAGAAACAACCAACAAATAAATGATCTCATACTTCATCTCAAAATCCTAGAAAAAGAAGACGAAAGCAACAGCAAATGAAGTAGAAGGCAAGAAATAATTAAGATCAAAGCTGAAATTAATGAAATTGAAACAAAAGAAACAATTGAAAAAACTTGACAAAAGTAGAAGTTGGTTCTTTGAAAAAATAAATAAAATTGACAGACCCTTAGAAATGATAACAAAGAGAAGAAGACAGAGAACTCAAATTACTAGAATAAGGGATTAAAAAGGAAATATCACAACAGATATTTCAGAAATACAGAAGATAATCAGAAATTATTTTGAAACCTTATACTCCAATCAAATAGAAGACAGTGAAGGCATCGATAAATTTCTTAAGTCATATGATCTGCCCATATTGAGTCAGGAGGATATAGCAACATAAACAGACCAATATCAATTGAGGAAATAGAAGAAACCATCAAAACACTACCAACTTAGAAAAGCCCAGGATCGTATAGGTATACAGCAGAGTTTAACAAAACCTTTAAAGAGGAACGAATACCAATATTTTTCAAGGTATTTCAAGAAAGTGAAAAAGAGGGAGATCTTCCAAATTCATTCTACAAGGCCAACATCACCCTGATTATTACAGCAGACAAAGACACTTCAAAGACAGAAAACTACAGACCAATATCTCTAATGAACCTACATGAAAAAATCCTCAATAAAATTCTGGCGAATTGGATACAAAAAAAAATCAAAAAAATTGTGAATCCTGATTAAGTAGAATTCATCCATGTGATGCAAGGCTGGTTCAATATACGGAAATCAATAAATGTTATTCACCACATCAATAGACTTAAAAATAAGAACCATATGATCATCTCGATAGATGCAAAAAAAGCATTCAATAAAGTACAGCATTCTGTTATGTTCAACACTCTAGAAAAACTAGTGATAAGAGGAACATACCTCAATATTGTAAAAGCAATCTATGCTAAGCCTCAGGCTAGCATCATTCTGAATGGAGAAAAATTGAAGGCATTCTCTCTAAAATCTGGAACAAGACAGGGATGCCCTCTCTCACCACTTCTGTTCAACATAGTTCTCGAAACACTGGCCAGAGCAATTAGACAGACGAAAGAAATAAAAGGCATAAAAATTGGAAAAGAAGTACTTAAATTATCACTTTTGCAGATCACATGATTCTATATCAAGCAGTCCCAAAAGGGTCTACAAAGAAACTAATGGAGCTAATAAATGAATTCAGAAAAGTGGCAGGATATAAAATCAACATGCATAAATCAAAGGCATTCCTGCATATCAGCGACAAATCTTCTGAAATGGAAATGAGGACAACCACTCCATACACAATATCCTAAAAAAATAATAATAATAATTAGGAATCAACCTAACAAAAGATGTGAAAGTCTTATACAATGAAAACCACAGAACCCTAAAGAGAGAAATAGAAGAAGATCTTAGAAGATGTAAAAATATATCCTGTTCATGGATAGGCAGAACTAACATCATCAAAATGGTGATATTACCAAAAGTTCTCAATAGGTTTAATGCAATGCCAATCAAAATCCAAACGGCATTTCTTCTAGAAATAGAGAAAGCAATCATGGAATTCATATGGAAAAATAAAAGACACAGAATAAAAAAAACAATACTAAGCAGGAAGTGTGAATCAGGCGGCCTAGTGATACCAGACTTCAAACTATACTACAGAGCAATAGTAACAAAAATAGCATGGTACTGGTACCAAAACAGGAGGGTGGACCAATTGTTCAGAATAGAGGACACAGAAACCAAGCCAGGAAACTACAACTATCTTATATTTGATGGAGGGGCTAAAAGCATGCAATGAATGAATATAGCATCTGCAAAAAATGGTGCTGGGAGAACTTGGAATCCATATGTAACAAAATGAAACTGAATCCCTTTCTCTCGCCATGCACAAAAGATAACTCAAAATGGATCAAGGAGCTTGATATCAAATCAGAGACATGGCGTCTGATAGAAGAAAAAGTTGGCTACGATCTACATACTGTGGGGTCGGGCTCCAAATTCCTCAATAGGACACCCATAGCACAAGAGTTAATAACTACAATCAACAAATGGGACTTACTCAAACTAAAAAGGTTTTTCTCAGCAAAAGGAACAATAAGACAGGTAAATAGGGAGCCTATATCCTGGGAACAAATCTTTACTCCTCACACTTCAGATAGAGCCCTAATATTCAGAGTATACAAAGAACTGAAAAAAATAGACAATAAGATAACAAATAACCCAATAAACAAATGGGCCAAGAACCAGAACAGACACTTCTCAGAGAAGGACATACAATCAAAAAACAAGTACATGAAAAAATGCTCACCATCCCCAGCAGTCAGAGAAATGCAAATCAAAACCACCCTAAGATACCATCTCATTCCAGTACGATTGGCAGCCATTATGAAGTCAAACAACAACAAGTGCTGCTGAGGATGTGGAGAAACAGGTACACTTGTACATTATTGGAGGCACTGCTAATTGGTGCAGCCAATTTTTAAAGCATTATGGAGATTTCTTGGAAAGCTGGGAATGGAACTACCATTTGACCCAGCTATTCCTCTTCTTGGTCTATTCCCTAAAGACCTTAAAAGATCATGCTACAGGGACACTGCTACATTGATGTTCATAGCAGCACAATTCACAATAGCAAGACTGTGGAACCAACCTAGATGCCGTTCAATAGAAGAATGGATAAAAAAATGTGGCATTTATACACAATGGAGTATTACTCTGCTTTAAAAAATGACAAAATCATAGAATTTGCAGGAAAATAGATGGCATTAGAGCAGATTATGCTAAGTGAAGCTAGCCAATCCCTAAAAAACAAATGCCAAATGCCTTCTTTGATAAAAGGAGAGTAACTACGAACAGAGTAGGGATGAAGAGCATGAGAAGAAGATTAGTATTAAATAGGGATGAGAGGTGGGAGAGAAAGGGATAGAGAAGAGAAATTGCATGGAAATGGAAGGAGACCCACAGGGTTATGTTATATAAAATTACATAAAAGAGGATGTGAGGGGAAAGGGAAAAATAATACAAAAAGGGAGAAATTTATTACAGTAGAGGGGGTAGAAAGAGAAGAGGGGAAGAGAGGGGAGAGGAGGAGGGATAGTAGAGGATAGGAAAGGCAGCAGAATACAATAGACACTAGTATGGCAATGTGTAAATCAATTGATGTGTAACTGATGTGATTCTGCAATCTGTATACGGGGTAAAAATGGGAGTTCATAACCCACTTGAATCAAAGTGTGAAATATGATATATCAAGAAATATGTAATGTTTAGAACAACCATAAAAAAATTTAAAAAAAAAGGAAACTAACTTCGGTGAATGAGGCACGCGAATCCTAATATTTCTACAGTAACTTACCAAGTTTAACATCAATGCAAGTAGATTCCAATGGGACATGATGTGTATTTTTACGTTAATTTTTATTCAAAACTGGTACATTACAATTTCATCAGTTTATGCACATCATAGGATATATATTTCATAATCAATTTAGCAAATTTATAGGCATTTGTTTCACTTTCAATCTCTTCCTGCTTCAGAACACATGTATTCCTCCATATTTCTTGACTGGTCTTTGCATGAGAATTCTTTCCGAACACATTATTTTCGATTTCCATAATCACTTTTGAAGCAAACTTCACACACTCTTCATGATAAACCAAAACACTAATATTACCATTAGATGTATAACTGGTTGGAATGAATGAATGTATATCAATATAAGATTTATTGTATATTTTCAGATATCAATTCAATCCATTATTTAAAGTTGGAACCAGTTATATTATTTATTCACAGTATGGTGTATTCATGCTTAATCTCTATATTCATGGACACAGGGTACACCTCTTTGTATCCCCAATAATAATTTTATGTCTTCAATATATTGCTCCCAGAAATGGTGGTAGAAATACTCATGTCACCTGATCTACATATACATTTTATCACAGTAATATTCTGGACAAAAAATGTAAAGGTCACACTTATGATTGTACCAAAGACTAAATGAAAAGAGATCATGGATTACTAAAAACATCCATGTCCAGGTTGCCTAATGCTCTCAAATGTCAATCCTATTAGTTACTAGATATTTGTTTCTTCCTAAGTTTATATATTCAAACTCAACCCTGGTGAAAATGTCTACTCCTATCACTCACTTAATACTTTGCCTGATTTCATAATGTCTCTATTGATATCTGCTTTTCTACATATTTTCCCAATTTCATCATAGTGACTGACTCTTCATATGTGCTGACATTTACATTCACTCTCTAACCGAAACCCTATAGCTAAAGAATTTTTAGTCCCAATCCTACACTCATTCTTCTTCCTAAACCTACAGACTATCTTCCTAATCCTACCGACTATCCCTTTGGATTGGATGTTCTCTTCTACATTCAAACATCCAAGGTACAAGGTTCTATGCCATTGTATATCAAATTGTCTGAGACATCTTTGCAGAATATAATTAAAAACTAAGTATCCCAATTAAGGGCCCAATGCCCTTCTGGGTTTCAAATCATACCTAGATTTCTGTTTTCATACTTATATTTCACCTCGATATTCTTGTAAATATCGCAGGTTCCCAATACCATTATTTATCGCACAGAATCATTGCTAACCCAAATCGAACCTGTTATTAACCCTAAACATACACTGTTCCCTCAATCTCATTTTACAGAAGAGCAGGGAGAGAGTAGTTCTTACAATACAGGAAAGTAGGGGACATTCCACCTGCTGAGAACCTCAAAGGTCCATTCAAAATGATACCTGGAGAAGATGTAGGCAGCTATGAAGGACCTGAGAGAGCAAAAGTCATCTTCCATGGCAAACAACCTGGTCAGGATGAAGGGATGTGTCTGAATCAGCCTCTCTCTTTTTATTGTAGAGAAGATGGACCAAACCAGGCCTCTGTCGAGAGCTGCTGCTGGGTGCCTATGGTTGACATACCATTCTACCTTGTGAAAGTGTCACAGGAAGTAGGGGCAGCCTCTATCTCATGGGACACTTGGAAGCAACTCTTAGGACAAAGTGGTCGCCAAGGCAGTGACCTCATTCAGTTCCAAAGAAAGTGACATACCTCATTTCCTTGGTGATGGAACTCTCTGAACTTTTGTATCCAAGAATCCAGGCACCCCGAGGCAGCCCCAGTTCCAGTGGGTTCACTTGTTTGGATTTACCAAGGACAGAGTCAGTCTTTCTTGGTACCTACTGATGTGAGGATGGCCAAATGCCAGGAGAGCTCTGAAGAGGGACCTTTCCAGAAGAAGCAGGTAGTGGCTCACCCCTTTTTCTTGACAACTTCACAGAGTTGGCCAAGGAAACCAGATCTGAGAGAGGTCAGGCCATGTCCTGAGAATAGGTAGGAAAGTTGGTTTGTTTGGTTTGGAGTGGATTGTTTTTAGTAAGTCATTTGACCAGGCGAGTGTTTCTATGTCTGTGTATCCCACTGTGTCCGTTGTTGTAGACATTAGAAAAGAGAATGCATTAATGAATGCCTCCAGTCTAGTATAAATCTTCCCATAATTCATCCTGCCCAATTTATGAATGGACTACAGCTTGTCTTATCGAGAGGCAATACCTTCTATCTTCCTAAGTTCCTGTTTTCTTCCTGAATTCTGGCCACTCTCCAGAATAGGCTCATGGTTTTGTGTCCAAGATATGTACCACTCCAAGCTCTGTGACATGGCCATGTACTGGATAGCTGAAGAGAATGGCCAGCCTTTCAGAGAACTCAGATATCAGTGTGAACAGGAACGTCTCAGTGGAAAAACCCTGCTTTGGGTCTTTTGCTTACCTATTGTTCTGTTGCACTGAATGTCAGGAAAGACTTTGTCTCAGGCCACCCTTTTGTGAAGCCTGATTAAAACAATTTTCAAATGGAAATGAATGGGCATCACCTGTGGCTCTTTGTTTAATTGCTTTGGAAAGGGATGTGGCTGAATTAGCCTCTTGGCCTTGTGTGTGGCTGTGACTTACATTCTCAGCACCTGATGTATCTAAAGAATAATCCCATGTGTGCATCAAAAACCATAATGGCAAAAAGATCAGTCATTGTGGATGAAGTCTCTTGCCTTCCTCTGTTAGGTTCCTGACCTCCGTCAAGTGAGAAAATGGATTCTTTGGGTCAAATGAGTTCCTCAAAGCCCTGCAGAGGTGCTTGGGGTTTCGCATGACTCCAAATCACAAAGAATCTATACCTGAAAATCAGTAGGCCTCACATTGGAGAAACAGAGCATTATTAATGACAGGCTTATTTGATCACTCCTGGTTCACAGGAAGGGTGTCCAGGCCACCCTGACTTTAGGCAAATGAGGGCCAAGTGAGCTTATTTTGGACACTTTCTTGGGCTTCGCCCCTCATGAAAATCTTCAGCCAGACATTACGATGAATGACAATATGTAAGAAGATGAGGGCCATGTGGGAGTGTTTTCATTTTAATTTTGGTCATTTGTGTGGCGGTTGGAAGAAATGACTGGGTCCACCTGGGCTTGAACTCTGGTGTGATTCCCCTTAGAGACTGAGTTGTGGAACTGACCTTAGAGAAGTATTGCATTGAATTTTGTTGGGATTTTAGGAGGCCACGCATAAGAGTCACCCTTGGAACTGAGATCTAGGCCCAGGGTTGCTTTCCACAGATTTTTCAGTTCCTGAAAGAAGTGACCTCACCTGACTTTCTTGGTGATGGAACTCTCTGATCTTGGGATCCAGGAATTCTGGCACAAAAGCCAGGGCCAGTTCCAGTCCGAGTGGTCTCATTTGTTTGGATTTACCAAGGACAGAGTCAGTCTCTCTTGGTACCTACTAATGTGAGGATGGCCAAATGGCAGGAAATCTCTGAAGAGGGGCCTTTCCTGAGAAAGCAGATAGTGACTCACAGCTGGCTCCTGACAATTTCATAGAGTTGGACATGGAGTCCAAATCTGAGACAGGAGTGGCCATTTCGGGGGAACATAGTATGGCCCAAAAGTCAGAGGACACTCCAGATAGTCAAAGACCTACTTGGCGGAAGGAGGTGCCTTTGTAGGTTTGGTTGTAGGTTTGTGGTTTTGTCTCATGTTCTTAGAATAGGCAAGGAAGGCAGTTTGTTTGGTTTGGAGTGAACTGTTTCTAGTAAGTCGTTTGGCAAGGCGAGTGTTTCTATGTCTGTGTATCCCACTGTTATCCATGGTTGTAGACATTAGAAAAGATATTGGATCAATGGATGTGTCCTGTTTAGTAGAAAGCTTCCCAGAATTCATCCTGCACAATTTATGAATGGACTGTGGCTTGCCTTATCAATTGGCTACACCTGCTATCTTCCTAAGTTCCACTTTTCTTCCTGAATTCTGGCCACTCTCCAGAATAGGCTCATGGTTTTTGTGCAAGATATATACCACCTCCAAGCTCTGTGACATGGCCATGTACTGGATAGCTGAAGGGAATGGCGAGAATCGCAGAAAACTCAGAAATCACTGTGACCATTAAAGTCTCAGTGGAGAAACCCTGCTTTGGGCCTTTTGGTTACCTATTGTTCTGTTGCCCTGAATGTCAGGAAGGTCTTTGCCTTTGGCCACCCCTTTGTGAAGCCTGAAGAAAACAGTTTTCAAATGGAAATGAATGGATCACCTGTGGCTCTTTGCTTAATTGCTTTGAAAAAGATGTGTCTCATTCAGACCATTGGCCCTGTGTGAGGCTGTTGCTTAGTTTCTCATCACCTGATGGATCTAAAGAAAGATTCCATGTGTACATCCAAAACCAAAGTGGCAAAAAGAGCAGTCATTGTGGATGAAGTCTCTCGTCTTCCTCTGTAAGGTTTGTGACCTCCATCAAGTGAGAATAGGGATCCTTTGTGTCAAATGAGTTCCTCAAGGCCCTGCAGATTCTATCCCATAGGTGCTTGGGTTTTATCATGACTCCCGTTCACATAAAGAATCTAAAACCCACAGTCAGTAGTCCTCAAATTGGAGAAGCGGAGCAGTATTAATGGCAGGCCTATTTGATCACATCTGGTTCACAGGAAGGGTGTACAGGCCACCCTGAGTTTAGTCAAATTAAGGGGCAAGGGAGCTTATTTTTGACACTGGCTTGGGCGGAGCCCCTTATGGAAACCTCCAGCCAGAAGTTATGATGAGTGTCTATATGGAAGAAGATGTGGGTCATGTGGGAGTGTTTTGGTTTTAATTGTGCTCATTTGGGTGGCGGTTGGAAGTGACGACTGGGTCCACCTGGGCTGGAACTCTGGTGTGATTCCCCTTAGATACTGAGTTGTGGTACTGACCTCAGAGAAGTATTGCCATGAATTGTGTTGGGATTTTAGGAGGCCACGCATGAGATTTGCCCTTGGAAACTGAGATCTAGGCCCAGGTTGGCTTTGCACAGAGCACTGGGAATCTCAGCCAGGGTATCACATAATTTTATTCTGAAAGGCTTGCAGCCATGGTTGAGAGTCAAAACACACATGGACCTCACATTGTAGACCCCAATGCGCCTAGCTTCATGTGATCATTGGCCACTCTTTGGGAAGCCTTGCTTATGAGAGTTCTCCAGACCTTTCATTGAAATGAGCATCCTCACCATTTAATGGTTCCTGAATGAAGTGAAACCCACAGTGCCTTCAACTTCATCCTTGAAAAATGGCTAGATAAATACGGTGAAATTTTTTTAAATTTCCATGACCAGGTGGCACTGGAGAAACTTTGGATATCCTGTTGCTGACTATGAGTATACTAGACAGTGCCTGATGGACTGGGTTTCAAGAAAATGGTGTAGAGCAGAGATGCCAGTAATTTGGAGCCTGCTGAGTAGTGGGCATAGAGCTGCAGTCGGCAGGTGTGTGATAAATCATCTGTGGTGGGGCCATGTGGATCTTCCTTTGGCTTCCAAATTGCTTGTGACTGACATGGTGCAGCAAGCAGACCCTTATATGTAAAGGCGTATTTGTATTTGGAGAGGTTTCAGGGCAATGTTCAGAATCACGTTGCTATGGTCAAGAGGCAAGCTATTTGGAATAGAACCTTGGTGGGTGCATTCTCCTTTTGGACCCTGACCCACCACACTTGAGAAACTCCCTCCAACACTTTGTCCCAGTTGGACTCCTTGTATTTTGTGAAGAAAATACCAAACTACCAGTGCAGCAGCAATAAACACCACAAAATGTGGAGGATGACCAAATGGCTTCACAGTCCACACGGGGAGACACTTAGCCCCCAGTGACCACAGTTTACCTACAAAGATTGAATTCAGCACTGCTGACTCATGTTCATTGGAACATAAGAAACCATGTCCTCCAGGTCACATAGATGCAGACCCAGCTTTGATGCTCTCATTACAAAGGAAGCTAAACCTCCTGACAACAACATATATTTCAAGTGCCCAACCTCAGAGGCAGTTTCTGAAGAAGTCTTTAGGCCACCAGAGCTCCATATTTGTGGAGTGTTTACCCTGTCCCTTACTTTAGTAAACTACTCTACCACCTCCAAGGTTGTGAACTTTTGAGCATATTAAATTCCAGCTATGTATTCCCAGATTTTCGAACTCTTCTCCTCTAATGATGAATTACTTGGGGCGAGGGTAATGTCAAGGCATTGTTCTGGATGACAGTGAAATATTTCTCCATGTGTTTTTTTTTTAATTATTTTATTTCAGATTATTATTTTATTTTTTTAATTGGGTGTTCAAAACATTACAAAGCTCTTGACATATTATATTTCATACATTAGATTCAAGTGGGTTATGAACTCCCATTTTTATCCCAAGTATGGATTGCAGAATCATATCTGTTACACATCCGCATTTTTATAATGCCCTATTAGTAACTGTTGTATTCTGCTACATTTTCTATCCTCTACTATCCCTGCTCCCCTCCCATCTTCCCTCTCTACCCCATCTACTGTAATACATTTATATCTTTGTTTATTTTCCCATTCCCCTCACAACCTCTTATATGTAATTTTGTGTAACAATGAGGGTCTCCCTCCATTACCATGCAATTTCCTTTATCTTTCTCTTTCCGCCCCCCACCTCATGTCTCTGTTTAATGTTGATCTTTTCTTCCTGCTCTTTCTCCCTGCTCTGTTGTTAGTTGCTCTCATTATATCAAAGAGGACATTTTTATTTGTTTTTTAGGGTTTGGCTAGCTTCACTAAGCATAATCTGCTCTAGTGCCATCCATTTCCCTGCAAATTCAATGATTTTGTCATTTTTTAATGATGCATAATACTCAATTGTGTATAAATACCACATTTTTTTTTATCCATTCATCTACTGAAGGGCATCTGGGTTGGTTCCACAGTCTAGCAATTTTGAATTGTGCTGCTATGAACATCGATGTGGCAGTATCCCTGTAATATGCTCTTTTAAGGTCTTCAGGGAATAGTCTGAGAAGGGCAATAGCTGGGTCAAATGGTGGTTCCATTCCCAGCTTTCCCAGGAATCTCCATACTGCTTTTCAAATTTGCCACAACAGTTTGCAGTCCCACCAGCAATGTATAAGAGTACCCTATTCTCCACATCCTCGCCAGCACTTGTTGTTGTTTGACCTCATAATGGCTGCCAATCTTACTAGAGTAGGATGGTATCTTAGGGTGGTTTTAATTTGCATTTCTCTGACTGCTAGAGATGGTGAGCATTTTTTCATGTACTTACTGATTGATTGTATGTCCTCCTATGAGAAGTGTTGGTTCAGGTCCATGGCCCATTTTTTGATTGGGTTATTTATCATCTTATTATCTAATTTTTTGAGTTCTTGGTATACTCTGGATATTAGGGCTCTATCTGAAGTGTGAGGAGTAAAAATTTTTTCCCATGATTTAGGCTCCCTATTTACCTCTCTCATTTTTTATCCTGCTGAGAAAAAAAAAAACTTTTCAGTTTAAGTAAGTCCCATTTGATGATTGTTGTTATTAACTCTTCTGCTATGGGTGTCCTGTTAAGGAATTTGGAGCCCGACCCCACATTATGTAGATCAGAGCCAACTTTTTCTTCTATCAGATGCAGAGTCTCTTATTTGATATCTAGCTCCTTGATCCACTTTGAGTTAACTTTTGTGCATGGCAAGAGGAGGGGATTCGGTTTCATTTTGTTGCATATGGATTTCCATTTTATACAAAACCATTTGTTGAAGATGCTATATTTCCTCTATTGCATGCTTTTAGCTCCTTTATCAAATATAGCGTAGTTGTAGCTTTGTGAATTAGTCTTTGTGTCCTCTATTCTGTACCCATTGGTCAACCCGCCTGTTTTGGTACCAGTGCCATGCTGTTTTTGTTACTATTGCTCTGTAGTATAGTTTTAAGTCTGGTATCGCTATATCGCCTGATTCACACTTCCTGCTAGAATTGCTTTTGCTATTCTGGGTCTTATATTTTTTCATATGAATTCCATGATTGCTTTATCTATTTCTACAAGAAATGCCTTTGGGATTTTGATTGGCATTGCATTAAACCTATAGAAAACTTTTGGTAATTTTGCCATTTTGATGATGTTAGTTCTGCCTATCCAGGAACAGGGTATATTTTTCCATCTTCTAAGATCTTCTTCTACTTCCCTTTTTAGGGTTCTGTAGTTTTCATTGTATAAGTCTTTCACCTTTTTTGTTAGGTTGATTTTCAAGTATTTAAATTTTTTTACGATATTGTGAATGGAGTGTTTTTCCTCATTTCTGTTTCAGAAGTTTTGTCGCTGATATACAGAAATGTCTTTGATTTATGCGTTTTGATTGTATATCCTGCCACTTTGCTGAATTCATTTATTAGTTCTAGTAGTTTTTTTTGTAGACCCCTTTGGGTTTTCTATGTATAGAATCATGTCACCAGGAAATAGTGATAATTTACGTTCTTATTTTCCTATTTTTATGCCTTTGATTTCTTTCATCTGTCTAATTGCTCTGGCCAGTGTTTTGAGAACTATATTGAATAGAACTGGTGACAGAGGGCATCCCTGTCTTGTTCCAGATTTTAGAGGGAATGCCTTCAATTTTTCTCCATTCATAATGATGCTAGCCTGAGACTTAGCATAGATAGCTTTTACAATGTCGAGGTTAGTTCCTGTTATCCCTATTTTTCTAATGTTTTGAACATAAAGAGATGCTGTACTTGGTCAAATGCTTTCTGCGTCTATCGAGATGTTCATATGGTTCTTATCTTTAAGTCTATTGATGTGATGAATAACATTTATTGATTTTCGTATATTGAACCATCGTTGCATCCCAGGGATGAATCTTACTTGATCCTGGTGAAAAATTTTTTTGATGTGCCTTTGTATTCGATTAGGCAGATATTTATTGAGGATTTTTGCATCTAGGTTAATCAGATATATTGGTCTGTAGTTCTCTTTCTTTGAGTTGTCTTTTTCTGGTTTTGGAATTAGGGTGATGTTGGCCTCATAAAATGAATTTGGCAGAGCTCCTTCTTTTTCTATTTCCTGAAATAACTTGAAAAGTATTGGTATAAATTCTTCTTCAAAGGTTTTGTAAAACTCCGCTGTATAGCCATCCGTTCCTGGGCTTTTCTTGGTTGGTAGTCTTTTGATTGCTTCTTCTATTTCATCCATTGATATTGGCCGGTTTAAATTGTGTGTATCCTCCTGACTCAGTTTGGGCAAATCATATGACTTAAGAAATTTATCGATGTCTTCACTATTTTCTATTTTATTGGAATAATGATTTTCAAAATAATTTCTAATTATTTGATGTGCCTTTGTATTCGATTCGCCAGAATTTTATTGAGGATTTTTGCATGTAGGTTCATCAGATATATTGGTCTGTAGTTTTCTTTCTTTGAGGTGTCTTTTTCTGATTTCGGAATCAGCGTGATGTTGGCCTCATAGAATGAATTTGGCAGAGCTCCCTCTTTTTCTCTATCCTGAAATAACTTGAAAAGTATTGGTATTAAATCTTCTTTAAATGTTTTGTAAAACTCCGCTGTATAGCCATCCGTTCCTGGGCTTTTCTTGGTTTGTAGTCTTTTGATTGCTTCTTCTGTTTCATCCATTGACATTGGTCTGTTTAAATTGTGTGTATCCTCCTGACTCAGTCTGGGCAAATCATATGACTTAAGAAATTTGTTGATGTCTTCACTATATTCTATTTTATTGGAATATAGGTTTTCCAAATAATTTCTAATTGTCTTCTGTATTTCGGAAGCATCTGTTGTAATATAGCCTTTTTCATCCCATATGTTAGTAATTTGAGTTCTCTCTCTTCTTCTCTTCATTAGCATGGCTAAGGGTCTGTCGAACATATATATTTTTTCGAAGAACCACCTTTTAGTTTTGTTAATTTTTTCAATAGTTTCTTTTGTTTCAATTTCGTTGATTTCTGCTCTGATTTTAATTATTTCTTGCCTTCTGCTACATTTTCTGTTGTTTTGCTCTTCCTTTTCTAGGGCTTTGAGTTAAAGTGTGAGCTCATTTATTTGTTCGGTTTTACTTTTTTTCAGGAATGACCTCCAGGCAATGAATTTCCCTCTTAAAACTGCTTTCATTGTGTCCCATAGATTCCGATATGTTGCGTCTATATTTTCATGTATCTCTAAGAATTTTTTGATTTCCTCCTTTATATCTTCTGTAACCCACTGATCATTCAGTAACATATTGTTCATTTTCCATGTGATGTAGGATTTTTCCTTCCTTCTTTTATCATTGATTTCCAGTTTCATTCCATTATGATCAGATAAAATGCATGGTATTATCTCCACACCTTTATATTTACTGAGGGTTGCCCTATGGCATCATATATTGTCTATTTGTGAGAAGGATCCATGTGCTGCTGAGAAAAAAAGTATATCCACTTGATGATGGTTGATATATTCTATATATGTTAGTTACATGTAGGTTATTGATTGTGATATTGAGTTCTATACTTTCTTTATTCAACTTTTGTTTGGAGGATCTGTCCAATGATGATAGATGTGTGTTGAAGTCACCAATAATTATTGTGTTGTGGTCTATTTCATTCTGGAGCTTGAGGAGAATTTGTTTCATGAACAACGTAGCACCATTATTTAGTGCATCAATATTGATAATTGTTATGTCTTGTTAGTGAATGGTTCCTTTTAACAGTATATAATGTCCTTCCTTATCCCTTTTGATTAACTTAGTCTTGAAGTCGATTTTATTCGATATGAGGATGTCCACCCCTGCTTGTTTATGAGGATAAGTGTGCATGGTGTATTTTCTCCCAATCTTTCACCTTCAGCCTGTGTGTCTTTGCATTTCAGATGTGTCTCCTGGAGGCAACATATTGTTGGATTTGTTTATTTAATCCAAGTTACCAGCCTATGTCGCTTTATTGGAGACTTTAAGCCATTTACATTCAGAGTTACTATTGATGTATGGTTTGTATGCCAGCCATGTTTGATTATTTATATTTTTTTAATTTAGTTTGTTTCTCCATGACAAGCTTTCACCCTGCCTCTGTCATTACCAAGGTACTTCCCACTGATGGTTTTGGTTGTTGTTTTTCATTTCTTTCTTGTGTAGTGTTTTGCTCAAGACGCTTTGCAATGCTTGTTTTCTGGCTTCAAATTCTTTTAGCTTTTGTTTATCATGAAAGATTCTTATTTCGTTGTTGGACCTGATGGTTAATTATGCTGGATACATAATTCTTGGTTGGCATCCATTGTCTTTCAGTGTTTGATATACATTTTTCCAGGATCTTCTCGCTTTCAGCGTCTGTGATGAAACGTCCATTGTTAACCTTATTTGTTTACCACTGAATGTATTCTGCCTTCATTCTCTTGTAGATTTATTATTTTCTCTTTGTTCTGTATATTGGATATCTTCATAACAATGTGTCTTGGCATTGGTCTACTGTGATTTTGTGTGCTCTTGTCCTGTATGCATCTACAATTTGTATATCCATTTCCATTTTTATTTCTGGAAAGTTTTCTGTAATTATTTCATTCAGCAGTTTTCTCATTCCCTTGGTTTGAGTCTCTGTACCTTCCTCTATCCTGATGACTCGTAAGTGTGTTTTTTTTTTTATGTTATCCCAAATCTCTTGGATGTTTTTCTTGTGATTTTTTTGCCAGCCTTTCTGAGTTGACTGGACTCATTTCAAGATGATATATTTTGTCTTCATTATCTGACCTTTTGGCTTTTACTTGCTCCACTCTGTTAGTGATACTCTCAATGGAGATCTTAATTTGGTTTATCATTTCCTTCATTTCTAGAATTATTGTTTGATTTTTTTTATAATCTCTATCCTCTGATAAAGATGCTTAACTTTTTCTTTTATCTGTTTATGTAATTCATTTTCAATGTTTTCTTTTACTGTTTGGATTTTCTGTCTCGTATCCTCTTTAAGTTTCCATTCCATCTGTCTAAGGTATTCCTTGAGTTCTTTATATGACCATTTTTCTGATGACTCTAGGTCCTCCTGAATATTTAGGGTGTCCTTCGTGGTTTGTACTCCTTTTCTTCCTTTCTTGTTTATGCTGCTCATGTTACTTCTTGTTCTGTTTGACTGCTTAGTTACTGTTTACTCTTATAAATTTATTTGATCCTTGGGAGGAAAGATTTTAGAAGGGAAGGGAAAAAGTCACTAAAGAGAATGAGAGTAGGCAGGTAGAATGCAAGGAATGGGAAATAAGAAAATTGAAAAGAAATGAAAAGACAATAGAAAAAATAGAAAATAAAGAAAGAAAATCATTTTTTTTAAAAAATGATTATGATAATATAAAATTAAAATTAAAATTTTAAAAAATAATAATAACAAAAGAAAAAATTAAAAAAATTAAAAACATTTTAAAAAAGTTAAAGAACAGCAACAAAAAAATGAAAATAAAAGAAAACAAAAAAAAACAAAAACAAAAAAACCAAACTAATATAATAATAATAATAATAATAATAATAATAATAATAAATGCAGTCATAGATTGCAATAAACTTTTTTTCCATTAGGCAGAGCTGTGCCCACTGGGCCAAGCTTCTCCTTTCAATAGGTGGGAACCAATCACTGTGCAGCAGCCATTCCTCCCACACTGGGTGGGTGTCCAATCCTGAGTGCCTAGGGCCTTCTTTTGTGTTTCCTCAAGCCAGGCCCCACTCACCTGTGACACTCACCACAATACTGGCTACATGCCAGGTCTGCTGCTCCTAGGAGCCCTGTTTTCATGAACGCCTGGGCACAATCTCCCTGTTTGTCTCCCTCAGACCCTAAGTTTGTAGAGCTTAGGCCTGAGAACCCCCAGCGAATTTGCTTGCACTCCGGAAGCCATGCCCCCAGAAGCTGGAGCAAGAGACTTCAGTTTTCAGCACTGGTGGGAGCGGTGGCCTGGAGGTCTGCACCACGAGTCCCGTGCCACTCCTAATTCCCTCGGTCTGGATATCGCGCTCAAGGGAGAGCTGGGAGGGGCTCTTAAGATTTCCCCACAAGTTCGCAAATTTATAGGAATTTGCTTCACTTTCAATCACTTCCTGCTTCAGGACACATGTATTCTTCCATGTTTCTTGACAGGTCTTTTCATGAGACTTCTTTCAAGACACATGACTTTCAATTTCCATAATCACTTTTGAAGCAAAACTCACATAAACTTTATGATAAATTATAACTCTGATATTACCATTAGATGTATAACTGGTTGGAATTAATGATTGCATACCAATATAGGATTTCTTATATATTTTCAGATAAAAATTCAATCCATTATTTAAAGTGAAAAGAGTTATATTATTTATTCACAGTATGGTCTATTCATGCATTATCTCTATATTCATAGACGCAGTGTACACTTCTTTATACCCCCAATACTAATTTATACGTCTTCAAAATATTGCTCCCTGAAATGGTGGAAGAAATACTCATGTCACCTGATCTACTTATACATTTAATCACAGAAATATTCGGAACACAAAATGCAAAGGTCACACTTATGTTTGTACCAAAGCCTAAAAGGAAAGTAAACATGGATTACTAAAAACATCCATGTCCATGTTGCCTAATGCTGTCAAATGTCAATCCTATTGGTGACTACATATTTGTTTCTTCTTAAGATTATATATTCAAACTCAACCCTACTGAAAATGTCTAATCCTATCCCTCACTTTATACATTGCCTGATTTCATTATGGCTCTATTTCTATCTGTTTCCTACATATTTTCCCCAGTTCATCATTGTGACTGACTCTTCACATGTGCTGACATTTACATTCACACTCTAATAAATAACCTATTGCTAATAAACTTTTGTTCCTAATCCTATACTCATTCTTTTTGTAAACCTACCGACTATCTTCCTAATCCGACCGACTATCCTTTTTTGACTGGTTGTTCTCTTCTACATTCAATCAAGCAAGGTACAAGGTCTTATGCCATTGTATATTGATCTATCTGAGACCTCTGTGCAGAATGCAATTCAATGCTAAGTATCACAATCAAGGGTCCAATGCCCTTCTGGGCTTCAAATGTTACCTAGATTTCTGGTTTCACACTTATATTTCACATATATATTCTGGTAAATATCGCAGTTTCAAGTACCATTATTCATTCTGCAGGATGATTCCTAAACTAAATCCAACATGTTATTGACCCTAAACATACACTGTTCCCTCAATCTAACTTTACAGAACAGCAGGGACAGAGTTGGTCTTACAATACAGGAATGTAGGGGATCTTCCACCTGCTGAGAACCTCAAAGGTCCATGCAGACATGATCCCTGGAAAAGAGGTAGGCAGCTATGAAGGACCTGAGAGAGCAAAAGTCATCTTCCATGGCAAACAACCTTGTCAGGATGAAGGGGTGTGTCTGAATCAGCCACTTTCTTCTTAATGTAGAGAAGACGGACCAAACAAGGTCTGTGTGGAGAGCTGTTCCCGTGTGCCTATGGTTGATATGCCATTCTAACTTTTGACAGTGTCACAGGAAGTAGGGGCAGCCTCCATCTCATGGGACCCTTGGAAGCAATTATTAGGACAAAGTGTTTGCCAAGGCATTGACCTATTCAGTTCCTGAAGGAAGTGACCTACCTTACTTCTTTGGTGATGGAACTCTCTGAACTTGGGATCAAGGAAGCCAGGCATCCAGAGCCAGTCCCAGTCCCAGTCCCAGTGGGCTCACTTGTTTAGTTTTACTAATGACAGATTCTGTCTTTTTTGGTACCTACTGATGTGAGGATGGCCAAATGCCAGGAGAGCTCTGAAGACGGCCTTTCCTTAGTAACTAGGTAGTGGCTCACCGCTGGCTCCTAACAACTTCACAGAGTTGGCCAAGGAGACCAGATCTGACACAGTACAGGCCATTTCGGGGGAACATAGTAGGGCCCGCCAGTCAGAGGACACTCTGGATATTCACAGACTTACTTGGGGAAGGAGGTGCCTTTGTGTTTGTGGGTGTGAGTTTGTGGTTTTGTCTCATTTTCTTAGAATAGGTAGAAAAGCTGGTATGTCTGGTTTGCAGTTGACTGTTTCTAGATAGTCGTTTGACAAGGCAAGTGTTTCTATGTCTGTGTATAACACTGTGTCCGTGGTTGTAGACATTAGAAAAGACAATGCATCAATGAATGTGTCCTGTCTAGTAGAAAGCTTCCCAGCATTCATCCGGCCCAATTTATGACTGCACTGCAGGTTGCCTTATCGATGGGCAACGCCTAATATCTTCCTAAGTTTCAGATTTCTTCCTGAATTCTGACCAATCTGCAGAATAGTCTCATGGTTTTGTGTCCAAGATAGGTACCACCCCAAGCTCTGTCACATGGCCATGTACTGAATAGCTGAAGGTAATGGCGAGCATCTTAGAAAACTCAGATATCAGTGTGACCAGGTAAGTCTCAGTGGAGAAACCATGTTTTGTGCCTTTTGATTACCTATTTTTCTGTTTCACTGAATGACAGGAAGGTCTTTGCCTCAGGCCACCCATTTGTGAAGCATGAAAAAAACAGTTTTCATATGGAAATGATTGGGCATCACCTGTGGCTCTTTGCTTAATTGCTTTGAAAGGGATGTGTCTGAATCAGCCTCTTGGCCCTGTGTGAGGCTGTGGCTTAGATTCTCAGCACCTGATGGATATAAAGAAAGATCCCATGTGTGCATCCAAAACCAAAATGTCAAAATTCAGTCATTGTGGATGATGTCTCTCTCCTTCCTCTATTAGGTTGCAGACAATCATCAAGTGAGTATAGGGATCCTTTGGGTCAAATGAGTTTTTCAAAGCCATGCAGAGGTGCGTGGGTTTTCTTATGATTCCACTTCACATAAAGAATCTAAACCCCACAGTCAGTAGGCCTCAAATTGGAGAAGCAGAGCAGTTGTAATGGCAGGCCTATTTGATCACTCCTGGTTCACAGGTATGGTGTCCAGGCCACCCTGACTTTAGGCAAATGAGGGCCATGGGAGCTTATTTTGGACACTCTCTTGCGCTGTACCCCTCATGGAAATCTCCAGCCAGAGTTTATAATGAGGGTCTATGTGGAAGAAGATGAGGGCCATGTGGGAATGTTTTGGTTTTAATTTTGGTCATTTGTGTGGCAGTTGGAAGGGATGACTGGGTCCACCTCGGCTTGTACTCTCGTGTAATACTCCTTAGAGACTGTGTTGTAGAACTGACCTCAGAGAAGTATTGCCATGGATTGTGTGGGGATGTTAGGAGGCCACGCATGAGAGTCGCCCTTGGAAACTGAGATCTAGGCCAAGGGTGGCTTTCCACAGAACACTGAGAATCTCAGCCAGGATATCACATGATTTTATTCTGAAAAACTTGGCAGCCATAGTTGAGAGTCAAAACACACATGGACCTCACATTGTAGACCTCAATGGTCCTGGCTTCATGTGACCTTTTGGCCACTATTTGGGATGCCTTGCCTGTGATTGTTCTCCAGAGCTTTTATTGAAATGAGCTTCCTTAACATTTAATGGTTCCTGAATGAATTGAAACCCACAGTGACTACAACTTCTTCCTTGAATAATGGCTAGATAAATACCATGAAATTTTTGAAATTTCCATGACGAGGTGGCACTGGAAAATCTTTGGATGTCCTGATGCTGATCATAGTATTCCAGACAGTGCCTTGATTGGCAGGGTTTCATGAAAATGGTGAAGAACAGAGATGCCAGTTAGTTGTCGCCTGCTGATTAGTGGGCCTAGAGCAGTGGTGGACAGATGTGTGACAAAATATCTGTGGTGGGGCCACGTAGATCTGCCATTGGCTTCCAAATGGCTTGTGACTGATATGGTTACAGCCAACAGACCCAATAGGTAAAGGCATCTTGTTATATGGAGAGGTTTCAGGGAAATGTTCAGAATCAGGTTGCTATGATCAAGGGGGCAAGCTATGTGGGATAGAAGCCTGGTTATTGCATTCTCCTGCAAACCCTCACCCACCACACGTGACTAAACTCCCTCCAGCAATGTGTCCCAATTGAACTCCTTTATTTCGTGAAGCAAATACCAAACTCCCAATGCAGCAGCAAGAAACACCACTAAAAGTGGAGGATGAACAAATGTCTTCCCAGTTAACACAGGGAGAAACTTAGCCCCAGTGTCCACAGTTTAGCTACAAAAAAAGAATTCAGCACTGCTGCCACATGTTCAATGAAAAAGAAGAAACCATGTCTTACAGGTCACATATATGCAGAACCAGCTTTGATGGTCTCTCTACAAAAGAACTAAATCTCCTGAAAACAACATATATTTCAAGTGACCAACCTCAGAGGCAGTTTCTCAAGAATTCTTTCGGCCAGCAGAGATCCATGTTTGAGGAGTGTTTACCTTTTGCCTTACTTTTTTGAACTCTGCTACCACCTCCAAGGTTGTGAACTCCTGAGCATATTCCATTCCAGATATGTATTCACAGATTTTCTAACTCTTCTCCTCTAACTGTGTCCTACTTTGGTAAAAGATAATGTCAAGGCATTGTTCTGGATAAGAGTGGGAAGATTTTGGGTAGCACATATTTGCATAGGCATTGGATACATTTTTCAATTTCCCTTCAAAATACTGAATCTCTGACCCTAACCAATTCCCAACTAGACTCTGACTACTAATCCTAATATGATGGAGAAAAATAACAAAAAACAGAAAAGAAGTACAAGCAGTTCAGAGGAGGCAAGGTGTATACTAGGACTTGCCTTTTGCATAATATAGGGTAGGAGTTATAAATCTTGCAAATTTTTTTTTGAAATAGTTCTCCATGAGTTTTTAAAGTTAACAAATATGTGAATTCCTTTCTCCCTTTCTCTGTAGCCTATTAAGCACATGTATTTTTATATGCACATATAGATTTCTACCTGGTACCACACGTACATTCTTGTGAGGTGTTTGACTTGGCAGATACAAATTGTGAGAAGAGATCACTCCTCGTAAATGCTGTTGGAACTGAAATTTCAAACTATGGGTGAACTTTCTAGTTGAACAACATTATACATAAATCCATGTTCAGTATTATGAATATTTTTGGATCTGTGTATGATATATATTTCATGATGAATTTTGATTGGCATATATATTGCTAGTTTTTAATGTCTCTCTCTCTCTCTCTCTGTATATATATATATATATATATATATATATATATACACTCTCCAGATTTTTCAAAATATGTAATATATGTGACTTATTATACACTCCCTAAATTCATTCATATTCATTTATGTGGATTTATAATCAACTTTTCACAAGACTATTTTCTAAAATATTAATCCACCTGAAATTCATATTTGTTTCCTATTACTGACAACTAACTTCAGTGAATGGTGTATACAAATCCTAATATTTCTACAGTAACTGACCCAGTTTAACATCAACGCAAGTAGATTCCTATGGGACATGATATATATTTTGACATTCATATTTATTCAACAATGGGACATTATTATTTCTTCAGTTTATGCACATCATAGTATATATATTTCATCCAAAATTTCAAAAATATATAGGAATTTGTTTCACTTTCAATCACTTCCTGCTTCTGAACACATGTATTCCTCCATGTTGCTTTACTGGTATTTTCATGAGACTTCTTTCCAAACACATTATTTTCGATTTCCAAAATCAATTTTGAAGCGAAACTCACACACTCTTCATGAAAATCCTAATACTAATATTATCATTGATGTATAACTGGTTGTAATGAATGTCTGTATATCAATATTTGATTTCCTGTATATTTTCAGATATCAATTCAATTCATTATTTATAGTGGAATGAGTATATGTTTTATTCAGAGTATGTTCTATTCATGCATTATCTGTATATTCATAGAAACAGGGTACACCTCTTTGTACCCCCAATACTAATTTATACGTCTTCAAAATATTGCTCCCAGAAATGGTGGAAGATATACT
Source organism: Callospermophilus lateralis (assembly GCF_048772815.1). Taxonomy (NCBI): domain Eukaryota; kingdom Metazoa; phylum Chordata; class Mammalia; order Rodentia; family Sciuridae; genus Callospermophilus; species Callospermophilus lateralis. Next base: position 255,252 of record NW_027514186.1, read on the forward strand.
CATGTCACCTGATCTACATATATATTTTATCACAGTAATATTATGGACACAAAATGCAAAGGTCACACTTATGATTGTACCAAAGCCTAAATGGAAAGTGAGCATGGATTAGTAATAACATCCATGTCCAGGTTGCCTAATGCTCTCAAATGTCAATCCAATTTGTGACTACATATTTGTTTCTTCCTAAGATTATATATTCAACCTCAACCCTGTTGAAAATGTCTAATCCTATAACTCACATTATACTTTGCCTGATTTCCTTTTGTCTCAATTGATATTTACTTTCATACATATTTTCGCCAGTTCATCATTGTGAATGACTCTTCACATGTGCTGACATTTACATTCACTCTCTACCCGAAACCCTATTGCTAAAAAACTTTTGGTCCAAATCCTATACTCACTCTTCTTTCTAAACCTTCTGACTATCTTCCTAATCCTACCGATTATCCCTTTTTGACTGCATGTTCTCTTCAACATTCAATCATCCAAGGTAAAGGTCCTATGCCATTGTATAGCGATTAATCAGAGACATCTGTGCAGAACATAATTCAAAGCTAAGTATCCTACCCAAGTGCCCAATACACTTCTGGGCTTCAAAACTTACATAGATTTGGGTTTTCAAACTTATATTTCACCTTTATATTCTTTTAAATATCGCAGGTTCCCAATAACATTATTCATCCCGCAGAATGATTCCTAACCGAAATCGAACCTGTTATTAACCCTAACCATACGCTGTTCCCTCAATCTAACTTTACAGAGGAGCAGGGACAGAGTTGGTCTTACAATACAGGAATGTAGGGGATCTTCCACCTGCTGAGAACCTCAAAGGTCAATGCAGAAATGATCCTTGGAGAAGTTGTAGGCAGCTATGTAGTACCAAAGAGAGCAAAAGTCTTCTGACATGGTAAAGAACCTGGACAGGATGAAAGGATGTGTCTGAATCAGCCTCTCTCTTCTTAATGTAGAGAAGATGGACCAAAGCATGCCTGTATGGAGAGAAGTTCCCCGGTGCATATGGTTGATATACCATTCTAACTTGTGACAGTGTCACAGAAAGTAGGAACAGCCTCCATCTCATGGGACCCTTGGCAGCAACTGCTAGGACAAAGTGGTTGCCAAGGCAGTGATCTCATTCATTTCATGAAGAAAGTGACTTCACCTAACTTACTTGGTGATGGAACTCTCTGAACTTGGGATCAAGGAAGCCAGGCATCCAGAGCCAGTCCCAGTCACAGTCCCAGTGGGATCACATGTTTGGTTTTACCAAGGGCAGAGAGTCTTTTTTTGGTACCTACTGATGTGAGAATGGCCAAATGCCAGGACAGCTCTGAAGAGGGTCCTTTCCTAAGAAAGCATGTAGTTGGTCATCGCTGGTTCCTGACAACTTCACAGATTTGGCCACGGAGACCAGATCTGAGACAGGGCAGGCCAGTTCGGGGTAACAATATGGTCCACAGACAGAGGACACTCCGGATAATCACAGACATATTGGGGGAAGTAAGTGCCTTTGTGGGTGTGGGTGTGAGTTTGTGGTTTTGTCTCATGTTCTGAGAATAGGTAGGAAAGGCGGTTTGTTTGGTTTGGAGTGGACTGTTTCTAAAAAGTCGTTTGAAAAGGTGAGTGTTTCTATATCTGTGTATCTCACTGTGTCCGTGGTTGTAGACATGAGAAAAGAGAATGCATCAATGGATATGTCCTGTCTAGAAGAAAGTTTTCCAGCATTCATCCTACCCAATTTATGACTGGACTGCAGGTTGCCTTATGGATGGGCCACCCCTACTATAGTCCTAAGTTCCTGTTTTCTTCCTAAATTTTGGCCACTACCCAGAATAGGCTCATGGTTTTGTGTCCAAGATATGTAACACCTCCAAGCTCTGTGAAATGGCCATGTACTGGATAGCTGAATGGAATGGCGAGCATCTCAGGAAACTCAGATATCAGTGTGACCAGGAAAGTCTCAGTGGAGAAACACTGTTTTGGGCCTTCTGCTTACCTATTTTTCTGTTGCCCTGAATGTCAGGAAGGTCCTTACCTCAGGCCACTCCTTTTTGAAGCCTGAAGTAAACAGTTTTTAAATGCAAATGAATGGGCATCACCTGTGGTGCTTTGCTTAATTGCTTTCGAAAGGGATGTGTCTGAATCAGCCGCTTGGCCCTGGGTCAGGCTATGGATTAGATTCTCAGCACCTGATGGATATAAAGAAAGTTCCCATGTGTGTATTGAAAACAAAAATGGTAAAAATATCAGTCATTGTGCATGAAGTTTCCTGCCTTCCTCTGTTAGGTTCCTGACCTCCATCAAGTGAGAATAGGATCCTCTGGGTCAAATGAGTTCTTTGAACTCCTGCACAAGTGCTTGGGTTCTCCCATGATGCCAAATCACATAAAGAATCTATACCTGACAGTCAGTAGGCCTCAAATTGGAGAAGCAGAGCAGTATTAAAGGCAGGCCTATTTGATCACTCCTGGTTTACAGGAAGGGTGTCAAGGCCACGCTCACTTTAGGCAAATGACGGGCAAGGGTGCATATTTTGGACATTGTCTTGGGCTGCGCTCCTAATGGAAACCTCCAGCAAGAGTTTATGATGAGTGTCTATATGGAAGAAGATGAGGGTCATGTGGGAAAGTTTTGGTTTCAATTGTGGTCATTTGTGTGGCAGTTGGAAGAGATGACTGGGTCCACATGGGCTTGAACTCTGGTGTGATTCTCCTTCGAGACTGAGTTCTGGAACTGACCTCAGAGAAGTATTGCCATTAATTGTGTTGGGATTGTAGGAGGACACGCATGAGAGTCACCCTTGAAACCTGAGATTGGGCCCTGGGTGGCTTTCCACAGAGCACTGAGAATCTCAGCCAGGATATCACATGATTTTATTCTGAAAGACTTGGCAGCTATAGTTAATAGTCAAAACACACATGGACCTCACATTTTAGACCTCAATGGGCCTGTCTGCATGTGACATTTTGACCACTCTTTGGGAAGCCTTGCCTGTGAGAGATCTCCAGAGCTTTCATTGAAATGAGCTTCCTCACCATTTCATGGTTCTTGGATGAATGGAAACCCCAAAGTGCCTCCAACTTCATTCTTGAACAATGGATAGATAAATACCATGAAATTTTTGAAATTCCCAATGACCAGGTGGCACTGGAGAACCATTGGATGTCCTATTGCTGCTCATGAGTGTTCAAGACAGTGCCTTGATTGACTGGATTTCTTGACAATGGTGTAGAACAGAGATGCCAGTAAGTTGGAGCCTGCTGAGTAGTGAGCCTAGAGCAGTGGTGTGCAGTTGTCTGATAATAAATTTGTGGTGTGGCCATGTGGGTGTGTCATTGGCTTCCAAATGGCTTGAGACTGATTTGGTGCAGCCAGCAGAAAATTATATGAAAAGGCATCTGGTTATATGGACAGGTTTCATGGCAATGTTCAGAATCAGGTTGCTATGGTCAAGGGAGCAAGCAATGTGGGATAGAAGCCTGGTTGGTGCATTCTCCTGAAGACCCTGACCCACCACACCTTACAGGACTCCCACCAGCACTGTGACCCATTTGAAATCCTTGTATGTTGTGAAGCAAATACAAAATACCCAGTGCAGCTGCAAGAAACACCACGAAAATTGGAGGATGACCAAATGGCTTCAAAGTCCACACAGGGAGACACTTAGCCCCCAGTGGCCACAGTTTATCTACAAAGAGAGAATTCATCACTGCTTCCTCATGTTCATTAGAAAATAAGAAACCATATCCTCCAGGTCACATAGATGCAGACCCAGCTTTGATGGTCTCCGTACACAGGGAGCTAAAGCTCCTGACAACAACATATACTTCAAGTGCCCAACCTCAGAGGCAGTTTCTCAAGAAGTCTTAATGCCAGCATAGCTCCATGTTTGTGGAGTGTTTACACTGTCCCTTACATTTGGAAACTCCTCTACCACCTCCTGAACATTTTCCATTCCAGGTATGTATTCACAGATTTTCTAACTCTTCCTCTCTAATTGTGTCTTACTAGGGGCGAAGATATTGTCAAGGCATTGTTCTGGATGAAAGTGGAAATTTTTTTGTAGCACATATTTGCATACACATTGGATTCATTTTCCTATTTTCCATTTGAAATACTTAATAACTGACACTAACCCATACCCTAATAGACTCTTACTACTAATCCTAATATGATGGAGTAAAATAACCCAAACAGAATAGAAATACAAACATTTCAGAGGAGGCATGGTGTATAGGTAGACTTGGCTTTTGCATGATAAAGTGTAGGTGTTATAAATCTAGTTAATTTTTAATTGAAATAGTTCCATGTGTACTTAAAGTTAACAAATATGTGAATTCCTGTCACCCTTTCTCTGTAGCCTATTCAGCACATGTATTTTTATATGCACATATAGAATTCTACCTGGTACCACAGGTACATTCTTGTGAGGTGGCTGACTTGGCAGATAGAAATTGTGAAAATAGATCACTCCGCCTAAACGCTGTTGAAACTGAAATTTCAAACTATGGGTGAGCTTCCTAGTTGAACAACATTATACATAAATCCATGTTCAGTAAAATGAATATTTTTGGATCTGTGGATGATATATATTTCATGGTGAATTTCGATTGGCATATGTATTGCTAATTTTTAATGTCTGTGTGTGTGTGTGTGTGTGTGTGTGTGTGTATATATATATATATATATATATATATATATATATATATATACACTCTAAATTTTTTTAAAATATAAAATATATGTGTCTTATTATAAACTCCCTAAATTCATTCATATTCATGTATGTGGATTTAGAGTTAACATTTCACAAGATTATTCACGGAAATATTCATCCACCTGAAATACATATTTTTTTCCTAGAAATGAAAACTAACTTCAGTGAATGGTGGATACAAATCCTAATATTTCTACAATAATTGATCCAGTTTCTCATCAATGCAAGTAGATTCCTATGGGACATGATGTGTATTTTGATGTTCATTCTTATTCACCACTGGTATGTTACAATTTCTTCAGTTTATGCACATTATAGGATATATATTTCATCAATACGTTAGCAAAATTATAGGCATTTGTTTCACTTTCAATCATTTTCTGCTTTAGAACACATGTAATCCTCCATGTTTCTTGACTGGTTTGTTTATGAGACTTCATTCCAAACATATTATTTTCGATTTTCATAATCATATTTGAAGCAAAACTCACACACCCTTCATGATAATCTATAACCCTAATATTACTATTAGATGTATAACTGGTTGGAATGAATGATTGTATATCAATATAAGATTTCTTATATATTTTCAGATATCAAATAAATCCATTATTTAAAGTGGAACCAGTTATATTATTTATTCACACTATTGTCTATTCATGCATTGTCTCTATATTCATAGACACAGGGTACACCTCTTTGTAAACCCAATACTAATTTATACGTCTTCAAAATTTTGCTCCCAGTAATGGTGGAAGAAATACTCATGATATCTGATCTACATATACATTTTATCACAGTAATATTCTGGACAGAAAAAGAAAAGGTCACACTTATGTTTGCACCAAAGCCTAAATGTAAAGTGAACATGGATTACTAAAACCATCCATGTCAAGTTTGGCTAATGCTCTCAAAAGTCAATCCTATTTGTGACAACATATTTGTTTCTTGCTAAGTTTATATATTCAAACTCAACCCTGTTGAAAATATCTAATCCTATCTCTCACTTTATACTTCTCCTGGTTTCATAATGTCTCTATTTATATCAGCTTTCCTACATACTTTCCACAGATCATCATTGTGACTGACTCTTCAATTGTGCTGACATTTACATTCACACTCTAATCCAAACCCTATTGCTAAGGAATTTTTTTCCAAATCCTATACTCACTCTTCTTCTTAAACCTACTGACTATCTTCCTAATCCTACCCATTATCCCTTTTTGACTGGATGTTCTCTTATACATTCAATAATACAAGGTACAGTGTCTAATGCCATTGTATATCGATCTATCTCAGACATCTGTGCAGAACATAATTCAACGCTAAGTATCACAATCAAGGGCCCATCCCCATTCTGCGCTTCAAATCTTATTTAGATTTCTGTTTTCATACATATATTTCACCTATATATACTTATAAATGTCGCAGGTTCCCAGTACCATTATTCATCCAGCAGAATGATTCCTAATTCAAATTGAACATATTATTAACCCTAACCATACACTGTTCCCTCAATCTAACTTTACAGAAGAGCAGGGACAGAGTTGGTCTTACAATACAGGAATATAGGAGATCTTCCACCTCCTGAGAACCTCAAGGTCCATGCAGAAATGATCCCTGGAGAAGATGTAAACAACTATGAAGGACCTGAGAGAGCAAAAGTCAGCATCCATGGCAAACAACCTGGTCAGGATGAAAGGTTGTTTATGAATCAGCCTCTCTCTTCTTATTGTAGAGACGATGGACCAAACCAGGTTGGTGTGGAGAGCTGTTCCTAGGTGCCTATGGTTGATATACCATTCTACCTTGTGAAAGTGTCACAGAAAGTAGGGGCAGCCTCCATCTCATGGTCGTCTTGGAAGCAACTGTTAGGACAAAGTGGTTACCAAGGCAGTGACCTGATTCAGTTCCTTAAGGAAGTGACCTCACCTCACTTCTTTGTTGATGGAACTCTCTGAACTTGGTATCCAAGAAGCCAGGCGCCAAGAGGCAGTCCCAATCCCAGTGGTCTCACTTGTATGGATTTACCAAGGACAGAGTCAGTCATTCTTGGTACCTACTGATGTGAGGACAGCCAAAACCAGGAAAGCTCTGAAGAGGGGCTTTTCCTGAGAAAGTAGGTAGTGGCTCACTGCTGGCTCCTGACAACTTCACAGAGTTGGCCAAGGAGACCAGATCTGAGACAGGACAGGCCATTTCATTGGAACATAGTATGGCCCACCAGTCAGAGGACACTCCGGATAGTCACAGACCTACTTGGGGGAAGGATGTGTCTTTGTGGGAGTGGGTGTGGGTTTGTGGTTTTGTCTCATATTCTGAGAATAGGTAGGAATGGCGGTTTGTTTGGTTTGGAGGGAACTGTTTCTAGTAAGTCATTTGACAAGGCGAGTGTTTCTATGTCTGTTTATACCACTGTGTCCCTGGTTGTAGACATTAGAAAAGAAAATGCATCAATGGGTGAGTCCTGTCTAGTAGAAAGCTTCTCAGCTTTCATCCTGCCCAATTCATGAATGGACTGCGGCTTGACTTATCAATGGGGAACACCTGCTAACTTCTTAAGTTCCTGTTTTCTTCCTGAATTGTGTGCACTCTCCAGAATAGGCTCATGGTTTTTTGTCCATGATATGTACCTCCTCAAATCTCTGTGACATGGCCATGTACTGGATAGCTGAAGGGAATGGCGAGCATCTCAGAAAGCTCAGATATCAGTGTGACCAGGAATGCCTCAGTGGAAAAACCCTGCTTTGGACATTTTGCTTACCTATTCTTCTGTTGCCCTGAAAGTCAGGAAGGTCTTTGCATCAGGTGTGTCATGTGGGAGTGTTTTGGTTTTAATTGTGGTCATTTTTGTGGCCGTTGGAAGAGATGACTATGTCCACCTGGGCTTGAACACTTATGTGATTCCCCTTAGAGACTGAGTTCTGGAACTGACCTCAAAGAAGGATTGCCATGTATTGTGTTGGGATTTTAGGAGGCCACGCATGAGAGTCGCACTTGGAAACTGAGATCTAGGCCCAGGGAGGCTTTCGGAAGAGCACTGAAAATTTCAGGAAGGACATCACATGATTTTATTCTTAAAGACTTGGCAGCCATCGTTGCAAGTCAAAACACACATGGACCTCACATTGTAGACCTCAAATGCCTGGCTTAATGTGACCTTTTAGCCTGTCTTTGGGAAGCCTTGCCTGTTAGAATTCTCCAGAGCTTTCATTGAAATGAGCTTCTTCTCCATTTTATGGTTCCTGAATGAATTGAAACCCACAGTGCCTTCAACTTCATCCATGAAAAATGCCTAGATAAATATCATTAAAGTTTGGAAATTCCCATCACCTGGTGGCACTGGAGAACCTTTGGGTGTCCTATTGCTGATCATGAGTGTACCAGACAGTGCCTTGATTGACTGGGTTTCATGAAAATGGTATAGAACAGAGATGCCAGTAACTTGGAGCCTGATGAGTAGTCGGCCTAGAGCAGTGGTGTGCAGGTGTGTGTTAAAACATCTGTGGTGGGGTGATGTGGATATGCCATTGGCTTCCAAATGCCTTGTGACTGATATGGTGCAGCCCCCATACCCTTGTATGTAAAGGCATCTTGTTATATGGAGAGGTTGCAGGGCAATGTTTAGAATCAGATTGCTATGGTCAAGGGGGCAAGCTATGTGGGATATAAGCCAGGTTGGTGCATTCTCCTGCAGACCCTTACCCACCACACGTGACAGAACTCCCTCCATCACTGTGTCCCAGTTGAACTTCTCGTATTTTGTGAAGCAAATACCAAACTCCCAGTGCAGCTGCAAGAAACACCACGAAAAGTGGAGGATGACCAAATGGCTTCACAGTCCACACTAGAAGACACTTAGCCCCCAGTGGCAACAGTTTACCTATAAAGAGAGAATTCAGCCCTGCTGCCTCATGTTCATAGGAAAAAAAGAAACCATGTCCTCCAGGTCATATAGATGCAGACCCAGCTTTGATGGTCTCACTACAAAGGAAGCTAAAGCTCCTGTCATCAACATATATTTCAGGTGCCCAACCTCAGAGGCAGTTTTTCAAAAAGTCTTTAGGCCAGCAGAGCTCCATGTTTTTGGAGTTTTTACCCTGTCCCTTACTTTTTGAAACTTCTCTACAACCTCGAAGGTTGTGAACTCCTGAGCATTTTCCATTCCCGATATGTATTCACAGATTTTCTAACTCTTCTCCTCTAATTGTGTCTTACTTGGGGTGAAGGAAATGTCAAGGCATTGTTCTGAATGAGAGTTGGAAGATTTTTGGGTAGCACATATTTGCCTACACATTGGATTCATTTTCCAATTTTCCATTCGAAATACTGAATCCCTGACTGTCAAGGGTAGAAGAAATTCTTTTTCAAAGAACAGCCTGACACTTACAAGAAACAGCCACCAGGAGACATCCTGTCTGGAAGACATGCTATAGCCATATGTGTCCCTGAGACATCCTGTGGCCATCTTTCTTCCAGAAACATCCTGAAGTTATCTCACCTTGTGAAGACATCCAGGAACTGCCGATAAGAGAGTTTTCCCAAATCCAGCATTTTAATACCCATGTGTGAACAATAAAATTTTGCAGCTTGATAAGAACTCCTGTGTTGCTCTCATCTCTCGTGTCTCTTGTCCCTTCATTCCTCCCCATCTAGGTTCGCTGCCCATGTTGATGTGTCCTGCCGGCCGGGACATCTGGCGCCCACCGACTGGGGCTCAAGCCATTGACTGAGGGGGAACCCCTTCCTCCTGGAAGACTTGGTCAAGAGGAGCCCGCGATCGTCTCAGCAGACACCACCCAAAGACATATCCAGGAGGAGGGTGGGAATGATGCACGGTGAGTGACCCACCATGTGACAAGCAGTATCGTCACATGATTTGTTTATTTCAGGCTTCAAGGAGTTCTTCAAGACATGGGGGGCACATGTTAAGAAAAAGGACTTAAAATTTTTCTTTTCACACATAGGAGCATTGTGTCCATGGTTTCCTCTTGAAGGGACCATTGATGGCAAAAATGGCTTAGAGTAGGAGACTGTTTAAAAGATTATTATGAATCCTTTGGCCCAGAAAAAATGCCAGTTCCCACCTTTTCTTACTGGAACTTAATTAATGAAATTCTTAAAAGTTTTCGCTTTGACAATGGTACCTTACAACTTGTCAGGATTGGGGAAGAGATTATGCAAAAGACCTCTCGTCCCTCCTCTGCATGCCCATCATTAGTATAGACATAGACCCTTCTCAGTCTTCCCAGGACCCTGAGAACCTTCCTGGTCCCCCTAAAAATACGACCCTAATTAATAAGGCTCCAATGATTAAAAACCACCTTTATCCAGTTTTAAATCCCAGACACACATTGACCCCTGGGAAGGACGCTATCTTGGAGAAGGAAGCAGCTCTCTACCATTCAGAAGACCCGCAACCTCTCAGGACCCTGCCACTGCCTACAGGATTTACACATCCACCTCCCTCCTATATCCCTCCTGCCTTTTGTACTCTGGCCCTTCAGGGGCCAAGTGCCCCCCCAGATATTTTTTCCCTACTTCCCCTACCTAACCTCGCTCCCTTGCCAGCATCCTTCCAACATAGACGGGAAGAGATGCAACTTTTAAAATAATTAAATTCCCTTGACTCTGAGCTCTCTTCATTAGCCTTAGCTATGGAGTCAATGCAAGCTGGCCCACAGCGGTCTAATACAAAGTCGAAGCCACTCCATCGGCCTGTTCTCACCTTCCCAGTCACCACCAGTCAGATAGATAAGCCTGCCCAGGCTGTGGTCAAAGACTTCGATGAGGAACAAGAGGAGGAAGTGGGGGAAATGGATCAAGGAGATCAGGACTCAGAGGATGAGGAGTTCACCCCTGGGCAGGAAGGAACTCAGAGTCTTCAAAAAATTAAGCCTATGTTTTCTTGAAAAACTTAATAAGGCTTGTGCTCACTATGGCCCCACTGTGCCCTACACGTTGGCTTTATTAGAAATCCACAGCGCACAATGGCTTACTCCCAATGATTGGAAATTTTTAGACCAAGCTACCTTCAGTGCCGGAGACTTCCTGTTATGGAATGCAGATTTCGAAGACAATGTCGGGAAACTGCTCAAATAATTTTAACTAAGGCCTCCTCTGAATCTGGGACTTAAGTTTAGCTAGTGGGCAATGCACCTTTTGACACTAAAAATAACAGGCACGTTTCCCTCCTGGACTCTTGGCGCAGACTCAGATGGCTGGTTTTCCTGCTTGTGACACCTCCCTCAAAAGGCCTCGGCTACCAATTCCCTGGCAAAAATTTGACAAGTGCCCCATGAGCCTTATAGGTAGTTTGTTCCCCGGCTTAACCTAGCTGCGGAATGCTTGCATGAACCAAGCGAAGGTGAAAGCACCTATGTAAAACATCTTGCCTTTGAAAATGCCAACCCAGCATGTCAGGATGTTCTTCAACCACATAAGGATAAAGGGAAACTTTCTGAATTTATTAGACTCTGTGCAGGCGTGGGTGCAGCCCATGCCATGGGTCTCGCTTTAGGGGCCGCCTTTACCAAGGCGTTTCACAATCCTGGCTCACATACTTGCTTTACTTGTAAACAACCTGGCCATTTTGCATGTGGGTGTCCGACAGGCAAACAAAGCCTAGGAATAGCGTCTCCTCAAACTGGGGCTTAACCGCCCCCAGCTACCCTTTTCCAAAGAAGTGGTAAAGGTCATCACTGGGACAGTGAGTGTAGATCTAAGACAAATACTCTCAGACAGCCTATTTCTTCCTGCTTCTCGGGAAACTCCCTGTGGGGCCAGCCCCTGGCCACAACATCCCCCAGGACAAACACAGGAGCAATAAGGTTTGTTCCCTCCCAAACTCCCAACCTACCACAAAATCCTTCTCCACAATTGCCTCCCTCCAACTAGCCACCCCAGGCAGCGCAAAATTGGACCTCTGTGCCACCACAGTTACAATATTAGACTCAATGCAAGGGCCCCAGATAATACCCACTGGAATTATGGGTCCCCCTCCATCTCATACATGTGCCCTTATTCTTGGAAGAGCCTCCACTACCATACAAGGTGTTCAGGTTTTCGCTGGCATTAATGATAATGATTTCACTGAAGAAATAAAATTACTGGCCACTGCTATTAATGGAGTTGCCGCCATCCCAGCAGGAACAAGACTTGCACAATTAATTCTCCTTCCCTTGGATTCAGGAGGCATTTCCACCACCCAAACCTACCTCGGGGGGCTGCCTTCTTAGGCTTCTCTGATGTGTATTGGGTTCAACCCATTTCTCACAATAGACCCACCCTTACCTTACTTACTGAAGGAAAGGAATTCCAAGGAGTTCTAGATATTGGAGCTGATGCCACAATTATTTCTCAAAAATACTATCCATCAGGTTGGCCCCTCACTACATCCTTGACTGACCTTAAAGGGATAGGAAAATAAAAAAATCCTCTGGTCAGCTCAAGGTCTATTAGCTGCACTGATAAAGATGTTAATAAGTCAACTGTCACTCCTTTCGTTGATTCTGACCTCCCTGTTAACGTATAGGGTGGAGATATTTTGAGTCATTGGAAGTTATTCTCGCCAGTCCCAATTCCATGGTGACTCATCAAATGCTTCCTATGAATTTTGTTCCTGGTACAGGCCTGGGGATACTGAAACAAGGACTGGAGGAGCCTATACAACCCATAAAAAAAAATACATGTGGACTTGTGTATTCAGATTTTTAGTTTCGGTCCCTGACCCTCCTGTACCCCATGCAGATAAAATTATTTGGGAGACTCAGACTCCTGTGTTGGTGGATCAGTGGCCCCTTACCCAAGAAAAATTGGAGGCTGCCTCCACGTTAGTGCTGGAACAGCTGGCAGCCGGCCATGTAAAGCCCTCAACCTCAGCATGGATTACTCCTATTTTTATTATCAAGAAAAAATCAGGCAAGTGGCGACTTTTACAATATTTGTGTGCCATTAATAAAGTTATGTGCCCGATGGGAGCACTAGAGCCAGGCATTCCCACACCAGTGGCGATTCCAAAAACCTATTGTAAAATGGTTATTGACTTAAAAGATTGCTTTTTTACCATTCCTTTACATCCTGAGGATAGACCCTATTTTGCCTTTAGTCTCCCTCACATTAATTTTCTGGGCCCTATGCAGAGATTTCAATGGAAGGTTCTTCCCCAAGGTATGGCCAACAGCTCTAGTCTTTGCCAAAAATACGTTGCTCAAGCAGTAGACCCTGTGAGAGAGCGATGACCACAAAATTATATTTTACATTATATGGATGATTTGTTAATTGATGCACCTAATACCCATGACCTTAATAATTGTTACTTGGACTTTTACAAAACCTCACTACCTTGGGACTACAGATAGCTCCAGATAAGTTTCAAACACAGGACCCTTATACCTATTTGGGCCTTAAACTTCAAGATAATCAGATCCAAATTCCTAAAATACAACTATGTGTGGACCATATTCACACACTTAATGATTTTCAAATATTACTGGGGGATATTCAATTGCTAGGAACATATTTAAAATTACCCACTTGTGTACTTTTGCCCCTTAATGATATTTTGATAGGTGATTCCCACCCCTCCTCCCCTCAAAAGCTTACTCCCGAGGCATGACATGCATTAAACCAAGCCACAGAAGCCATTGCCCAAAAGTTTGTTACACAAATTTCTTATAACCTTCCTCTGGTTCTGGTTATTTTCCACACTCCTCATACACCCACAGGAATATTTTGGCAGCGAGATCCACATTTTAAAAATAAAGGCTGCCCCTTGCTTTTGGTCCTTGTACCCACCACATCCTCCAAGGTTATTACTGTTTATCTTGCTCAGGTAGCTTCTCTTATTTTTAAAGGTCGTTTGCTTTCTCGACAACATTTTGGCAAAGACCCTGATAATATTTTAATTCCATATACTAAGGACCAAACCCTTACTACAATTTTTACTACAGACATGGATGAATGGGATATTGCCCTATCAGGCTTTTTGGGAACAATTCATAACCACATCCCCGATGACCCCCTTTTAAATTTTGTCCAGTTACATCCATTTATTTTTCCCAAAATTACTCAAAAGGCTCCCATTCCTCAAGCCCTTACCTTTTTTACAGACGGTTCCAGTAATGGCCGTGCAGTCTTTGTTGTCAATAACAAGCCTACCACCTTTGATACTGTCTTATCAGTCAGCTCAGTTTGTGGAATTGTTCGCCATTACACAAGTTTTTATAAAGTTTTTTGATAATCTTGTTAATATTTATACAGACAGTGCCTACATTGCTCATTCTGTGCCCCTTCTGGAGATTTCACCCACCATTAAGGCTTCTTCCAATTCCCCCTTTCTGTTTCACCAGCTTCAGCAGCTAATTCAGGCCAGAAAACATCCATTTTCCTTAGGACACATCATGACACACTCTGACTTTCTGAGCCCTCTAACACAAGGTAATGCCCAAGCTGATGCAGCAACACGTTCCATCTTTCCAATTTTTGTTGGCTCCATTCAAAAGGCCATGGAGTTACACAATCTTCACCATCTAAATTCCCAGAGCCATCGATTACTTTGGAAAATTACCAGGCAACATGCATGAGAAATAGTAAAAGCATGCCCTGCTTGCACTGTCTCCCTCCCATTCAACACTTGGGAGTTAACCCCCAAGGATTACTGCCCAATCAGATTTAGCAAATGGATGCTATTCATTTTCCTGAATTTTGAAAAACCAAATATATATACGTTTCTAAAGATACCTTCAGCGGCTTTATTTTTGAGTCACAACATTCTTGAGAGGCTACCAAAGATGTCCTTTCTCATCTTGTTTCAGCCTTTTTCATAATGTGTAAACCAATACATATTAAAACAGATAAATGTCCTGCATATACCAGTGCCAAGTTTAAACAGTTTTGTGCTACCTTGCAGTTTTGTCATACTACTGAAATTCCATACAACACTCAGGGCCAAGGCATGTGGAACTTTCCCAGCTTACCTTAAAGACTTGGCTATCCCGTCTTAAGGCTTCCACCCTTGTATTTACCACTCCCAGGGATCGCCTTAACCATGCATTATTTGCCCTTATTTTTCTTACCCTAGACAGTGAAGGCCATTTGGCCACAGACAGACACTGGCATCCTTCATCCAATTCTGTTCGCACACCTGTTATGTGGTGCAATCCCATTACAAATAAATAAAAACGCCCACATCCTATCCTCATCAGGGGATGAGGCTCAGCTTGTGTTTTGGACCAAGAGCAAGCATCCCCAAGATGGTTACCAGAATGCCTGGTTAAACAGGTAAATTACTTACCTCAACCCAGGGATGGAGGCCCTCCCCCTGAGGACAAATTTTCCTCCATTTCAGATACAGCCAACAATCTGTGCGAGGATCCTGCTTAAGGCACTTCTGCTGAACAGGTTTGAACACAGAGGCCTTGGACCTCTAATTTCCAACATCATGGGGTACCTTTTTGCCCCCCCCCCGTGAATGCAAAGGAGGATTTTGGACTGAGGCTCCCACTAGTTGGACCCAGACTGCTGACTGCATGACTAAGGTGACTTACCTCCGTGCCAAGGTTGACCATAATCTCGGAGGAGTTCATCAGCCTAAATGGGTATGTGTTAACAAGCCAAAGATTATTCCCCCTAGTACAAGTAAAGCTCTCCAAAATTGTTCTGCAACTTGTACGCATACCCAGGCGATGCATGTCTCTTGTAATGCGTCGGCTTAACTTTGTGTTAATAAACAGGGAGAACAATTTTTTGAAGCCTCCCTAACTAAAACTCATGCAGCAGGGGGACCACTATTCATTATACCCCCATTCTCTTTGACCATGGAGGAGATGGCAAATACACCAAGCTACAGTCAGCTGGGTGCCAAGGCACTGTCGGAAAACCTACCTACTGGCCCATTAAGGCCCCTACAGGGGTCTCTGATGGTGGAGGACCCACTTATTCTGTCAAGCATCCTCAGATAATCAAACTTTTGAAACCCCAAATCCCTGAGCTCACATATCATAACTTAATGTAGCCTAAATCCCAGTTCCCAGGTTTAGATACCAATACATTAGATATTTTGCAAACTACATTCTCCTAGCTTAATAATTCGAACCCCACCCTTGCTGGTGATTGCTGGCTCTGCATGACAACAGGGGCAATCATGCCTATGGCAGTTCCTATTAATTCTATCATGGACAATGATAATACATGCCAACCCGGATTTCCCTTTAAAGTACAGCCTATAGGCACTTTTACATTATTTCTTTTAGGCGCGATGCAGAATAATACCTATGATATTGATGTTCGACTTACTTCCTTTGGAAATTGCTCAACAGTATAAAATTATTCCCCACCCACCCCCATCTCTTTGTCCCTCCAATGGCACAGTTTTTATGTGTGGAGGAAACTCGGCCTTCCCACGCTTCCAGCGAATTGGACCATTGGTTGTGTTCTTGCTTTATTACTCCCTGATATAACTATTGTCCCAGGAGATGAACCTCTACCAATTTCTAGCCTAGACACTTTAGTCAAAAGACATAAGTGGGCAATACAGGCTTTACCACTCATTGCCAGCCTTGGAATAACAGCTGCTGTGGGCACAGGTACAGTGGCTTAGGCACGGCTATTCACTCTTACCATCGCCTGTCTCAACAACTTATAAATTATGTACAAACTTTATCAGGAACCATTAAAGATTTGCAGGACCAAATAAATTCCCTGGCAGAAGTGTTCCTTCAAAACAGACGAGGCTTAGATTTGCTGACAGCTAACCAGGGAGGTATTTGCTTAGCCTTAGGGGAACGATGCTGCTTTTATGCAAATAAATCAGGCATAGTATGCATTAAAATTAAGCAGCTTCAAGAAGATCCAGAAAAGAGACAAAGGGAACTATTTGAAAATCCCCTCTGGATTGGGCATAATGGATTTCTACCCTACCTTCTTCCCCTATTAGTCCCTTTGTTGGGTTTACTTTTAATGGTGTCCATAGGCCGCTGCATTATAAAGAGGCTGGTACAATTTATTAAAGAACAGATTAATATTTTGGTTTCTAAGCCCATACAGGTCCACTATCATGGTCTGGAGATGGAAGACAGCACTGCCAACATTTAAAAGAATGTTCAACCCTTCTCACAGGCTTATTAAGTTTACATCCCCACAGATCTCTCTTTCTTACAGAAAACTATAAGTAACAGCTCTGAGCAACTATCTTCTACCCTTGCAATAAGGGTTCGTTCTCCATGGGCCCCTCCGCTTGGGGGAGGACACACCCTTGGAATGAGCACGTTAGGCCATAATAACGGAGGGTCCAGGAAGGACTGCAGGAGGATGGATCCACGGATCCCCAAACACAAGACCTCTGAATGACACGCTCTGGTGCATGGCGGTTGGCATGCTATCCCCTCAAAGACGTCTCCTCCAAAAACATGCCAAAGCCAACACGAAATCTCCTAGGAAAGATGCTCGCTCAAATCAGGAGATATTCTAAGGCATCCTAGAGAAACAGAGCCACTATCACCCCCTAAATCCATGGCCTGTAAGGTATGGTCGAATATTTTATATAACAAAAGGGGAGATGTCAGCGGCTAGAAGGAAGTTCTCCTTCAAAAAATAGACTGACACAAGAAACAGCCCCCTGGGACACAACCTGCCTGGGAGACATCCCACAGCCATCTATCTCCTTTTGACATCCGGCTACCATCTGTCTACCTGAAACATCCTGAGGTTATCTCACCCTGTGAAGACATCCAGCAACTGCCGATAAGAGAGCTTTCCCATCCGCAGCATATAAATACCCTCTGAGAATAATAAAAGTTTGCAGCATGATCAGAACTCCTGTCTTGGTGTCATCTCTCGTGTCTCTTGTCCCTTCATTCCTCCCCAACTAGGATCGACACCCAAGTTGATGTGTCCTGCCAGCCGGGCCATCTGACACTAACCCATACCCTCCTAGACTCTGATGACAAATCCTAACATGATGGAGAAAAATAACCCAAACAGAATAGAAATACAAGCAGTTCAGAGGAGGCATGGGGTATAGTTGCACTTGCCTTTTGCATGATATAGGGTAGGTGTTATAAATCTAGTTAATTTTTAATTGAAATAGTTCTCCATGTGTTTTTAAAGTTAACAAATATGTGAATTCTGTCTCCCTTTCTCTGTAGCCGATTCAGCACATGTATTTTTATATGCACATATAGAATCCTACCTGGTATCAGATGTACATTCTTGTGAGGTGGCTGACTTGGAAGATACAAATTGTGAGAAGAGATCACTCCTCCTAAACGCTGTTGGAACAGAAAATTCAACCTATGGGTGAGCCTCCTAGTAGGACAACATTATACATAAATCCATGTTCAGTAAATTAAATTTTTTTGCATCTGTGGATGATATATACTTCATGATGAATTTCGATTGGCATATATATTGCTACATTTTATTGTCTGGGTGTGTGTGTTGTGTGTGTGTGTGTGTGGGGTGTATATATATATATATATATATATATATATATATATATATATATACACTCTGCAAATATTTCAAAATATGAAATATATGTGTCTTACATATACTACCTAAATTCATTCATGTTCATGTATGTGGATTTATAATCAACTTTTCACAATATTATTCTCAGAAATATTCATCCACCTGAATTACATATTTGTTTTCTAGTACTGAAAACTAACTTCAGTGAGTGGTGCATACAATCCTAATATTTCTACAGTAACTGACCCAGTTTAACATCAATGCAACTAGATTCCTCTTGGATATGATGTCTATGTTGAAGTTCATTTTATTCAACACTGGTACATTACTATTTGTTCAGTTTATACACATCATAGGATATATATTTCATCAACAACTTCAATAATTTATAGGATTTTGATTCACTTTCAATCATTTCCTGATTCAGAACACATGTATTCCTCCAGGTTACTTGATTGTTTTTTCATGAGACTTCTTTCCAAACGCTTTTTTTTTTTCGATTTCCATAATCATTTTGAAGAAAAACTGACACACTCTTCATGATAAACCATAACCCTAATATTACCATTAGATGTATTTCTGGTTGGAATGAATGATTGCATATAAATATACGATTTTCTGTTTATTTTCAAATATCAATTCAATCGAATATTTAAAGTTGGAACAAGTTATAATATTTAATCACAGTATCGTCTATTCATAAATTATCTCTATGTTCATAGACACAGAGTAAATCTATTTGTAACCCCAATACTAATTTTTTCATCTTCAAAATGTTGCTCCCAGAAATGGTGGAAGAAATACTCATGTCACCTAAACTACATATACATTTTATCACAGTAATATTCTGGACACAAAAAGAAGAGGTCACACTTATGATTGTATCAAAGCCTAAATGAAAAGTGAGCATAGATTACTGAAAACATTCATGTCCAGTGTGCCTAATGCTCTCAAATGTCAATCCTATTGGTGACTACAAATTTGTTTCTTCTTAAGACTATATTTTGAACCTCAACCCTGTTGCAAATGTCTAATCCTATCACTCAATTTATACTTTGCCTGATTTCCTAATGTCTCTATTGATGTCTGCTTACCTAAATATTTTCCCCAGTTCACCATTGTGACTGACCCTTCACGTGTGCTGACATTTACATTCACTCTCTACCCGATACACTATTGCTAAAGAACTTTTGGTCCAAATTCTGTACTCAGTCTTCTTCTGAAACTTATCGAATATCTTCCTAATCCTACCGACTATCCCTGTTCTAGTGGATGTTCACTTCTACATTCAATCATCCAAGGTACAAGGTCCTATGCCATTGATTATTGTTTTATCTGAAACACCTGTGCAGAACGTATATCAAAGCTAAGTATCCCAATCAATAGCGCAATGCCCTTCTGGGCTTCAAATCTTACCTAGATTTTTGTTTTCATACTTATATTTCACGTATATATTCTTATAAATATCACAGGTTCCCAATACCATTATTCATCAATTAGAATAATTCCTAACCCAAATCAAACCTGTTATTAACCCTAACCATACACTGTTCCCTCAATCTAACTTTACAGAAGAGGAGGGACCAAGTTGGTCTTACAATACAGGAATGTAGAAAATCTTCCACCTGTTGTAAAACTCAAAGGTCCATGAAGAAGTGATCCCTGGAGAACATGTAGGCAGCCATGAAGGACCTGAGAGAGCAAACGTCATCTTCCATTGCAAACAACCTGGTCAGGATGAAGGGTTGTGTCTGCATCAGCCTCTCTGTTCATAATGTAGAGAAGATGGACACAAACAGTCCTGTTTGGAGAGCTGTTCCTGGGTGCCTATGGTTCATATACCATTCTAACTTGTGAAAGTGTCACAGGAAGTAGGAGAAGCCTCGATCTCATGGGACCCTTGGAAGCAACTGTTAGGACAAAGTGGTTGCCAAAGCAGTGACCTCATTCAGTTCCTGAAGGAAGTGACCTCACCTCACTTCCTTGGTCATGGAACTCTCGGTACTTGGGATCCAGGAAGCAAGGTACCAAGAGCCTGTCCCAGTCCCAGTCCCAGTGGGCTCACTTGTTTGGATTTACCAAGGACAGAGTCAGTCTTTCATGGTACCTACAGATATGAGGATGGCCAACTGCCAGGAAAACTCAGAAGAGGGGCCTTTTCTGAGAAAGCAGATAGTGGCTCACCGCTGGCTCCTGACAAGTTCACAGAGTTGGTGATTTCCGGGGATCATAAGTTGGCCCACCAGTCAGAAGACACTCTGGATAGTCACAGACATACTTTGTAGAAGGTGGTGCCTCTGTGGTTGTCGGTGTGGGTTTGTGGTTTTGTCTCATGTTCTGAGAATAGGTAGAAAAGGCGGTTTGTTTGATTTGGAGTGAACTGTTTATAGTAAGTCGTTTGGCAAGCAAGAGTTCCTATGTCTGTGTATCCCACTGTGTCCATGGTTTTAGACATTAGAAAACAGAATGCATCAATTGTTGTGTCCTGTCTAGTAGAAAGCTTCCCAGCATTCATCCTGCCAAATTTATGAATGGATTTCAGCTTGCCTTATCGATGAGCAACATGTGGTATCTTCCAAAATTTCTGCATTCTTCATGAATTCTGGCTACTCTCCAGAATAGGCTCATGGTTTTGTGTCCAAGATATGTAGCAGTTCCAAGCCCTGTGACATGGCCATGTACTGGATAGCTGAAGGAAATGTCGAGCATCTCAAAAAACTCAGATATAAGTGTGACCATGATAGTCTAAGTGGAGAAACCCTGCTTTGGGCCTTTTGCTTAACTATTGTTCTGTTGCCCTGAATGTCAGGAAGGTCTTTGCCTCAAGACATTCGTTTGTGAAGCCTGAAGAAAACAGGTTCAAATGGAAATGAATGGACATCACCTGTGGATCTTTGCTTAATTCCTTTGGAAATGGAAGTGTCTGAATCAGCCTCTTGGCCCTGTGTGAGGCCGTGGCTTAGATTCTCAACCCCTGAAGAATCTAAAGAAACATCACATGTGTGCATCCAAAACAAAAATGGCCAAAAGTGCAGTTATTGTGGATGAAGTCTATCCCCATTCTCTGTGAGGTTCCTGACCTCCATCAAGTTAGAATAGGGATCCTTTGGGCCAAATCATTTCTTCAAAGCCCTAAAGAGGCTTGCCCATAATTGCTTGAATTTTCCCGTGACTACAATTCACATAAAGAATCCAATCTGCACAGTCAATACGCCTAAAATTGGAGAAACAGAGAAGTATTAACAGCAGGCCTATATGAACACTCCTGGTTCACAGGAGTGGTGTCCAGGCCACCCTGAATTTAGGCAAATTAGGGGCAAGAGAGATTATTTAGGAGACTGTCTTGAGCTTCGCCCCTCGTGGAAAATTCCAGCGATAGGTTATGATGAGTGTCTATATAAAAGAACATGAGGGCCATGTGGGAGTGTTTTGGTTTTAATTGTGGTTGTTAGTGTGGTGGTTGGAAGAGATGACTGAGTCCACCTTGACATGAACTCTGGTGTTTTTCCCCTTAGAGACTGAGTTCTGGAACTGACCTCAGAAAAGTATTGCCATTAATTGTGTTGGGATTTTAGGAGGCCATGCATGAGAGTCGCCCTTGGAAACTGAGATCAAGGCCCAGGGTGGCTTTCAACAGAGCACTGGGAATCACAGCCAAGATATCACATAATTTTCTTCTGAAAGACTTGGCAGCCATAGTTGAGAGTCAAAAGACACATGGACCTCACATTGTAGAACTCAATGGGCCTGGCTTCATTTGACCTTTTGGCCATTCTTTGGGAAGCATTACCTGTGAGATTTCTCCAGAGCTTTCATTGAAATGAGCTTCGTCATGATTAATGGTTCTGGAATGAACTGAAAGTCACAGTGCCTCCAACGTCATTGTTGAAATATGGCTAGAAAAATACCATGAAATTTTTGAAATTTCCATGACCAGCTGGCACAGGAGAACCTTTGGAAGTCCTGTTGCTGATCATGAGTATAACAGACAGTGCCTTGATTGACTGGTTTTAATAAAAATTGTGTAAAACAGAGATGCCAATAAGTTGGAGCCTGATGATTAGTGGGCCTAATCATCAGGCCCACTAATCATCATTATTACTCTACTCCTCTAATTGTGTCTTACTTTGGGGGAAGGAAATGTCAAGGAATTGTTCTGGATGAGAGTGGGAAGATTTTGTTTAGCACATATTTGCATACACATTGGATTCATTTTCCGATTTTCCATTCGAAATACTGAATCCCTGACTCTAACCCCTACCATACTAGACTCTGACTACTAATCGTAATATGATAGAGAATAATAACCAAAACAGAATAGAAATACAAGCAGTTCAGAGGAGGCATGGTGTATAGTTGGAATTGCCTTTTGCATTATATAGGGTAGGAGTTATAAATCTAGTCATTTTTTTGTTGAAATAGTTCTCCGTGTGTTTTGAAAGTTAACAAATATGTGAATTCCTGTCTCCTTTTCTCTGTAGCCTATTCAGCACATGTAATTTTATATGCACATATAGAATTGTACCTGGTATCACACGTACATTTTTGTGAGGTGACTGACTTGGCAAATACAAATTGTGAGAAGAGATCACTCCTCCTAAATGCTGTTGGAACGGAAAATTCAACCTATGGGTAAGCCTCCTAGTTGAACAACATTATACATAAATCCATGTTCAGTATATGAATATTTTTAGGTCTGTGGATGATATGTATTTCATGATGAATTTTGATTGGCATATATATTGCTAGTTTTTAATGTCTGTGTGTGTGTGTGTGTGTGTGTATATAATATATATATATATATATATATATATACTCTCCAGATTTTTCAAAATATGAAATATTTGTGTCTTATTTTGCACTCCCTAAATTCATTCATATTCATGTATGTGGATTTATAATCCACTTTTTAAATAATTATTCTCAGAAATATTCATCCACCTGAAATACATATTTTTTCCTAGTACTGAAACAGTTTTCAGTAAATGGTGCATCCAAATCCTAATATTTCGGCATTGCAAGATGGCTGTGAAGACAGTGTATCACACCCAGTGTACCCTGCCACTGCGCAAGTGAATAACGAGTTAGAGGGATGAAAAACTATCTTGTTAGGATCTTACAGGAAAATGGGTGTTTACCGAAACCTAGAAGAATGATTTCCACCACCGAGGTCAGGTAATTGAGTCTCAAACACAAGCCACTTGTGCAACTGGAGATCCATTCTGATTGATCCGCGTGACCTGCCCTGTGTCTACAAATGGTGAGGCACCACCGAGAAGCGACCAGCAAGCAGGGAGAAACGTTGCTGCAGATTCTGTGGAATCATGCTGGCTGAGCATCCACTGAGCCCCCAGCTGAATTTGGGATTTCAGACGGGGAAGTTAGCAGTACATTTCTATGCCCCAAAGCGGAAACTCCACAAAGGAAACCAACAGCCACCATCGTGGAGAGCTGAAGTAACCACCACCACTCCCTGACAGATTGCAAGAATAAAACAGGTGTGTGTTTCTCAGCTCATCTCACATACAGAGGGGAATTCGCATAAAATATCTCCTAGGCTTTTGGGGGAGGGATAATGAGAGCAAGTCTGCATAAAGACTGGGGAAAAACTAGAGGCACCTGACCTTCATCTCCCCTTCCCATCAGCGGCAAAAATGAAACTTGTCTAGCCAGTGCGGGGCGATGGGCAAGCGAAAAATATTAAAACAATAGAGTTCCAGGGTTCCCAATAGACACCCTCCCCACCCAACAAACGGCAGACCCAGAGAACAGTTTGAGCTGCCGAGAAGCATCACTCAGGAGAAATCTGGTCTAGCAGGAGAAATCAGGACTAGCAGGATAAACCAGGGGACTAGAGGCCAGGCCCTCCTGACTGGTTGGCTGGAGAACGCCGGCCCACTGCCAGTGTGACTGGGCAACTGGAGACCACCTTCCTGCTGGCGCCAGCCCACCTGCTGACGCTATGTCTTCACGGCTGGAGAACGCGCGCCTGTCGGCGACCGAACGCACAACTGTGTGGCTAGAGATCACCCACCAGCCGAAGACAGACCACAAGCTGCCCGCGCTACTGGGTGGCTGGAGAATGCCGGCCTGCCAGCGACCGGGAGCTGAAACCAACCAGAGACAATCCAGTCCACCCACCCAATTCGGACACTCCGGCAAGGAGCCTGGGGCCCACCACAGCAGAGAGGTGACATCACTGGAGCTCGGCCGTCAGAATTCCTTAACAGCGGAATCCACTTAAGCAGGCATAGTCTACCAACACAAAGGAGAGAAAACAGAGATATATAAACCCATAACAAATCTATAGAAGAGAGCAGAAACACAGCAATCAAATAGAGCTGGAAAATCACGTGAACATCATGAAAAAACAAGGGAAAACAAGGTGTACAAACAATGAAGGACAACTTAATACTACAGGAGAACCTAGAAGCATCAGAAACAGGGATAGGGAAAAAACTTAAGTCATACCTAACTCAGATGGAAAGGAATAAGAGAGAAGACATGAGGCAGCAAGTCTAAGCAATAAAAGTATATTTTGAAAATGAATTAAACAAACAAATTCAAATGGCAAAGAACAAGCTTTACAAGGAGATAGAGATCTTTTAAAAAATCATACAGTAATTCTAGAAATGCAGGAAAGTATAAACCAAATTAAAAACTCAAACAAGAATATTACAAATAGACTAGATCAAGTAGAAGTCAGAACATCAGATAATGAAGACAAAGTTTGTCAACTTGAAAAGAATATAGTCAACCCAGAAAACATGCTTAAATCCCATGAGCAACTATTCAAGAGATATGGGATGTCATAAAAAAAACAAAATTGGGAGTCATCGGGATAGAAGAAGGCATAGAAATTCAAACCGAATGAATGAACAACATATTAAATGAAATAATTCTAGAAAACTTCCCAGAGATGAAAGATGGAATGGATTGCCATATCCTGGAAGCCTACAGGACCTCAAACATTCAAAACCATAATAGACAAACTCCAAGACATATAATTATGAAGATAGCCAACATACAGAACAAGGAGAGAATATTAAAAGCTACGAAAGAAAGTAGGCAGATAACATTCAGGGGTAAACCAATAAGGTTAACAATTGATTTTTCATCACAGACTTTGAAAGTGAGAAGATCTTTGAACAATGTATTTCAAACACTGAAAAATAATGGATTCCAACCAAGAATACTGTATCCAACAAAATTAAGCTTCAGATTTGACAATGAAATTAAGTCCTTCCTGATAAATAAAAGCTAAAAGAATTCGCAGACAGAACACCAGCACTGCAAAGCATATTGAGCAAAATACTACAAGAAGAGGAATTGAAAAATAGTGCCCAAAACTAACAGCGGGAGGTATCTCAGTAAAGGGGTAAGAAAATAACCAAAAAGTAAAAACTACCCAAATTAAAATAAATAAATAAATAAACATGACTGGAAGTACAAATCATATTTCAATTGTAACCTTAAATGTTAAAAATC
The DNA here is from genome assembly GCF_048772815.1 of Callospermophilus lateralis. Classification (NCBI taxonomy): domain Eukaryota; kingdom Metazoa; phylum Chordata; class Mammalia; order Rodentia; family Sciuridae; genus Callospermophilus; species Callospermophilus lateralis. The sequence continues at coordinate 280,933 of NW_027514186.1, forward strand.
TAAACTCACCAATCAAGAGACATAGGCTAGTAACCTGGATCAAAAAAATAAATCCAACAATATGCTGCCTTCGGGAGCCTCATATGAAAGGTAAAGACATACACAGGCTGAAAGTGAAAGGTTGGGAAAAATCATACCACTCATATGGCCCTCGGAAGCAAGCAGGAGTGGCCATACTCATATCATATAAAATCAACTTCAAACCTACGTTAATCAAAAGGGATAAAGTAGGACACTATATATTGTTAAAAGGAACCATCCACCAACAAGACATAACAATTATCAATTGGTATGCACCAAACAATTGAGCTGCAACGCTCATAAAACAAACTCGCCTCAAGTTCAAGAGTCAAATAGACTACAACACAATAATTATGGGTGACTTCAACACACCGCTCTCGCCATTAGACAGATCCTCTATAAAAAACTGAATAAAGAAACTATAGAATTCAACAGCACAAACAATAACCTTGACGTAACCGACATATATAGAATACATCAACCATCATCAAGTGGATACACTTTATTCTCAGCAGCACATGGATCCTACTCCAAGTTAGACCATATATTATGCCATTGGGCAACTCTTAGTAAATATAAAGGCGTGGAGAAAATACCATGCACCATATCTGATCATAATGGAATGAAACTGGAAATCAATGATAAAAGAAGGAAGGAAAAATCCTACATCACATGTAAAATGAACAATATTCTACTGAATGATCAATGGGTTACAGAAGACATAAAGGAGGAGATAGAAATATTTTTAGAATCAAATGACAATACAGACACATCATACTGGAATCTATGGGACACAAAGAAGGCAGTTTTAAGAGGGAAATTCATTTCTTGGAGTTCTTTCCTCAAAAAAAGAATAAAACAACAAATAAATAAACTCACAGTACACATCAAAAACCTAGAAAAGGAAGAGCAAAACAACAGCAAATGTAGTAGAAGACAAGAAATAATTAAAATTAGAGCAGAAATCAACGAAATTGAAACAAAAAAAAACATTGAAAAAATTGATGAAACTAAAAGTTGGTTCTTTGAAAAAATAAATAAGATTTACAGGCCCTTAGCCATGCTAAGGATGAGAAGAAGAGAGAGAACTGAAATTACTAACATACGGAATGAAAAAGACAATATCACAACAGACCGTACACAAATACAGAAGATAATTAGAAAGTATTTTGAAACCCTATATTCCAATAAAATAGAAGATAGTTAAAATATCGATAAATTTCTTAAGTCATACGATCTGCCCAGATTCAGTCAGGAAGACACACACAATTTAAACAGACCAAAAACAAAGGACGAAATAGAAGAAGCCATCAAAATACTACCAACCAAAAAAAGCCCTGGACCTGATGGGTATAGAGCAGAGTTCAAAAAAACCTTCAAAGAAGAATTAATACCAATACTTTTCAAGCTATATCAAGAAATAGAAAAATAAGGAGCTCTTCCAAATTCATTCTCGGAGTCCAAAATCACCCTGATCCCAAAACCAGACAAAGACATTTCAAAAAAGAAAACTACAACCAATATCTCTAATGAACTTGGATGAAAAAATTCTCAATGAAATCCGTGTGAATTGAATCCAAAAGCATATCAAAATAGTTGTGCACCATGATCAAGTAGGATTCTTCCCTGGAATGCAAGGCTGGTTCAATATACGGAAATCAATAAATGCTATTCACCACATCAATAGACTTAAGGACAAGAACCATATGATCATCTCAATAGATGTAGTAAAAACATTCGACACAGTTCAGCATCCCTTTATGTTCGAAACACTAGAAAAACTAGAAATAACAGGAACTTACCTCAACATTGTAAAAGCTATATATGCTAAACCTCAGGCTAGGATCATCCTAAATGGAGAAAACTGAAGGCATTCCCTCTGAAATCTGGAACAAGACAGGGATGCCCTCTATCACCACTTCTATTCAATTTAGTTCTTGAAATACTAGCCAGAGAAATTAGACAGACAAAAGAAATTAAAGGCATAAAAATAGGAAAAGAAGAACTTGAATTATCGCTATTTGTGGATGACATGGTAATATATTTAACAGACCCAAAAGGGTCTACAAAGAAACTGCTAGAGTTAATAAATGAAGGATATAAAACCAACACGCATAAATCAAAGGCATTCCTGTATATCACAAACAAAACTTCTGAAATGGAAATGAGGAAAACCACTCCATTCACAATATCCTCAAAGAAAATAAGATACTTGGAAATCAACCTAACTAAAGAGGTGAAAACCACAGAACCCTAAAGAGAGAGAGAGAAAAAGATCTTAGAAGATGGAAAAATGTACCCTGTTCATGGATAGGCAGAACTAAATTCATCAAAATGGCGAAATTACCCAAAGTTCTATACAGGTTTAACGCAATGCCAATCAAAATCCCAATGGCATTTCTTGTAGAAATGATAAAGCAATCATGAAATTCATATAGAAAAACAAAAGACACAGAATAGCAAAAGAAATTCTAAGCAGGAAGTGTGAATCGGGAGGTATAGCGATACCAGAGTTCAAACTTTACTACAAAGCAATAATAACAAAAACAGTGTGGTACTGGTATGAAAACAGGCAGGTGGACCAATGGTATAGAATGGAGGACAGAGAAACCAATCCACAAAATTACAACTTTCTTATATTTGATAAAGTGGCTATAAACATGCAATGGATGAAGGATAGCATCTTCAACAAATGGTGCAGGGAAAATTAGAAATCCATATGCAACAAAATGAAACTGAATCCCGTTCTCTCACCATGCACAAAAGTTAAATCAAAATAGATCAAGGAGCTAGATATCAAATCAGAGACACTGCGTCTCATAGAAGAAAAAGTTGGCTACGATCTATATACTGTGGGGTCAGGCTCCAAATTCTTTAATAAGACATCAATAGCCCAAGAGTTAATAACAAGAAAAAAACAAATGGGACTTACTTAAACTAAAAAGTTTTTTTCTCAAGAAGAGAAACAATAAGAGAGGTAAATAGAGAGCCTACATCCTGGGAACAAATTTTTACCCCTCACACTTCAGATAGAGCCCTAATATGCAGAATATACAAAGAACTCAAAATATTAAACAATAAGATAACAAATAACCCAATCAACAAATGGGCCAAGGACCTAATCAGACACTTCACAGAGGAGGACATACAATCAATCAACAAGTACATGAAAAAATGCTCACCATCTCTAGCAGTCTGAGAAATGCAAATCAAAACCACCTTAAGATACCATCTTACTCCAGTAAGATGAGCAGCCATTATGAAGTCAAACAACAATAAGTGTTGGCGAGGATGTGGGGAAAAGTGTACACTTGTACACTGCTGGTGGGACTGCATATTGGTGAGGCCAATTTTGAAAGAAGTATGGATATTCCTGGGAAAGCTGGAAATGGATCCACCATTTGACCCTGCTATCACCCTTCTTGGACTGTTCCCTGAGGATCTTAAAAGAGCAGAGCGTACTATAGGGATACTGCCACATCAATGATCATAGCGGCACAATTCACAATAGCTAGACTGTGGAACCAACTTAGATGCCCTTCAATAGATTAATGGATAAAAAAAATGTGGCATCTATACACAATGGAGTATTACACAGCACAAAAATGACAAAATCATAGAATTTGCAGGGAAATGGATGGCATTAGAGCATATTATGTTAAGTGAAGCTAACCAGTCCTTAAAAAACAAATGCCAAATGTCTTCTCTGATATAAAGAGAGCAAATAAGAGCAGAACAGGGAGGAAGAGCATGAGGAAAATATTAACATTAAACAAAGACGAATGGGGGGAGAGAAAGGGAGAGAGAAGGGAAAGCTTATGAAAATTGTAGGAGACCCTCAATGTTACACAAAATCGCATATAAAATGTTGTGAGGGGAAGTGGGGGGGAAACAATGGAGAGAATTGAACAATAGCAGATGAGGTAGAGAGGGAAGATGGGAGGGGAGGAGAGGGTGGATAGTAGGGGATAGGAAAGGTAGCAGAATACAACAGTCACTAATATGCCATTATGTAAAAGTGTGAATGTGTAACCGATGTGATTCTACAATTCGTATTTGGGGAAAAAATGGGAGTTCATAACCCAATTGAGTCAAATGTATGAAAGATGATATATCTTGAGCTTTGTAATGTTTTGAACAACCAATAAAAATAAATAAATAAATAAAGGTTTAAAATTTAGTGGGAAGAAATCAGCTAAAAATGGGTTCAGATGTATTCATTTTGCTATGCAGAAACTTTGTTTTGTGTAGTTGTAAATATCACAAATTTATTTTACCAGAAAATGCACATAAATTGAGATGAAAGGATAATTCACCTATCTTCATGAAAAATTCATAGCATTTTCTACACTTTTCATACTTCATTTTTTTCGTGAATATTTTGACATGGACAAGGTCTAGTCTTAGGCTATTCTTCCAGAATACTACCTCATCTGACAAGTTCGTACAATGTGTTGGATTGTTCTTTTCATCTTCTATTTAATAGTTTCTAGCTGATAATGTGTATTTTTCTTATCTTTATTTGGACATTATCTTTGCATTTTATGTTTTACTGGGGAAGAGACTCATCAAAAGCTCTTTATTATATGTATCAACAATCAAACATTTAGAGCATGCAATTATTCTTAATTTTGCATGAAAATAAATTTGTACCATTTTTCTTATAAAGATGTAGTATTATTAATAATGTCCCTACTGTAATAAGTAACTACTTACAAGAAGAATTAAACAATTGACTTTATATCAATTATGAACATGAAAAGTACTAAAATAAGTATTTGGCAATTAATACACAATTGATAGAAATAGAAATCACAAGAACGCCATTTAAAATGTCAGTGCATATGGTCCTTAAATAATAGGTTGTTCAAATAAAATTTCTCTAATTCATAAGAGTTAATATGCCATATTACAGCTTAATGTGATATAAAACCTTAAATTATCAGTATTGATAAATAAGAATGATACCTTTTTACTTAAATATGTTTATTTGATTTTCACTGTAAGATGTTAATTATGGAAGAATTGAGAATTAAGAAAGACTTGGTCTATATTATTTCTAACAGGAAAATCAAAGTACTTTTAAATATATATGTATATATATATATAATATATGTAATGCATATGCATGAATATAGATACATATGTGTAATAAATGTATTGTAATATATCTATCAGGTGATTATAATTTTTAGATTTTCTCAAGAAAAAGAATGACTATAAAAAACAGTCTTAAACTTAAATTTCATAGCATACTACTGTTTGTAATGACATGAGAGAAAAATAGATATGGAGGGGAAATGAAAAAGGAAGGGAGAGAAGGGGGGAAATGGGGAAGAAAGTGAGTAAAGAAGAGGGACATGAGTGTATGATGTTAAGATAAAAGTGGAGGGGCTGCGTTTGTGGCTCAGTGGTAACATGCTTTTCTAGCATGTGTAAGGCACATGGTTCTATTCTCAGCACCACATACAAATAAACAAAATGAAGGTCAATCAACAACTGAAAAAATAAAAAATAAAAAAGAAGAAATATTATGAAAATTCCAAGCTTTGATGAATGTTAAATAAAAAAAATTATGTTACATAGCCTTATGTAATTTTAGACTATCCAAAATAGTCACTAAATGTTAGATTATTAGTGCTATAACTAAAAATCCATTGATCTTTCCTCTACATTCTGTGGCATGCTAGTGCTAAAATAAATTGTATTATTAATCCCCCCAAATCCTAATATTTCTACAGTAACTGACCCAGTTGAACATCAATGCAAGTAGACATGATGTGCATTTTGACGTTCATTTTTATTCAACACTGGTACATTACTATTTCTTCAGTTTATGCACATCATAGCATATATGTCTCATCAAAATTTCGCAAATTTATAGGCATTTGTTTCACTTTCAATCACTTCCTGCTTGAGAACACATGTATTCCTCTATGTTTCTTGACTGCTCTTTTCATGAGACTTCTTTCCAAACACATTATTTTCGATTTCCATTATCACATTTGAAGCAAAACTCACAAACCCGTCACAATAAACCATAACACTAATATTACCATTAGATGTGTAACTGGTTGGAATGAATGGTTCTATATCAATATAAGATTTCTTACTTAGTTTCAGATATCAATTCAATCCATTATTTAAAGTGGAACCAGTTATATTATTTATTCACAGTACAGTCTATTCACGAATTATCTCTATATTCATAGACACAGGTACACCTCTTTGTACCCCCAATACTAATTTATACGTCCTCAAAATATAGCTCCCAGAAATGGTGGAAGAAATACTCATGTCACCTGATCTACATATACATTTTATCACAGTAATATTCTGGACACAAAAAGCAAAGGTCACACTTATGATTGTACAAAACCTAAATGGAAAGTGAACATGGATTACTAAAAACATCCATGTCCAGGTTGCCTAATGCTCTCAAATGAAAATCCTATTGGTGACTACATATTTGTTTCTTCCAAAGATTATATATTCAAACTCAACCATGTTGAAAATGTCTAATCCTGTCACTCACTTTATACTTTGCCTGATTTTGTAATGTCTCTATTGATATCTGCTTTCCTACATATTTTCCCCAGTTAATCATTGTGACTTCCTCGTCACATGTGCTGATATTTACATTCACTCTCTTAGCGATACCCTACTTCTAAAGAACTTTTGTTCCAAATCCTACACTCATTCTTCTTCCTAAATTTACCGAATATCTTCCTAATCCTACCGACTATCACTTTTTGACTGGATGTTCTCTTCTACATTCAATCATCTAAGGTGAAAGGTCCTATGCCATTGTATATCGATTTATCTGAAACATCTGTGCAGAATGTAATTCAACGCTAAGTATCCCAATCAAGGGACAAATGACCTTCTGGGCTTCAAATCTTACTTAGATTTCTGTTTTCGTACATATATTTCACCTCTATATTCTTGTAAATATCACAGGTTCCCAATACCATTATTCATGCGGCAGAATGGTTCCTAACCCATATCGAACATGTTAATAACACTAATCATACACTGTTCCCTCAATCTAACTTTGCTGAAGAGCATCGACAGTGTTGGTCTTACAATACAAGAATGTATGGGATCTTCCACCTGCTGAGAACATCAAAGGTACGTGCAGAAATGATCTCTGGAGAAGATGTAGGCAGCTATGAAGGACCTGAGAGAGCAAAAGACATCTCCATGGCAAACAACCTGGAAGGATGAAGGAATGTGTCTGAATCAGCCTCACTCTTCTTAATGTAGAGTAGACCAAACCAGGCCTGTGTGGAAAGCTCTTCCCAGGTGCGTATGGTTGATATACCATTCTAACATATGAAATTGTCACAGGAAGTAGGGGCAGCCTCCATCTCATGGAACCCTTGGAAGCAACTGTTAGGACAAAGTGGTAGCCAAGGCAGTGACCTCATTCAGTTCCTGAAAGAAGTGACCACACCTCACTTCCTTGGTGATGAAAGTCTCTGAACTTGGGATCCAGGAACCCAGGCACCCAGAGCCATTACCAATCCCAGTCCCAGTGGTCTCACTTGTTTGAATTTACCAAAGACAGAGTCAGTCTTTCTTCTTACCTCTTAAGGTCTGTAAACAAGTCAGATTGGCACCTGTTATTTTGCTGGAGAAATGTTAGAGTCTGTAAACAAGTCTGGATGGCGCCTGGCAAAATGCCAGAGGGAGTGGTTTGTGAAGTAAAAAAAGCGAGCCATTAAGTGTGAAGATTCCTTATTGGTTGACTGCTGTATCTATTTTATGCTAATGAGATAGGCTGTGTAAAATGTATAAATATCGCTCAGATCTTACAATAAACGGCTCTCATTCCTGCTGCATCAACATACACAAGTTATTCGTCACCCCCCAGGTTATTCTGCTGCAGCGGGACTGCGGCAGATGGTGGCCCGTTACGGGGAGCCCTGGGACACTCACGGGTAAGGGTCGAAAAAAGCTTTCTGTCCATAGATAGGATGGGAGCAATCTGCTCGTCCCTAGGCAGATAGGGCGATAGGAAAAATGACCATTTCGAGAAAATGGAGAAGATTGATGCAGTATGTTTGTGTCTTGTTTTGTCTTGAAATGTTGTATTGTCTTTGTGATGAAAATATGGAAGGGGTGAGAAGTAAATTGATAAGAGAAAAAGGCACCCCAGTGGAACCAAGAATAGTTAGGGCATGTGTTGATAAAAGCCCAGAAACTCTAGTCAGAAAGAAAAAGAAAGTTCAGAAGAAGAAGGATTATCAGGAAAAAAGTTGCAGCAAAAGGCTATTACTGAATACTTTTCGATACTGGAGGGTGCGTGAAATGACAAGGCGGCTGCCACCTGCCCAAGCCGATCATGGCGCAGTAAGAATTTTCCAAGAGGCAGTTGAGGGCTCTTCCCCGCCCCCCTGCCCGGGGGAGCGGATCACCACTGTGAGCCCAAATCTAGACCTGACCTGGAGGCATAGTCTCGCAGGCTTTTGCTCCCTGTGCCCGGAAGAAGTTTGAGCCCAGGACTCTCCCTGGGGCCATCTGGGGCTGCCCAGATGCTACAGCTGGCAGAAGATGCCACTGGCATCCCTGAAGTTTGATCATTTCCAAGGCCAGTAACTACAATGGGTCTCCCACACCTGCAGGCTGATGAGTAGTGAGTACTATTAAGGCTTATTTCAAATGTAAAAAACCTTGAGATAATGTACTAAAATTGTTCAGAAGGTTGTTTTCTTAGTGAAATGCTACAGGATTTTCTTTAGCCATCCGAAGTTCCTGCCTTCGTCCAAGTGCCGGTGAAAACAAAGGTGGAAGAATTTACAATGTTGCTGAGAACTGGAGGAAACTTCGGCTGAGAACCCGAGGAGACTTCGCAGCTATCGCTGTTTCTGCTACTACAACTTAAGCTAGCTGCCTGGAGAACTTACCTGGACTGTGATTTACCTGAACTCTGAGTTAATCTATTGAGACACTGCTTTATCTGGACTGAGACAACAGACTGTAATCTACAACAACTTGTAACTCGGTATCTTTGCTAACGGTGTCATTGCTGGTATAAGTTTTCCAAGGGCTTCTTGCATGGAGCCATCAATTGGATTGGTATTGTAACATTTTGTATCCTCCCTTTCTGTTTCTAGCAGGTTATTTATGGTGTTTCTGTAAAAAACACTATGGTCCTTATTTAAATTAAACAAAAGGGGGAAATGTTAACGTCTGTAAACAAGTCAGATTGGCACCTGTTTTTTGCCAGAGAAATGTTAGACCCTGTAAAGAAGTCTGGATGGCACCTGGCAAAATGCCAGAGGGAGTGGTTTGTGAAGTAACAAAAGCGAGCCATTAAGTGTGGAGATTCCTTATTGTTTGACTGCTGTATCTATTTCATGCTAATTAGATAGGCTGTGTAAATGTATAAATACCGCTCTTATTCAACAATTAACGGCTTCCAGTCCTGCTGCATCAGTCTACACAAGTTGTTCGTCACCCCCCCGGTTATTTTGCCCAGCCAGCCGGGCTACGGCACTTACCTACTGATGTGAGGATGGCCAAATGCCAGGGAAGCTCTGAAGATGGTTCTTTCCTGATAAAGCAGGTATTGGCTCACCGCTGACTCCTGACTACTTCAAGAGTTGGCAAAGGAAAGCAGATTTGAGACGGAACAAGCAATTTTGGGGAACATATTATGGCCCACCAGTCAGAGGACACTCTGGATAGTCACAGACCAACTTGGAGGAAAGAGTTGCCTTTGTGGGTGTTGTTGTGGGTTTGTGTATCCCACTGTGTCTGTGGTTATAGACATTAGAAAAGAGAATGCATCAATGGATGTGTTCTGTCTAGTAGAAAGCTTCTCATCATTCATCCTGCCAAATTTATGAATGGACTACGACTTTCCTTATGAATGGGCAATACCTGCTATCTTCCTAAGTTCCTGTTTTCTTCCTGAATTCTGGCCACTCTCAAAAATAGGCTCATGGTTTTGTGTAAAAGATATGTACCACCTCCAAACTCTGTAACATGGCCTTGTACTGGATAGATGAAGGGAATGGAGAGGAACTCAGAAAACTCAGATATCAGTGTGACCAGTAAAGTGTCAGTGGAGAAACACTGATTTGGGCCTTTTGTTTACCTATTGTTCCGTTGCCCTGAATGTCTGGAAGGTCTTTGCCTCAGTCCACCCCTTTGTGAAGCCTGAAGAAAACAGTTTTCTAATGGAAAATAATGAGCATCACCTGTGGCTCATTGCTTAATTGCCATGGAAAGGGATGTGTCTGAATCAGCCTCTTGGCCCTGTGTGAGGCTGTGACTTAGATTCTCACCACCTGATGAATCTAAGGAAAGATCTCATGTGTGCATCCAAAACCAAAATGGAAAAAGAGCAGTCTTGTGGATGAAGTCTCTCGCCTTCCTCTGTAAGGTTCCTGATTTCCATCAAGTGAGAATAGGTATCCTTTGGTTCAAAAAGTTTTTCAAAGCCCTGCAGAGGCAAGCCCATAGGTGCTTGGATTTTCTCATGACTCCAATTCACATAAAGAATCTAAACCCCACAGACATTAGGCTCAAATTGGAGAAGCAGAGCAGTATTAATGGCAGGCCTATTTGATCACTCCTTGTTCACAGATAGGTTGTCAAGCCACCCTGACTTTAGACAAATGAGGGTAGGGAGCATATTTTGGATACTGTCTTCAGCTGCGCCCCTCATGGAAACTTCCAGCCAGAGGTAATGATGAGTGTCTATGTGGAAGTAGTTGAGAGCCATGTGGGAGTATTTTGGTTTTAATTGTGGTCATTTGTTTGGCTGATGGAAGAGATGACTGGGTCCACCTTGGCTTGAACTCTGGTGTGAGTCTTCTTAGAGACTGAGTTTGGAAATTACTGCAGAGATGTATTGCCATGAATTGTGTTGGGATTTTTGGAGGCCACACATGGTAGTGGCCTTTGGAAACTGAGATCTAGGTCCAGGGGGCTTCCCACAGAGCACTGGGAATCTGAGCCAGAATATCACATGATTTTATTCTTTAAGACTTGACAGCCATAGTTGAGAGTAAAAACACACATGGACCTCACATTGTAGACCTCAATGGGCCTGGCTTCATTTGATCTTTTGGCCACTCTTTGGGAAGTCTTGCCTGTGAGAGTTCTCCAGATGTTTCATTGAAATGGGCTTTCTCACCATTTGATGTTTCCAGAATGAATTAAATCCCACAGTGCCTCCAACCTCATCCTTGAAAAATGGCTAGATAAACATCATAAAAATTTGAAATTCCCATCACCAGGTGTCACTGGATACACTTTGGATTTCCTGTTGCTGATCATGAGTGTACCAGACAGTGCCTTGATTGACTGGGTTTCATGAAAATGGTGTAGAACAGTGATGCAAATAAGTTAAAGTCTGTTGAGTAGTGGGCCTAGAGGAGTGTTTTGCAGGTCTGTGATAAAACTTCTGTGTTGGGATTATGTGGATCTGTCAAAAGGCTTGTAACTGACATGGTGCAGCCAGCAGACCCTTGTATGTAAAGGCATCTTGTTGAATGGAGAGGTTTCAGGTCAATGTTCAGAATCAGGTTGCTATGGTCAAGGGGGCAAGCTATGTGGGATAGAAGCCTGGTTGGTGCATTCTCCTGCAGACCCTGACGCACAACACGTGACAGATCTCCCTCCAGCACTGTGACCCAGTTGAATTTCTTGTATTTCCTGAAGCCAATACCAAACTCCCAGTGCAGCAGCAAGAACACCATGAAAAGTGGAGGATTACCAAATGGCTTCACAGTCCACACGGGGCCACACTTAGCCTTCAGTGGCAAGAGTTTACTTACAAAGAGAGAATTCAGCCTTGCTGCCTCACTTTCTTTGGAAAATAAGAAACCATGTTCTGCAGGTCACATAGATGGAGACCCAGCTTTGGTGGTCTCACTAGAAAGGAAGCCATAGGTCCTGACAACAACATATACTTCAAGTGGCCAACCTCAGAGGCAGGTTCTCCAGAAGTCTTTAGGCTGGCACATCTCCATATTTGTGCAATATTTACCCTGTCCCTTACTTTTGGAAACTCCTCTACCACCTCCAAGATTGTGAACTCGCAATCATGTTCCATTCCTGATATGTATTCACAGATTTTCTAACTCTTCTTCTTTTATTTTGTCTTACTTGGGGCAAAGATAGTGTCAAGGTATTTTTGTGAATGAGAGTAGGAAGATTTTGTGTAGCACATATTTGCATACACATTTGATTCATTTTCCTATTTTACATTCAAAATACTGAATCCCTGACACTAACCCATACCCTACTAGACTCTGACCACTAATCCTAATATGGTGGAGAGAAATAATGCAAACAGAATTGAAATACAAACAGTTCAGAGGAGGCATGGTGTATAGTTGGATTTGCCTTTTGCATGATAAAGTGTAGGTGTTATAAATCTAGTCAATTTTTAATTAAAATATTTCACAATGGGTTTTTGTAGTTAACAAATACGTGAATTCCTGTCTCCCTTTCTCTGTAGCCTATTCAGCACATGTATTTTTATATGCACATATAGAATCCTACCTGGTATCACACGTACATTTTTGTGACCTGGCTGACTTGGAGATACAAATTGTGAGAAAATATCACTCCTCCTAAACGCTGTTGGAACTGAAAATTCAACCTATATGTGAGCTTCCTAGGAGAACAACATTGTACATAAATCCATGCTCAGTACAATAAATAATTTTGCATCTGTGGATGTTATATATTTCATGATGAATATTGATTGGCTTATATATTGGTACTTTTTAATATCTCTGTGTGTGTTTTGGGTATATATATATATATATATATATATATATATATATATATATACACTCTCAAGATTTTTCAAAATATGAAATATATGTGTCTTATATACACTACCGAAATTCATTCATGTTCATGTATGTGGATTTATAATAAAAATTTCACAAGATTATTCTCAGAAATACTCATTCACCTGAACTATATATTTGTTTCCTAGTACTTAAAACTAACTTCAGTGAATGGTGCATACAAATCCTAATATTTCTACAGTAATTGACCCAGTTTAACATCAATGCAATTAGATTCCTATGGGACATAGTGTGTATTTTGATGTTCATTTTTATTCAAAACTGGTTCGTTAATATTTCTTCAGTTTATGCACATCATAGGATATATATTTCATCCACAAATTCACAAATTTATAGGCATTTGTTTCACTTTCAATCACTTCCTGCTTCAGAACACATGTATTCCTCCAGGTTTCTTGACTGGTCTTTTAATGAGACTTCTTTCCAAACACATTATTTTCGATTTTCATAATCACGTTTGAAGCAAATCTCACACAGTCTTTATAATAAAACATAACGCAATTATACAATTAGATGTGTAACTGGTTGGAATGAATGATTGTATATCAATATAAGTTTTTGTGTATATTTTCACATATCAATTCAATCCATTATTTAAAGTGGAAACAGTTATATTATTTATTCACAGTATTGTCAATTCATGCATTAATTCTATATTCATAGACACAGGGTACAAATCTTTGTACCGCCAATAATAATTTATACATCTTCAAAATATTGCTCCCAGAAATGGTATAAGAAATACTTATGTCACCCGATCTACATATACATTTTATCATAGTAATATTCGAGACACAAAATGCAAAGGTCAAACTTATGATTGTACCAAAGCCTAAATTGAAAGTGAGCATGGATTACTAAAAACATCCATGTCCATGTTGCCTAATGTTCTCAAATGTCAATCCTATTTGTGACAACATATTTTTTTCTTCCTAAGATTATATATTCAAACTCAACCCTGTTGAAAATATCTAATCCTATCACTCACTTTATACTTTTCCTGATTTCTTAATGTCTCTATTGATATTGGCCTTCCGACATATTTTCCCCAGTTCATCATTGTGACTGACTCTTCACATGTGCTCACATTTAAATTCACTCTCTATCCGAAACCCTATTGCTAGAGAACTTTTTGTCCAAAACCTATACTCACTCTTCTTTCTGAAACTGAGTATCTTTCTAATAATTCCAACTATCCGTTTTTGACTAGAAGTTCTCTTAAACATTCCATCATCCAACGTACAAGGTCCTATGCCATTATACATCGATTTATCTGAGACATCTCTGCAGAAAATAATTCAAATCTACGTATCCCAATCAAGGGCCCAATGCCCTTCTGGGCTTCAAATCTTACCTACATTTCTGTTTTCATACTAATATTTCACGTATATTTTCTTGTAAATATTGCAGGTTCCCAAACATTCCTGCAGAATGATTCCTAACTCATATCGAACATGTTATTAATCCTAACCATACACTGTTCCCTCAATCTACCTTTACAGAAGATTAGGGACAGAGTTGGTCTTTCAATACAGGAATGTAGCAGATCTTCCACCTGCTAAGATCCTCAAAGGTCCATACAGAAATGATCCCTGGAGAAGATGTAGGCAGCTATGAAGGACGTGAGAGAGAAAAAGTCATCTCCATGTAATGGCTCACCGCTGGCTCCTAATAACCTCACAGAGTTGGCGAAGGAGTCCAGATCTGAGACAGGACAGGCCATTTCTGGGAACATAGTATGGCCCACCAGTCAGAGGACACTCCGGATAGTCACAGACCTACTTGGGGGAAGGAGGTGCCTTTGTGGGTTGGGTGTGAGTTTGTGGTCTTTTCTCATTTTCTGAGAATAGGTAGAAAAGGCAGTTTGTTCATTTTGGAGTGGATGGTTTCTAGAAAGTCGTTTGACAAAGAGTGTGTTTCTATGTCTGGGTATCCCAATGTGTTCGTGGATGAAGACATTAGAAAGAGCATGCATCAATGGATGTGTTCTGTCTAGTAGAAAGCTTCCCAGCATTCATCCTTCCCAATTTATAGATGGACTTGGCTTGCCTTCTGGATGGGCAACACCTACTGTCTTCCTAAGTTCCTGTTTTCTGCCTGAATTCTGGCCACTAACCATAATAGGCTCATGGTTATGTGTCCAAGATATGTACCACCTCCAAGCTCTGGGACATGGCCATGTACAGGATAGCTGAAGGGAATTGGAGCATCTCAGAAAACTCAGATATCAATGTGACCAGTAAAGTCTCTGTGGAGAAACCCTGCTTTGGGCCTTTTGCATACCAATTCTTCTGTTGCACTGAATAACAGGAAGGTCTTTGATTAGGCCACGCCTTTGTGAAGCCTGAAGAAAACAGTTTTCAAATGGAAATGAATGGGCATCACCTGGGGCTCTTTGCTTAATTGTTTGGAAAGGGATGTGTCTGAATTGGCCACTTGGCCCTGTGTGAGGCTGTGGCTTAGATACTTAGCACCTAATGGACCTAAAGAAACATCCCATGTGTGCACCCAAATCCAAAATGTCCAAAAATCATTCATTGTGGACTACGCCTCTCGCCTTCCTCTGTAAGGTTCCTGATCTCCATCAAGTGAGAATAGGGATCCTTTGCATCAAATGAGTACTTCAAAGCCCTGCAGAGTCTAGCCCATTGGTGCTTGTGATTACGCATGACTCCAGTTCACATAAAGAATCTAAATCCCACAGTCAGTAAGCCTTAAATTGGAATTGTGGAGCAGTATTAAAGGCAGGGCTCTATGATCATTCCGTGTTCAAAGGAAGGGTGTTCAGGAAACCCTGACTTTTGACAAATGAGGTGCGAGGGTGCTTATTTTGAACACTGTGTTGGTCTGTGCCCCTCATGGAAACCTCCAGCCAGAGGTTATTATTAGTGTCTATATGGAAGAAGATGAGTGCCATGTGGGAGTCTTTTGTTTTTAATTGTGGTCATTTGTGTGGCGGTTGGAAGAGATATCTGGTTCCTCCTGGGCTTGAACTCTGGTGTGATTTCCCTTAGAGACTGAGTTGTGGAACTGTTTTCAGAGAAGTATTGCCATGAACTGTGTTGGGATTTTAGGAGGCCACACATGAGATTCGCCCTTGGAAACTGAGATCTATGCCCAGGGTGGCTTTCCACAGAGCACAAGTAATCTCAGCCAGGATATCACAAGATTTTATTATTAAAGACTTGGCAGCCATAGTTGAGAGTCAAAACACACATGGAGCTCACATTGTAGACCTCAATGAGCCTGGCTTCATCTGACCTTTTGGCCACACTTTGGGAAGCTTTGCCTGTGATAGTTCTCCATTTCTTTTGTTCAAATGAGTTTCCTCGCCATTTAATGGTTCCTGAATGATTGGAAACCCATAGTGCCTCCAACTTCATCCTTAAAAAATAGCTAGATAATTACCACCAAATTTTTGAAATTCCCTTGACCAGGTGGCACTGGAGAACCTTTGGATTCCTGTTGCTGATCATGAGTATACCAGACAGTGCCTTGATTGACTTGGTTTCATGAAAATGGTGTAGAACAGAGATGCCAGTAAGTTTGAGCCTGCTGAGTAGTTGGCCTAGAGCAGTGGTGGGGAGGTGTCTGATATAACATCTGTGGTGAGGCCATGTTTATCTGCCATTGGCTTCCGAATGGCTTGTGACTGACATTGTGCATCCAGCAGACCCTTGTATGTAAAAGCATCTTGTTATATGGAGAGGTTTCAGGGCAATGTTCAGAATCAGGTTGCTATGGTCAATGGGGAAAGCTCTGTGGGAAAGAAGCTTGCTTGGTGCATTCTCCTGCAGACCCTGACCCACCACATGTGACAGAATTCCCTCCAGCACTTTGTCCCAGTGGAACTCCTTGTATTCCAAGAAACAAATACCAAACTTCCAGTGCAGCAGCAAGAAACACCACAAAAAGTGGAGGATGAAAAAACGGCTTTACAGTAAACACGAGGAGACACTTAGCGCGCAGTGGCTACAGTTTACCTACAAAGAGAAAATTCAGCACTGCTGCCTCATGTTCATTGGGAAATAAGAAACAATGTCCTCCAGGTCACATAGATGCAGACCCAGTTATGATGGTCTAACTAGAACGGAAGCTAAATCTCCTGACAACAACATATATTTCAAGTGCCCAAACTCAGAGGCAGTTTCTCAAAAGTCTTTAGGCCAGCAGAGCTCCATGTTTGTGCAGTGTTTACCCTGTCCCTTACTTTTGGAAACTCCTATACCACCTCCAAGGATATGAACTCCTGAGCATATTCCATTCCAGATATGTATTCACAGATTTTTGTAACTCATCTCCTCTAATTGTGTTTTACTTTAAGCGAAGGTGATGTCAAGGCATTGTTCTGGATGAGAGTGGGAAGATTTTTTTGTAGCACATATTTGCATAAATACTGAATTTATTTTTTTATTTTCAATTCGAAATACTGAATCCCTGAAACTAACCCATAACCTACTAGACTCTGACTACTAATCCTAATATGATGGAGTAAAATAACCCACACAGAATAGAAATACAACCAGTTCAGAAGAGGCATGGTGTATAGTTGTACTTTCCTTTTGCATGATAAAGGGTTGGTGTTATAAATCTTGTCAATTTGTAGTTAAAATAGTCCTCTATGTGTTTTTAAAGTTAACAAATATGTGAATTCCTGTCTCCCTTTCTCTGTAGCCTATTCAGCACATGCATTTTCATATGCACATATAGAATGCAACATGGTATCACACGTACATATTTGTGAGGTAACTGACTTTGCAAATACAAATTGTTAGAAGAAAACACTTCTTCTAAATGCTGTAGGAACTGAAAATTCAACCTATAGGTGAGCTTCCTAGTTGAACAACATAAATCCATATTTAGTAAAATCAATATTTTGGGATCTGTGGATGATATATATTTCATGGTGAATTTCGATTGGCATACATAATGCTACTTTGTAATGTCTGTATTTAGGTGTGTATGTGTGTGTGTGTGTGTGTGTGTGTGTATTATATATATATATATATATATATATATATATATATATATATATTCACTCTGCTGATTATTCAAAATATAAAATATATGTGTCTTATTATACACTAACTAAATTCATTCATATTCATGTATTTGGATTTATAATCAACGTTTGAGAAGATTATTCTCAGAAATATTCATCCACCTGCAATACATGTTTGTTTCCTAGTACTGAAAACTAACTTCAGGGGATCATATTATGGCGGTGATGGGAGTTCATTACCCCCGTGTACCGCCTCACATTGCAGGAGAAGGACAAGTTAGAACGGCTAAAATCTATCTTGTTAGAAATTTCCAGGAAAATTGGTGTGCTCCAAAACCTACAGGAAGGATTTCCATTGCACAAGAACCAGCTACGGGGGCTCAAACGCCAGCGATTTGTCCTCACGGAGGGTCACGCTGCTTATTTAGCAAATCACCCCACGGCTAGTGTCTGCAACGCGCGCTGGGAAACGACGAGAGAGCAACGCAAAGATATAGCCCTGTGGATTATGTGGGCTCCTGCCAGCTGTGCAATCACTGTGCTCAGTGTTGAGTTGTGGGTTTGAAACGGGGGAAGGAAGTGGTCCAATTCGGTTTTCCACACTGGTGAGACCACAGAGGAAGATAGCGGTCACCATCTTGGAGAGCTGACGTCACCATCCCTGTTGTCGACTCATCACAGCTCATTCAGATACAGAATAGGTAATTTCAGGCTGCCATTTGCCTTCATCTTGCAGACAAATTACTCAGGGTCAGTGCTGAAGAACCCACGAAAATTGCTTCTTGGATCCTGCTCCTATCAGAACATACACCGAGCCCGGAGCGGCTGAATTCCGGGTCCCGGAACTGCTCTGGCCCAGGGCTAAAGAACCTGCAGAAACTGTTTCTTGGTCTGGGTCCTGCTGAATACTGTAAAGGTAAATGCCAACTGAGCCTTCATAGACAGTGGCAACAGGATTGAGACGGGGCTTGTGAGGGCCGGTCAGGACTCACTCATTGCTTTGGTCACCCTGCAAAGGGAAAGAAATGCTGCCATTCACATGGGATACCAACATGGCAGAGATCTGATGTGATCACAAAGCGGTGGAGGAGATAACTTCATCTATACCAGCGGAAAGAGAAATAGTTGGTCTCCTGGTAAAGAAAGTGAGTCACAAACATCCGAGTCTCTCTCACTTAGTCATCAAGCCAGAGGTGCAGAGCAGAGCTGCCGCCTGTGCCTGGAACAGGCCCAGCGACCCACCGGCATGGTAGTCACGTCACCCCAATTGGAGTAGGGGCAGAGCACACCCATGCCTGCAAGGTAGGCAGACGTACGACCGACCGGCAGAACAGGCCCAGGGGCCAGTCAGAATGGTAGACAGATCACCCCAATTGGAGGAGCATCACAGCCGCCAACCGCACCTGCAATGGAGACTTTTCCACTATACAAGAGAAATATAAATATATAGGGGGAAAATTTCAAAAACACAACAGTTTCACCAAGCAGAAAGAAACGCAAGCTGTATGAAAAGACAAGAAAAGAAAGGACCACAAGCATTGCAGGTCAACTCAACTTTAGAAGAGGTAATAGATGCAGCATATGGAATGTCAGTTAAAGAATTCAGGATATACATGCTTCATGTGATCTGGAATCTCAAGGAAGACATTAGACAGCAAAAATCAGACAATGAAAGATCACTTCGACAATGAATTACATAAAAAAATCCAAGTAGCAAAGATCAACTATACAGTGAGATAGAGGTTATAAAAAACAAACAAACTGAAATCTTAGAAATGCAGGAAGTAATGAACCATCTTAAAAACTCAATTGAGAATACTACCATTAGAGCAGAATACTTAGAAGATAGAACATCAGACAATGAAGACAAAGTATTTCAACTCAAAAAGAACATATACAGCTCAGCAAGACTGTTAAGAAACCATGAGCAAAAGTGCAAGAAATATGGGATAACATAAAGAGACCAAACATAAGAGTCATTGGGATACAGGAAAGTATAGAGGTCCAAACCAAAGGAGTGAGCAATCTATTCCATGAAATAATAGGAGAAAAATTCCTAGACATGAAGAATGAGACAAAATCCCAAATCCTAAAAGTCTACAGGATGCTGAACGTGCAATATCATAAGAGATCCACACCTAGACACATGATAATGAAGATACCCAACATACAGAATAAGGAGAGAATTTTAAAAGCTACAAGAGAAAGGAAGCAGATTATAGTTAGTGGTAAACCAACCAGGATAACAGCTGATCTTTCAACACAGACTCTGAAAGCTAGAAGATCCTTTAATAACATATTTCAAACACTGAAAGAAAATGGGTTCCAACCAATAATCATGTATCCAGTGAAATTAAGCTTCAGATGGAAGATGAAATTAAAACCTTCCACAATAAACAAAAGTGAAAAGAATTTGCAGCTAGAAAACCATCTCTTCAAAACATCCTCGGTAAAACATTACAGGAAGTGGAAATGGAAAATATCAATGAAAACCAACAGTGGAAGGTAGGACATTAAAGGGGGGAAAATAATCAAAGAGGAAATCAAACTATGTTTAGTAACATAAATAAACAAATATGGCTGGAAGAACAACCCATATCTAAATAATAACCAAAAATCTTAATGGCTTAAACTCACCAATTAAGAGACACAGGCTAGTAGAATGGATCACAAAACAAGAACCAACAAAATGCTGCCTACAGGAGACGCATTTTACAGGAAAAGACATACAAAGACTCAAGGTGATACTTGGAAAAATCATATCACTCTTATGAACGTTGGAAACAAGCAGGAGTGTCCATACTCATATCAAATAAAATAGATTTCAAGCCAAAGTTAATCAAAAGGGATAAAGAAGGACACTACATACTACTCAAGAAAACCATATGCCAACAAGACGTAACAATCATAAATATATATGCCCCAAACAATGGTGCAGCTTTGTTCATCAAACAAACTCTTCTCAATTTCAAGAGTCTAATAGACCACAATACAGTAATCATGAGAGACATGAACACACCTCTCTCACCACTGGACAGATCTTCCAAACAAAAGTTGAATAAGAAAACTATAGAACTCAATAACACAATTAATAACCTAGACTTAATTGACATATATAGAATGTACAACCCATCATCAAGAAGTTACACTTTTTTCTCAGCAGAACATGGATCCTTCTCAAAAATACATCATATATTATGTCATAGGGCAACTCTTAGACAATAAAAAGGAGTAGAGATAATACCATGCATTTTATCTGATCATAATGGAATGAAACTAAAAATCAATGATATAAGAAGGAAGGAAAAATCATTCATCACTTGGAGAATGAACAATAGGTTTCTGAATGATCAATGGGTTATTGAAGACATCAAAGAGGAAATTAAAAAATTCTTAGAGGTAAATGAAAACACAGACACAATATATCGGAATCTATGAGACACATTGAAAGCAGTTCTACGAGGAAAATTCATTGCTTGGAGTTCATTCCTTAGAAAAAGAAAAAAACAACAAATAAATGATCTCATACGTCATCTCAAAATCTTAGAAAAACAAGAGCCAACAACAGCAAAAGAAGTAGAAGGCAAGAAATAATTAAAATCAGAGCAGAAATTAATGAAATCGAAACAAAAGAAACAATTGAAAAAATTGACAAAACAATACATTGGTTTTTTGAAAAAATAAATAAAATTGACAGACCCTTAGCCATGCTAACAAAGAGAAGAAGAGAGAGAACTCAAATTACTACCATATGAAATGAAAAAGGAAATATAACAAGAGACACTTCAGAAATACAGAAGAAAATCAGAAATTATTTTGAATTAATATACTCCAATAAAATAGAATATAGTGAAGGCATTGATAAATTTCTTAAGTCATATGATGTGCCCAGATTGAGTCAGGAGGATATAGACAACCTAAACAGTCTAATATCAATTGAGGAAATAGAAGAAACCATCAAAATACTACCAACTAAGAAAAGCCCAGGACTGGATGGGTATAGAGCATAGTTTTAAAAAACCTTTAAAGAAAAACAAAAACCAATACTTTTCAAGCTATTTCAGGAAAAATGCAAAAATCCTCAAAAAAATTCTGGCGAATCAGACACAAAATCATATATATAAAAAAAAGTGTGCACCATGATCAAGTAGGATTCATTCCTGGGATGCAAGGCTGGTACAATATACAGAAATCAATACATGTTATTCATCACATCAATAGACTTAAAAATAAGAACCATATGATCATCTCGAGAGATGCGGAAAAAGCATTCGACAAGGTACAGCATCACTTTACGTTCAAAACTCTAGAAAAACTAGGGATAACAGGATCATACCTCAATATTGTAAAAGCAATCTATGCTAAGCCTCAGGCTAGCATCATTCTGAATGGAGAACAATTGAAGGCATTCCCCCTAAAATCTGGAGGAAAACAATGATGCCCTCTCTCACCCCTTCTGTTCAACATAGTTCTCGAAACACTGGCCAGAGCAATTAGAAAGGCTAAAGAAATTAAAGGCATAAAAATAGGAAGAGAAGAACTCAAATTATCGCTATTTGCAAAAGACATGATTCTATACCTAGCAGACCCAAAAGGGTCTACAAAGAAACTATTAGAGGTAATAAATGAATTCAGCAAAGTGGCAGGATATTAAATCACCACGCATAAATCAAAGGCATTTTTGTATATCAGCGACAAATCCTCTGAAATGGAAATGAGGACAATCACTCCATTCACAATATCCTCAAAAAAATAAATAAAATACTTGGGAGTCAACCTAACAAAAGAGGTGAAAGACTTATACAATGAAAACTACAGAACCCTAAAGAGAGAAATAGAAGAAAATCTTAGAAGATGGAAAAATATACCCTGTTCATGGATAAGCATAACTAACATCATCAAAATGACAATATTACCAAAAGTTCTCTATAGGTTTAATGCAATGCCAATTAAAATCCCAAGGTCATTTCTTGTAGAAATAGATAAAACAATTATGAAATTCATATGGAAAAATAAAAGACCCAGAATAGCAAAACCAGCTCTAAGCAGGAAGTGTGAATCAGGCAGTATACCGATACCAGACCTCAAACTATACTACAGATCAATAGTAACAAAAATAGCATGGTACTGGTGCCAAAACAGGTGGGTGGACCAGTGGTACAGAATAGAGGACACAGAAACCAATCCACAAAACTACAACTATCTTATATTTGATAAAGGGGCTAAAAGCATGCAATGGAGGAAGGATAGCATCTTCAACAAATGGTGCTGGGAAAACTGGAATTCCATATGTAACAAAATGAAACTGAATCCCCTCCTCTCGCCATGCACAAGAGTTAACTCAAAATAGATCTAGGAGGTTGATATCAAATCAGAGACACTGCATCTGGTAGAAGAAAACTTTTGCCACAATCTACATACTGTGGGGTCGGGCTCCAAATTTCTCAATAGGACACCCATAGCACAAGAGTTAATCACTAGAATCAACAAATGGGACTTACGCAAACTAAATAGATTTTTCTCAGCAAAAGAAACAATAAGAGAGGTAAATAGGGAGCCTACATCCTTGGAACAAATCTTTACTCCTCACACTTCAGATAGAGCCCTAGTATCAAGAGTATACAAAGAAGTCAAAAAAATTAAACAATAAGAAAATGAATAACCCAATCAACAAATGGGCCAATGACCTGAACAGACACTTCTCAGAGGAGGACATACAATCAATCAATAAGTACATGAAAAAATGCTCACCATCTCTAGCAGTCAGAGAAAAGCAAAACAAACCCACCCTAAGATACCATCTCACTGCAGTAAGATTGGCAGCCATTATGAAGTCAAACGACAACATCTGCTGTCGAGGATGTGGGGAAAAGGGCACACCTGTACATTGCTGGTGGGACTGCAAATTAGTGCAGCCAATTTGGAAAGCAGTATGGAGATTTCTTGGAAAGCTGGGAATGGAACCACCATTTGACCTATTCCCCTTCTCGGTCTATTCCCTAAACACCTAAAAAGAGCATGCTACAGAGATACTGATAAATCGATGTTCATAGCAGCACAATTCACAATGGCAAGACTGTGGAACCAACCTAGATTCCCTTCAATAGATGAATGGATTAAAAATGTGGCATTTATATAGAATGGCTTTTGACTCACAAGGTGCAGCCAGCAGACCCTTATATGTAAAGGCAAATTGTTATATGGTTTGGTTTCAGGTAAATATTCAGAATCAGGTTGCTATGGACACGGGGGCAAACTATGAGAGATAGAAGATTGGATGGTGCATTCTCCTGCAGACCCTGACCATACACACGTGACACAACTCTCTCCAGCACTGTGTTCCAGTTGAACTCCTTGTATTTCGTGATGCAAATACCAAACTCCCAGTGCAGCAGCAAGAAACCCACGAAAAGTGGAGGATGACCAAATGGCTTGACAGTTCAAACGGGGAGACACTTAGGTTCCAGTGTCCACAGTTTACTTAGGAAGAGAGAATTCAGCACTGTGGTCTCTTGTTCATTGGAAAATAAGAAACCATTTCCTCCAGGTCACATAGATGCAGACCCATCTTTGAAGGTCTCACTACAAAGGAAGCTAAAGCTCCTTACAAAAAATATATTTCAAGTGCCCAACCTCAGAGAGTCTTTCTCAAGAAGTCTTTAGGCCAGCAGAGCTCCATATGTGTGGACTGTTTAACCTTTCCCTTACTTTTGGAAACTCCTTTAACACCTCCAATTTTTTGAACTACTGATCATATTTTATTCCACATATGAATTCACAGATTTTCTAACTCTTCTCCTCTAATTGTGTTTTACTAGGGTCGAAGGTAATGACAAGGCATTGTTCTTGATGAGAGTTGGAAGAATTTTGCGTAGCATATGTTTGCGTACACATTGGATTCATTTTCCTATTTTCCATTCAAAATACTGAATCCCTGACACTAACCCATACCCTACTAGACTTTGACGATTAATCCTAATATGTTGAAGAAAAATAACCCAAAGAGTATAGAAATACAAGCAGTTCAGAGGAGGCATGGTGTATACTAGGTCTTGCCTTTTGCATGATAAAGGGTAGGTATTATAAAAATAGTCAATTTTTAATTGAAATAGTTCTACATGTATTTTTAAAGGTAACAAATATGTGACTTCCTGTCTCCTTTTCTCTGTAGCCTATTAAGCACATGTATTTTTATACGCACATATAGAATCCTACCTGTTATCACACATAATTTTTTTGACGATACTGACTTGGAAGATAAAAATTGTGAGAAGAGATCATTCCTCCTAAACGCTGTTGGAACTGAAAATTCAACCTATGTCAGCTTCCTAGTAGAACAACATTATACATGAATCCATGTTAAGCAAAATGAATATTTTTCGATATGTGGATTATATATATTTCATGATGAAATGCGATTGGCATATATATTGCTACTTTTTAATGTCTGTGTGTGTGTGTGTGTGTGTGTGTGTGTGTGTGTGACTCTCCAAGTTTTTTAAAATATGAAATATATGTGTATTATATACACTCCCTAAATTCATTCATGTTCATGTATGTGGATTTCTAATCAACTTTTCAGAAGATTATTCTCAGAAATATTCCTCCACCTGGAATACATATTTGTTTTCCATTACTGAAATCTGACTTCAGTTAATGGTTCATACAAATCCTAACATTTCTACATTAACTGACCCAGTTTAACATCAATGCAAGTAGATTACTATGGGACAAGATGTCTATTTTGAACTTCATTTCTATTCAACACTGCTACATTACTATTTCTTCACGTTTAGCCCATCATAGCATATATATTTCATCCACAAGTTCACAAATTTAGAGGCATTTGGTTCACTTTAAATCCCTTCCTGCTTTAGAACACATGTATTCATCCAGGTTTCTTGACTGGAATTTTTTGAGACTTATTTCCAAACACATTATTTTCGATTTCCATAATCCTTTTGAAGAAAATCTCACACACCCTTCATGATAAACCATAACCTAATATTACCATTAGATGTATAACTGGTTGGAATGAATGATTGTATATCAATATTAGATTTCCTGTATATTTTCAGATATCAATTAAATGAATTATTTAAAGTGGAACCAGTTATATTATTTATTCACAGTATGGTCTACTCATGCATTATCTCTATATTCACAGACACAGCGTACACCTCTTTGTACCCCCAATACTAATTTATACGTCTTCTCAATATTACTCCCGGAAATGGTTGAAGAAATACTCATGTCACTTGATCTACATATACATTTTATCACAGTAATATTCTGGACAAAACTGCAAAGGTCACACTTATGATTTTACAAAGCCTAAATGGAAAGTGAACACGGATTACTAAAAACATCCATGTCCATGTTGCCTAATGCTCTCAAATGTCATTCTTTGGTGACTACATATTTGTTTCTTCCTAAGATTATATATTCAAACTCAATCCTGTTGAAAATGTCTAATCCTAACACTCACTTTGTACTTTGCCTAATTTCCTATTGTCTTCCTTGATATTTGCTTTCCTACATTTTTTCCCTAGTTCATCTTTGTGACTGACTCTTCACATGTGCTGACATTGGCATTCACTCTCTAATCGAAACCCTGTTGCTAAAGATTTTTTTTTCCAAATTCTATACTCACACTTCTTCCGAAAACTACCGATTATCTTCCTAATCTTACCGACTATCCCTTTTGGAGTTGATGTTCCCTTCTAAATTCAATCATCCAAGGTACAAAGTCTTATGCCATTGTATATTGATTTATCCAAGAAAACTCTGCTGAAGGTAATTCAATGCTAAGTATCCCAATCAAGGGCCCAATTCCCTTCTTGGCTTCAAATCTTACCTAGATTTCTGTTTTCATACATATATTTCACCTCTATGTTCTTATAAATATAGCAGATTCCCAATATCATTATTCATCCCTCAGAATAATTCCTAACCCAAATTGAACAAGTTATTAATGCTAACCATACACTGTTCCCTCAATCTAACTTTACAGAAGAGCGGGACAGAGTTGGTCTTAAAATACAGGAATATAGGGGATCTTCCACCTGCTGAGAACCTCAAAGGTCCATGCAGATATGACCCCTGGAGAAGATGAAGGCAGATATGAAGGACCAAACAAGGCCTGTGTGGAGAGCTGTTCCTGGGTGCCTATGGTTGATATACCATTCTAACTTGTAAAAGTGTCACATGAAGTAGGGGTAGCCACCAGCACTTGTCCCCGTTGAACTCCTTGTATTTCGTTAAGCAAATACCAAACTCCCAGTGCAGCAGCAAGAAACACCACGAAAATGGAGGATGAACAAATGGCTTCACAGTCCACATGGGGAGACACTTTGCCCCCAGTGGCCACAGATTACCTAAAAACAGGGAATTCAGTACTGCTGCCATATGTTCATTATTAAATAAGATACCATGTCCTCCAGGTCACATAGATGCACACCCAGCTTTGATGGTCTCACTACAAAGAAGCTATAGCTCCGGACAACAATATAAATTTAAGTGCCCAACCTCAAAGCCAGTTTCTCAAGAAGTCTTTAGGCCAGCAGAGCTCCATGTTTGGGTTGTCTTTACAATGTCCCTTACTTTGTGAAACTCCTCCACCACATCCAAGGTTGTGAACTCCTGAGAATTTCCCATTCCAGATTGGATTTATTTTCCAATTTTCACTTCTACAGTAACTGACCTAGTTTTACATCAATGCAAGTAGATTCCTATGGAATATGATGTGTATTTTGAAGTTCATTTTTATTCAACACTGTTACATTACTATTTCTTCAGTTTATGCACATAATAGGATATATATTTATTCCACAAGTTAGGAAGTTTATAGGCATTTGTTTCACTTTCAATCACTTTCTGCTTCAGAACACATGTATTCCTCCATGTTTCTTGACTGGTCTTCTCATGAGACTTCTTTCCAAACACATTATTTTCTATTTCCGTAATCACTTTTGAAACAAAACTCACACACCCTTCATTATAAACCATAACTCTAAGATTACCATTAGATGTATAACTCTTTGGAATGAATGATTGTATATCAATATAAGATTTCCTATATATTTTCAGATATCAATTCAATCCATTATTTAAGTGGAACCAGTTATATTTTTTCCCAGTATGATCTATTTATGCATTATCTCTATATTCATAGACACAGTGTACACCTCTTTGTACCCCCAATACTAATTTATTCGTCTTCACAATATTGCTCCCGGAAATGGTGGAAGAAATACTCATTTCACCTGATCTACATATACATTTTATTACAGTAATATTCTGGACACCAAATGCAAAGGTCACACTTATTATTGTACCAAAGCCTAAATGGAAAGTGAGCATGGATTACTAAAAACATCCATGTCCACATTGCCTAATTCTCTCAAATGTCAATCCTATTCCTGACTACATATGTGTTTCTTCCTAAGATTATATATTCAACCTGAACCCTTTGAAAATGTCTAATCCTATCACTTTATAGTTTGCCTGATTTTGTAATGTCTCTATTGATATCTGCTTTCCTACATATTTCCCAAGTTCATCATTGTGATTGACTCTTCACATGTGCTGACAAACATATTCACTCTCTAACCAAAACCCTATTGCTAAAGAACTTTTGTTCCAAATACTATACTCACTCTTCTTCCTATACCTACCGACTATCTTCCTAATCCTACCGACTATCCCTGTTTGACTGGATGTTCTCTTGTACATTCAATCATCCAAGGTAGAAGATCCTATGCCATTGATTATAGATTTATTTTAGACATCTGTGCAGAAAGTAATTCAATGCTAATTATCCCAGTCAAGGTCCCAATGCCATTCTGGGCTTCGAATCTTACCTAGATTTCTGTTTTTATAATTATATTTCACCTCTATATTCTTTTAAATATTTTAGGTTCCAAATACCATCATTCATCCAGCAGAATGATTTCTAACCCAAATCAAACATGTTGTTAACCTTAACCATTCACTGTTCCATCAATCTAACTTTACGGAAGAGCAGGGATAGAGTTGGTCTTAAAACACAGGAATGTATGAGATATTTCACCTGATGAAAACCTCAAAGGTACATGCATAAATGATCCCTGAAGAAAATGAAGGCAGCAATAAAGGACCTGAGAGAGCAAAAGTCATCTTCAATGGCAAACAACCTGGTCAGGATGAAGGGTTCTGTCTGAATCAGCCTCTCTCTTCTTAATGTAGAGAAAATGGACCAAACCCAGCCTGTGTGGGTAGCTGTTCCAGGGTGCCTATTATTGATATACCATTCTAACTTGTGAAAGTGTAACAGGAAGTAGGGGCAGCCTCCTTCTCATGTGACACTTGGAAGCCACTGGTAGGACAAAGTGATTGCCAAGGCAGTAACCTCATTGAGTTCCTGAAGGAAGTGACCTCACCTCACTTCCTTGGTGATTAAAATCTCTGAACTTGAGATTCATGAAGCCAGTCACCCATAGCCAGTCTCAGTCCCAGTCCCAGTGGTCACACTTGTTTGGATTTACCAAAGACAGAGTCAGTCTTTCTTGGTAACTACTGATGTGAGGATGGCCAAATGCCAGGAAAGCTCTGAAGAGGAGCCATTTCTGAGAAAGCAGGTAGTGGCTCACCTCTGGCTCCTGACACCTTCACAGAGTTAGCCAAGGAGACCAGATCTGACACAGGTCAGGCCATTTCAGGGGAATATAGTATGGTCCACCAGTCAGAGGACACTCTGGATATTCACAGACCTACTTGAGTTAAGGAGGTGCCTTTGTGGGTGTGGGTGTGAGTTTGTGGTTTTGTCTAATGTTTTGAGAATAGGTAGGAAAGGCGGTTTGTTTGGATTGGAGTGGACTGTTTCTAGTAAGTCGTTTGACAAGGCGAGTGCTTCTATGTCTGTGTTTTCCACTCTGTCCGTGGTTGTAGACATTAGAAAAGACAATGCATCAAGGATGTGTCCTGTCTAGTAGAATGCTTCCCAGCATTATTCCTGCCCTATTTAGGAATGGACTGTGGCTCGCCTTATGCATGGGAAACACCTACTAACTTTCTAAGTTCCTGTTTTCTTCCTGAATTCCGGCAAATCTCAAGAATAGGCCCATGGTTTTGAGTCCAAGATATGTACCACCTCCAAGCTCTGTGACATGGCCATGTACTTGATAGCTGTAGGGAATGGGAACATCTTAGAAAACTCAAATAACTGTGTGACCAGTAAACTCTCAGTGGAGAGACCCTGCTTTGGTTTATTTGCATACTTATGGTTATGTTGCCCTGAATGTCAAGAAGGTCTTTGCCTCAGGCCACCCCTTTGTGAAGCCTGAAGAAAACTGTTTTCAAATGGAAATAAATGGGCATAACATGTTGCTCTTTGCTTAATTGCTTTGGAAAATGATGTGACCGAATCAGCCTCTTGGGCCTCTGTGAGGTTGTGGCTTAGATTCTCAGCACATGATAGATCTAATGATAGATTCCATGTGTGCAATCAAAACCAAAATGGCAAAAAAATTAGTCATTGTGGATGAGTCTCTTGCATTCCTCTGTTAGGTTCTTTACCTCCATCAAGTGTGAATAGGAATCCTTTAGGTCAAATTAGTTCTTCAAAGCCCTGCAGAGGTGCTTGTGTTTTCTCAAGACTCCAAATCACATAAAGAATCTATACCTGAGAGTCAGTAGGCCTGAAATTGGAGAAGGAGAGCAGTATTAATGGCAGGCCTATTTGATCACTCCTGGTTCACAGGAAGGGTGTCCATGTCACCCTGACTTTAGGCAAATGAGGGGCAAGCAACATTATTTTGGACACTCTCTTGGGATGCATTCCGCATGGTAACCTCCAGCCAGAGGTTATGATGAATGTCTATATTTAAGAAGATGAGGGCCATGTGGGTGTATTTTGGTTTTAATTGTGGTCATTCTTGTGGCAGTTGGAAGAGATGACTGGATCCACCTGGGCTTGAACTCTGGTGTCATTCCCCTTAGAGACTGAGTTCTGGAACACACATCAAGGAAGAATTGCCATAAATTGTGTGGGGATTTTAAGAGGCCACGCATGAGAGTCGCCCTTGGAAACTGAGATCTATGCCCACGGTGGCTTTCCACAGAGCACTGGGAATCTCAGACAGGATATCACATGATTTAATTCTGAAAGACTTGGCAGCCATATTTGATAGTCAAAACACACATGGACCTCAATTGTAGACCTCAATGGGCGTGGCTTCATGTGACCTTTTGGCCATGCTCTGGGAAGCCTTGCCTGCGAGAGTTCTCCAGAGCTTTCATTGAAATGATCTTCCTCAACATTGAATAATTCCTGAATGAATTGAAATAAACAGTGCCTCCAACTTTATCCTTGAAAATTGGCTAGATAAATACCATGAAATTTTTAAAATTCCAATGACCAGGTGGCACTGAAGAACCTTTGGATGTCCTGTTGCTGATCATGAGTGTACCAGACAGTGCCTTGATTAACTGGTTTTCATGAATATGGTGTAGAACAGAGATGCCAGTAATTTGGAGCCTGTAGAATAGTGGGCCTAGAGCAGAGGTGATTAAGTGTGTGATAAAACATCTGTGGTGGGGTCATGTGGATCTGCCATTGTCTTCCAAATGGCTTGTGACTGACATGGTGCAGCCAGCAGAACATTGTATGTAAACGCATCATGTTATATGGAGAGGTTTAAGGGCAATGTTCAGAATCAGGTTGCTATGGTCACGGAGGCAACCTATGTGGTATACAAGCCCTGTTGGTGCATTCTCCTGCAGACCCTGACCCACCACATGTGACAGAACTCCCTCCAGCACTGTGGTCAAGTTTAACTCCTTGTATTTCATGAAACAAATACAAAACTCTGAGTGCAGCAGGAGAGATTATAAAAAGTGGAGGATGATGAAGTGGCTTCACAGTCCACATGGGGAGACACATAGACCCCAGTGGCCATAGTTTACCTACAAGGAGAGAATTCAGAACTGCTGCTTCATGTTCATTGGAAAATTATAAACCATGTGCTCAAGGTCACAGAGATGCATAAACAGCTTTGATGGTCTTACTAGAAAAAAAGCTAAAGCTCCTGAAAACAACATATATTTCAACTGTCCATCTTAGAGGCAGTTTCTGCAGAGTCTTTAGCTGGCAAATCTTCATGTTTGTGGAGTATTTACATAGTCCCTTACTTTTGGAAACTCCTCTACCATCTCCAAGGTTGTGAAATCCGGAGCAGTTTTCATTTCAGGTATGAATTCAAAGATTTTCTAACTCTTTTCCTCTAATTGTGTCTTACTTGGGGTGAAAATAATGTAAAGTTATTGTTCTAAATGAGAGTGGGAAAATTTTTGTGTAACACTAATTTGCATACACATTGATCCATTTTCCAATTTTCCATTTGAAATACTGAATCCCTGACAGTAACTCATACCCTACTATACTCTGACTACTAATCCTAATATGATGGAGAATAATACCCAAACAGAATGAAAATACAAGCAGTTCAGTGGAGACATGGTGTACAGTTGGACTTCCCTTTTGCATGATTAAGGGTAGGTGTTATAAATCTACTCAATTTTTAATTGAAATAGTCCTCCATGTGTTTTTAAAGTTCACAAATATGTTAATATGTCTCCCTTTCTCTGTAGCCTACTCAGCACATGTATTTTTATATGCACATAGAGAATCCTACCTGGTATCACACGTACATTTTCATGAGTTGGCTGAATTGGCAGATACAAATTGTGAGAAGAGATCAGTCCTCCTAAACCCTGTGGGAACTGAAAATTCAAACTATGTGTGAGCTTCCCAGTAGAACAATATTATACATAAATCCATGTTCAGTATAATAAATATTTTTGCATCTGTGGATGATGTATATTACATGATGAATTATGATTAGCATGTATTTATTGATACTTTTTAATGTATATTTGTGTTTATTTAAAATATATATATATATATATATATATATATATATATATATATATATATATATATATCTCCAGATTTCTCAAAATATAAAATATATGTGTCTTATACACACTCTGTAAATTCATTCATGTTCATGTATATGGATTTATAATCAACTTTTCAGAAGATAATTCTCAGAAATATTCATCCACCTGAAATACATATTTGTTTCCCAGTACTGAAAACTAACTTCAATCAATGGTGTTTACAAATCCTAATATTTCTACAGTAACTGACCCAGTTTAACATCAATGCCAGTAGATTCCAATGGGACATGATGTCTATATTGACCTTCATTTTAATCCAACACTGGTACATTACTATTTCTTCAGTTTTTGCACATCATAGGATATGTATTTCATCCACAAGTTCACAAATATATAGGAATTTGTTTCACTTTCAAACACTTCTTGCTTCAGAACACATGTATTCCTCCATGTTACTTGACTCGTCTTTTCATGAGACTTCTTTCCAAATACATTATTTTCAATTTCCATAATCAATTTCGAAGCTAAACTCACACACTCTTCATGATGAACCATAACATTAATATTAACATTAGATGTATAACTGGTTGGAATGAAAAATTGTATATCAATATAAGATTTCCTCTATACGTTCACGATTCAATTCAATCCATTATTTAAAGTTGGAACCAGTTATGTTTTTTATTCACAGTATTGTCTATTAATGCATTATCTCTATATTCATAGATACAGTGTACTCCTCTTTGTCCCTTCAATACTAATTTATACGTCTTCAAAATATTGCTCCCAGAAATGGTGGAAGAAATACTCATGTCACCTTATCTATATATAGATTTCATCACAGGAATATTCTGGACACAAAAAGCGAAGGTCACACTCATGATTGTATCAAAGCCTAAATGCCAAGGGAGCGTGGATTACTAAAAAGAACCATGTCCAGGTTGCCTAATGCTCTCAAATGTAAATCCAATTGGTGACTACATATTTGTTTCTTCCTAAGATTATATATTCAACCTCAAACATGTTGAAAATGTCTAATCCTATCACTCACTTCATACTTTGCCTGATTTTGTAATATCTTTATTGATACCTGCTTTCATACATATTTCCGCCAGTTCATCATTGTGACTGATACTTCACATATGCTGACATTTACATTCACTCTCTAGCCGAAACCCTATTGCTAAAGAACTTTTGGTCCAAATCCTATACTCACTCTTCTTTCTAAACCTACTGACTATCTTCCTAATGCTACTGACTATAGTTTTTTGACTCGATGTTCTCTTCGACAATCAATTATCCAAGGTATAAGGTCCTATGCCATTGTATATCAATTTATCTGAGACACATGTGCAGAACATAATTCAAACCTAAGTATCCCACTCAAGGGCCCAGTTCCCTTCTGGCTTCCAATCTTACCTAGATTTCTGTTTTTATACTTATATTTTACCTATATATTTTTGTAAATATCACAGGCTCCCAATACCATTATTCATCACGCAGAAAGATTCCTAACGCAAATCAAACATGTTATTAACCCTAAACATACACTTTTCCCTCAATCTAACTTTACAGAAAAGGAGGGACAGAGTTGGTCTTACAATACAGGAATGTAGGGGATCTTCCACCTGCTGAGAACATCAAAGGTATATGCAGAAATGATCCCCTGAGATGATGAAGGAAGCTATGAAGGACCTGAGAGAGCAAAAGACATCTTCCATGGCAAACTATCTGGTCAGGATGAAGGGATGTGTCTCAATCAGCCTCTACCTTCTTAATGTAGAGAAGATGGACCAAACCAGGCCTGTGTGGAGAGCTGTTCCCAGGTACCTATGGTTGGTATACCATTCTAACTGTGAAAGTGTGACAGGAAGTAGGGACAGCCTCCATCTCATGGGACTTTTAGAAGGAAGTTTTAGGACAAAGTGGTTGCAAAGTCAGTGACCTCATTCAGTTCCTGAAGGAAATGACCTCACCTCACTGCCTTGGTGATGGAACTCTCTGGACGTTTGATCCTGGAAGACAGGCACCAAGAGCCAGTCCCAGTCCCAGTCCCAGTGGTCTCACTTGTTTTGATTTATCAAGAACAGAGTCAGTCTTTCTTAGTACCTACTGATGTGACGATGGCCAAATGACAGGAAAGCTCTGAAGAGGAGCTTTTCCTGGGAAATCAGGTAGTGGCTCACCCATGGCTCCTAACAACTTCAAAGTGTTGGCCAAGGAGACTAGATCTGATACAGGACAGGCCATTTTGGGGGAACATACAATGGCCCACCATTCCGAGGACACTCTGGATAGTCACAGACTTACTTGAGCAAAGGAGGTGCCTTTGAGTGCGTGTGTGTGGGTTAGTGGTTTTGTCTCATGTTCTGAGAATAGGAAGGAAAGGTTCTTTGTTTGGATTGGTGTGGACTGTTTCCAGTAAGTCGTTTGACAAGGCGAGTGCTTCTATGTCTGTGCATCCCACTCTGTCCGTGGTTGTAGACATTAGAAAAGAGAATGCATCAATGGATGTGTCCTGTCTAGTAGAAAGCTTCCAAACATTCATCCTGCCCAATTTACAAATGGACTGCAGCTTGTCTTATTGAAGGGCAACATCTGCTCTCTTACTAAGTTTCTGTTTTCTTCCTGAATTCTGGAAACTCTCCAGAATAGCCTCATGGTTTTGTGTCCAAGATATGTACCACCTCCAAGCTCTGTGATATGGTGATGTACTGGATAGCTGAAGGGAATGGTGAGCATCTAGGAAAACTCAGATATCAGTGGGACCAGGAAAGTCTCAGTGGAGAAACCCTTCTTTCGGGCTTTTGCTTACCTATTGTTCTGCTGCCCTGAATTTCAGGAAGGTTTTTACCTCAGGACACTCATTTGTGAAGCCTGAAGAAAACAGTTTTCAAATGGAAATGAATGGGCATCACCTGTGGCTCTTTGCTTAATTTCATTGGAAATGGATGTTTCTGAAACAGCCTCTTGGCCCTGTGTGAGGCTGTGGTTAGATACTCAGCACCTTATACATCCCACGTGTTCATCCAAAACCAAAATGGCCAAAAGAGCAGTCCTTGTGGATGAAGTCTCTCCCTACCTCTGTAAGGTTCCTGACCTCTATCAAGTGAGAATAGGGTGCCTTTGGGTCAAATGAGTTCTTCAAAGCCCTTCAGAGGCTAGCCCATAGGTGATTCCAATGATTCCAATTCACATGAAGATTCTAAACCCCACAGTCAGTAGTCCTCAAATTGGAGAAGCAGAGCAGTATTATCGGCAGGCCTATTTGATCAGTCATGGTTCACAGAAAGGTGTTCAGGCCACCCCAACTTTAAGCAAATGAGGGGCAAGGAAGCTTATTTTGGACACTGTCTTGGGCTGTGACCCTCATGGAAACCTCCATCCAGAGGTTAAAATGAGTGTCTATATGGAAGAAGATGATGGCCATGTGGAAGTGTTCTGGTTTTAATTGTGGTTATTAGTGTGGTTGTTGAAAAATATGACTGGCTCCACCTGGTCTTGAACTCTGGTGTGATTCCCCTTAGAGACTGAGTTCTGGAACTGATCTCAGAGAAGTATTGCCATGAGTTTTGTTGGGATTTTAGAAGGCCATGCATGAGAGTCACCCTTGGAATCTGAGATCTGTGCCCAGGAAGGCTTTCCACAGAGCACAGGGAATCTCAGCCAGGTTATCACATAATTTTTTTCTGAAAGAATTAGCAGCCATAGTTGAGAGGCAAAACAGGCAAGGATTTTACATTGTAGACCTCAATGGGCCTGGCTTCATGTGACCATTTGGCAACACTTTGGGAAGCCTTGCCTGTGAGAGTTATCCAGAGCGTTCATTGAAATGGGCTTCCTCACCATTTAATGGTTACTGAATTAAATGAAACCCTCAGTGCCTACAACTTCATCCTTGAAAAATGGGCTCGATAAATACCATGAAATTTTTGAAATTCCCATGACCAGGTGGCACTGGAAAACCATTGGAGATCCTGTTGCTGATCATGAGTGTACCAGAAAGTGCCTTGATTGACTGGGTTTCAGAAAAAAATTGTGTAGAACAGAGATGCCAGTAAGTTGGAACCTGCTGAGTAGTGGGCCTAAAGCAAAGGTGGGTAGGTGTGAGATAAAACATCTCTGGTGGTTTCATGTGGATCGACCGTTGGCTTTCAAATGGCTTATGACTGACATGATGCAGCCAGCAGACCCTTATATGAAAAGGCATCTTGTTATATGGATAGGTTTCTGGGCAATGTTCAGAATCAGGTTGATATGGTCAAGGGGGCAAGCTATGTTGGACATAAGCCTGGTTGGTGCATTCTCCTGCAGACTCTGTCCCACCACACGTGACAGAACTCCCTTCAGCACTGTGTCCCAGTTGAACTCCTTGTATTTCATGAAGCAAATACCAAACTCCCAGTGCAGCAGCAAGAATCACCACGAAAAGTAGAGTATGACCAAATGGCTTCACAGTCCAAACGAAGAGACACTTATCCCCCAGTTGCCACAGTTTACCTACAAAGTGAGAATTCAGCACTGCTGCCTCATTTTCATTGGAAAATAAGATACCATGTCCTCCAGGTCACATAGATGTTGACCCAGTTTTGATGCTCTCACTACATAGGATGCTAAAGCTAC
Source organism: Callospermophilus lateralis (assembly GCF_048772815.1). Taxonomy (NCBI): domain Eukaryota; kingdom Metazoa; phylum Chordata; class Mammalia; order Rodentia; family Sciuridae; genus Callospermophilus; species Callospermophilus lateralis. The sequence continues at coordinate 318,358 of NW_027514186.1, forward strand.
CGACAACAACATACATTTCAAGTGTCCCAACTCAGAGGCAGTATCTCAAGAAGTCTTTAGGCCTGCAGAGCTCCATGTTTGTGGAGTGTTTACCTTGTCTTTTATTTTTGGAAAGTCATCTACCACCTCCAAGGTTGTGAACTCCTGAGCATAATCCATTCCGGGTATGTATTCACAGATTTTCTAACTCTTATCCTCTAATTGTGTATTTCTTCCAGCGAGGGTAATATCAAGGGATTGTTCTTAATGTGAGTGGGAAGATTTTTGTTTAGCACATATTTGCAAACACATTGGGTTTACTTTCCTATTTTCCATTCGAAATACTGAATCTCTGACACTAACCCATACCCTACTAGACTCTGACTACTTATCCTTATATGATGGAGAATAGTAACCCAAACAGAATACAAATACCAACAATTCAGAGAAGGCATGATATGTAGTTGGACATCCCTTTTGGATTATATTGTGTAGGAGTTAAAATATATATTTAATGTTTATTGACATAGTTCTCCATGTGTTTTTAAAATTAACAAATATGTGAATTCCTCTCTCCCTTTTCTGTAGCCTATTAAGCACATGTATTTTTATATGCACAAATAGAATCCTACCTGGTATCACATGTACATTCTTCTGAGGTGGCTGACATGGCAGATAAAAATTGTGAGAAGAGATCACTCCTCCTAACCTCTGTTGGAACCGAAAATTTAACCTATGGGTGAGCTTCCTAGTTGACCAACATTATGCATAAATCCATTTTCAGTAAAATGTATATTTTTGGATAAGTGGATGTTATATATTTAATGATGAATTTCGATTGGCATATATATTGCTACTTTTTAATGTCTCTTTGTGTGTGTTTGTGTGTGTGTGTGTGTGTGTGTGTGTGTATATATATATATATATATATATATATATATATATGTATATATATACTCTCCAGATTTTTCAAAATATGAAATATATGTGTCTTATTATACACTTCCTAAAATCATTTATATTCATGTATGAGGATTTATAATGAACTTTTCACAAGATTATTCTCAGAAATATTCATCCACCTGAAATACATATTTGTTTCCTAATACTGAAAACTAACTTCAGTGAATGGTGCATACAAATCATAATATTTTGACATTGCAAGAGGGCCGTGAATAGAGAGCATCATACCCATTGTACCGCGCCACTGCGCAGGTGACTAATGACTAAGAACGACAAAAAACTATCTTGTTAGGAACTTACAGCAAAATGGGGGTGCACTGAAACCTAGAAGAAGGATTTCTAGCACTGAGGTCCGGTAAATGAGTCCCAAACATGAGCCAACTCTGCGACCGGAGATCCTGTCTGACTGATCCGCGCGACCCGTCCAGTGGCTACAGACAGCAGGGCACCACCGAGATGCGATCAATAATCACGGAGAAACGTTGATGCAGATTCTGTGGAATTCTGCCAGTAGAGTCCCCACTGAGCCCTGGGCTGAGTTCAGGGTTTCAGATGGGGAAGGAAGTGGTACAGTTCTAACCCCCACAATAGAAACTCCACGAAGGAAACCAACGGCCACCATCTTGGTGAGCTGAAGTAACGACAGCCACTCCCCTACAGATTGCAAAAATAAAACAGGTGCTGTTACTCAGCTCATTTCCCATACTTCGGGGAATTTGCATCAAATCTCTCCTAGGCTTTCTGGGGGAGAGATTATCAGAGCGAGCCTGCATAAAGACAGGGGAAAACTAGAGGCACCTGACTTTCAACTCCCCCTCCCATCGGTGGTGAAAAAAACCTGTCTAGCCAGCGCTGAGAGAGGGGCAAGCGGAAAAAAAAAATCAAAACAATAGAGTGCCGGGGTTCCCAATAGCCAACTGTGCAATCAGAGATCCGGGCTGATTGAATCATGCAGCCAGGCCTGCTGTTTCAGATGGCGGGGCACCACCGAGAAGTGACGTGAAGCAGGGAGAAATGTTGCTGCGGATTCTGTGGAATCCTGCTGGCTGAGCTCCCACTGATCCCCGGGCTGAGTTTGGGAATTCAGACAGGGAAGAAAGTGGTATAGTTCTATCCCCCACAAAAGAAACTCCACCAAGGAAACCAGCGGCCACCATCTTTGAGATCTGAAGTAACCACCTCCCCTCTGCAATAGACTGCAACAATAAAACAGATGTGTGTTACTCAGCTCATCTCTCATACAGCGGGGATTTCACATAAAATGTCTCCTAGGCTTTCCGGGGGAGGGTTAATCAGAGCAAGCCTGCATAAAGATGCAAGAAAAACTAGAGACACCTGACTTTCGACTCCCCCTACCATCAGTGGCCATAACGAAACGTGTATAGCCAGTGCTGGGGGAGGGGCAAGCGGAAAAAATCAAAACAATAGAGTGTCTGGGTTCCCAAAAGACACCCTCCACACCCAACAAACGGCAGGCACAGAGTACAGTTTGAACTGCCGAGAGGCATCACTCAGGGGAAATCTGGTCTAGAAAAAGAAACCAGGACAAGCAGGAGAAACCAAAGGACTAGAAGGCAGGCCCTTGTGACTGGGCGGCTGGAGACCGCAGGCCTGCACGTGACATTCCACCCACTGCCTGAGTGACTGGGGGGCTGAGGAATGCCCGCCCGCCGGCAACCGAGCGTGAGACTGCGTGGCTAGAGATTGCCAACCCAACGGCGACAGCCCACCTGCTGCCCGCGTGACTGGGCGGCTGGAGACCGCCTGCCCACTGGCGACCAACCGTGCAATTGGGCGGCTGGAGACCACCCGCCTGCCAGTGACCCAGAGCTGAAACAAACCAGAGACAGTCAAGTCCCACCCCCCAATTCGGACACCTCGGCAAGGAGCCTGGGGCCCGCCAAAGCAGAGAGGTGACATCACTGGAGCTCGGCCTTCGGAATTACTTCCAAGCGGAATCCACTTTAGCAGGCATAGTTTACCAACACAAAGGAGAGACAACAGAGATATACAACACCAAAACAAATCTAAAGAATAAAGCAGAAACACAGCAATCAAATAGAGCTGGAAAGTAACGTGAACATCATGAAAAAACAAGGGCAAAAAAGGAGTACAAACAATGCAGGACAACTTAATTCTACAGGAGGAACTTGAAGCATCAGAAACAGGGATAGGGAAAGAACTCAAGGCATACCGAACTCAGATGGAAAGGAATATTAGAGAAGACATTAGGCAGCAAGTCCAAGCAATAAAAGTATATTTTGAAAATGAATTAAACAAACAAATTCAAATGGCAAAGAATGAGCATTACCAGGAGATAGAGATCTTAAAAAAGATATTAAACAGGAATCCTAGAAATGCAGGAAAATATAAACCAAATTAAAAACTCAAACGAGAATATTACAAATAGACTAGATCAAGTAGAAGTCAGAACATCAGATAATGAAGACAAAGTTTATCAACTTCGAAAGAATTGAGTAAACACAGAAAAGATGCTTAAATCCCACCAGGAATTTATTCAAAAGATATGGGATGTCATAAAAAAACAAAAAACAAATTTAAGAGTCATCAGGATAGAAGAAGGCATAGAGATTCAAACCAAAGGAATGGACAACATATTAAATGTAATAATTCTATAAAACTTCCCAGAGATGAATGATGGATTGGATTGCCAATTCCTGGAAGCCTACAGGACCCCAAACATTCAAAACCAAAATAGACCAACTCCAAGACATATAATTATGAAGATAGCCAACATACAGAACAAGGAGAGAATATTAAAAGCTACAAGAGAAAGGAGGCAGATTACATTCAGGGGTAAACCAATTAGGTTAACAACTGATTTTTCATCACATTCGTTGAAAGTGAGAAGATCCTGGAACAATGTAATTCAAATGCTGAAAAAAGAAAAAAAGAATTCCAACCAAGAATACCATATAAAGCAAAGTTAAGCTTCAGATTTGACAATGAAATTAAAGTCTTTCACGATAAACAAAAGCTAAAACAATTCTCAGCCAGAAAACCAGCACTGCAAAGCATTTTGTGCAAAATATTACAAGAAGAAGAGTTAAAAAATAGTGCCCAAAACTAACAGTGGGAAGTATCTCAGTAAAGCGGGAGGAAAGTAACCAAAAAAGTAAAAACTATCCAAACTAAAATATAATAAATAAATAAACATGACTGGAAGTACAAATCATATTTCAATTGTAACCTTAAATGTTAATGGCCTAATTTCACCAATCAAGAGACATGTGCTAGTGACCTGGATCAAAAAAACAAATCCAACAATATTCTGCGTTCAGAACACTCATATGATAGGAAAAGACATACACAGGCTGAAGGTAAAAGGTTGGGAAAAATCATAACACTCACACGGCCCTCGGAAGCAAGAAGGATTTGCCATACTCATATGGAATAAAATCAACTTCAAACCTAATTTAATCAAAAGGGATAAAGAATGACACTATATTCTGTTAAAAGGAATCATCCACCAACAAGAAAAAAACAATTATCAATTTGTATGCACCAAGCAATGGAGGTGCAACGTTCATAAAACAAACTCCCTCAAGTTCAAGAGTCAAATAGACTACAACACAATAATTATGGGTGACTTCAACATACCACTCTCGGCATTAGAGAGATCCTCTAGACAAAAACTGAATAAAGAAACTATAGAACTCAACAGCACAATCAATAACCTAGACTTAACCGACATATATAGAATATATCAACCATCATCAAGTGGATACATGTTCTTCTCAGCAGCACATGGATACTACTCAGAGATACACCATATATTATGCCATAGGGCAATTCTTAGTAAATATAAAGGCATGGAGATTATACCGTGCACCATATATGATCATAATGGAATGAAACTGGAAATCAATGAGAAAAGAAAGAAGGAAAAATCCTACATCACATGGAAAATGAACAACATGCTACTGAATGATCAATGGGTTACAGAAGACATAAAGAAGGAGATAAAAAAATTCTTAGAGACAAATGACAATACAGACACAACATACCGGAATCTATGGGACACAATGACAGCAGTTTTAAGAGGGAAATTCATTTCTTGGAGTTCTTTCCTCAAAAAAAGAAAAATACAACAAATAAATGAACTTAAACTACACCTCAAAAACCTAGAAAAGGAAGAGCAAAACAACAGCAAATGTAGTAGAAGACAAGAAATAATTAAATTTAGAGCAGAAATCAATGAAATTGAAACAAATAAAGTTGAAAAAATTGATAAAACTAAAAGTTGGTTCTTTGAAAAAATAAATAAGATCGACAGGCCCTTAGCCATGCTAAGGAAAAGAAGAAGAAAGAGAATTCAAATTACTAACATATGGGATGAAAAAGGCAATATCACAACAGACACTACAGAAATACAGAAGATAATTAGAAAGTATTTTGAAACACTATATTCCAACAAAATAGAATATTGTGAAGATATTGATAAATTTCTTAAGTCATACGATCTGCCCAGATTGAGTCAGGAAGACACAAACAATTTAAACAGGCCAATAAAAAAGGAAGAAATAGAAGAGGCAATCAAAAGACTACCAACCAAAAAAAATCCCTGTACCGGATGGGTATACAGCGGATTTCTACAAAACCTTCAAAGAAGAATTAAAACCAATATTTTTTCAAGCGTTTTCAAGAAATAGAAAAAGAAGGAGCTCTTCCAAATTCATTCTATGAGGCCAACATCACCCTGATCCCGAAACCAGACAAAGACACTTCAAAGAAAGAATACTACAGACCAATATCTCTAATGAACTTGGATGCAAAAATTCTCAGTAAAATCCTGACGAATCAAATACAAAAGCATATCAAAATAATTGTGCACCATCATCAAGAAGGATTCATCCCCGTGATGCAAGGATGGTTCAATATACGAAAATCAATAAATGCCATTCACCACATCAATAGAATTAAAGGCAAGAACCATATGATCATATCGATAGATGCAGAAAAAGCACTTGACAAAGTTCTGCATCCCTTTATGTTCAAAACACTATAAATACTAGGGATAACAGGAACTTACCTCAAAATTGTAAGAGCTATATATGCTCAACCTCAGGCTAGCATCATCCTAAATGGAGAAAAACTGAAGGCATTCCTTCTAAAATCTGGAACAAGACAGGGATGCCCTTTATCACCACTTCTATTCAATTTAGTTTTGAAATACTAGCCAGAGCAATTAAACAGACCAAAGAAATTAAAGGCATAAAAATAGGAAAAGAAGAATTTAAAGTATCACTATTTGCAGATGACATGATAATATATTTAACAGACACAAAAAGGTCTACAAAGAAATGGCTAGAGTTAATAAATGAATTCAGAAATGTGGCAGGATATATAATTAACACCCATAAATCAAAGGCATTCCTGTATAACAGCAACAAAACTTCTGAAATGGAAATGAGGAAAACCACTCTATTCACAATATCCTCAAATAAAATAAGATACTTGGGAATCAACCTAACAAAAGAGGTGAAAGATTTATATAATGAAAACTACAGAACTCTAAAGAGAGAGATAGAAGAAGATCTCAGAAGATGGAAACATGTGCCCTGTTCATGAATAGGCAGATCTAACAACATAAAAATGGAAATATTACACAAAGTTCTCTACAGGTTTAATGCAATGCCAATCAAAATCCCAACGGCATTTCTTGTAGAAATAGATAAATCAATCATGAAATTCATATGGAAAAACAAAAGACCCAGAATAGCAAAAGCAACTCTAAGCAGGAAGTGTGAATCTGGAGGTATAGCGATACCAGAGTTCAAACTGTACTACAAAGCAATAGTAACAAAAACAGCATGGTACTGGTACCGAAAAAAGCAGGTGGACCAGTGGTACAGAAGAGAGGACACAGAAACCAATCCACAAAATTACAACTTTCTTATATTTGATAAAGGGGCTAAAAGCATGCAATGGAGGAAGGGTAGCATCTTCAACAAATGGTGCTGGGAAAATTGGAAATCCATATGCAACAAAATGAAACTCAATTCCCTTCTCTCGCCATGCACAAAATTTAACTCAAAATGGATCAAGGATCTAGATATAAAATCAGAGACACTGCATTTCATAGAAGAAAAAGTTGGCTACGATCTACATACTGTGGGGTCGGGCTCCAAATTTCTTAATAGGACGCGCATAGCCCAAGAGTTATTAACAAGAATAAAAAAATGAGACTTACTTAAACTAAAAAGTTTTTTTTCTCTGCCAGAGAAACAATAAGAGAGGTAAATAGAGAGCCTACATCCTGGGAACAAATTTTTACCCCTCACACTTCAGATAGAGCCCTAATATCCTGAATATACAAAGAATTCAAAAAAAACTATCAATAAGATAACAAATAACCTAATCAACAAATGGGGCAAGGACCTGAAATGACACTTCACCGAGGAGGACATACAATCAATCAACAAGTACATGAAAAAATGCTCACCACATCTAGCAGTCAGAGAAATGCAAATCAAACCCACCCTAAGATACCATCTCACTCCAGTATGATTGGCAGCCATTATGAAGTCAAACAACAAGTGTTTACGAGGATGTGGGGAAAAGGGGACACTTGTACACTGCTGGTGGGACTGCAAATTGGTGAGGCCAACATGGAAAGCAGTATGGGAATTCCTCGGAAAGCTAGGAATGGATCCACCATTTGAACCAGCTATCGCCCTTCTCGGACTATTCCCTGAGGATCTTAAAAGAGTGTACTAAAGGGATACTGCCACATCAATGATCATAGTGGCACAATTCACAATAGCTAGATTGTGGAACCAACCTAGATGCAATTCAATAGATGAATGGATAAAAAAAATGTGGCATCTATACACGATGGATGCAGCACTAAAAAATTACAAAATCATAGAATTTGCAGGGAGATGGATGGCATTAAAGCAGATTATGCTAAGAGAAGCTAGCCAATCCTTAAAAAAAAATGGCAAATGTCTTCTTTGATAAAAAGAGAGTAACTAAGAATAGAACAGTGAGGAAGAGCATGAGGAAAAGATTAATATTAAACAAAGATGAGTGGGAGAGAGAAAGGGAGAGAGAAGGGAAAGCATATGGAAATGGTAGTAGACCCTCATTGTTACATAAAATTACATATAAGACGTTGTGAGGGGAAAGGCGGGAACAAGAGAGAGAAGTGAAGAATAGCAGATGAGGAAGAGAGGGAAGATAGGATGGGAGGGGAGGGGGGATAGTAGGGGATAATAAAGGTAGCAGAGGACAACAGTCACTAATATGACATTATGTAAAAATGTGAATGTGTAACTGATGTGATTCTGCAATTCGTATTTGGGGAAAATTGGGAGTTCATAAGCCATTTGAGTCAAATGTATGAAAGATGATATATCATGAGCTTTGTAATGTTTTGAAAAACCAATAAAAATAAATAAACAAAGGTTTAAAATTGAGTGGGAAGAAATCAGCTAAAAAAGAGTTGAGATGCATTCATTTTGATAAGCAGAAAGTTCGTTTTGTGTAGTTGTAAATATCACAAATTTATTTTACCAGAAAACTGGCTTTAAAAAATGAACATATATTGAGATTAAAGGATAATCCACCTACCTTCATGAAAAATTCATATCATTTCCTATATTTTTCATATTTCATTTTTTTCGTGAATATTTTGTCATGGACCAGGTCTAGTCTTAGGCTACCTCTTCTGACAAGTTCGTACAATGTGTTGGATTGTTCTTTTCATCTTTTATTTGATAGTTTCTAGCTGATAATGTGTATTTTTCCTTATCTTTATTTGGAAATACATACCCAACTACATCTTTGCATTTTATGTTTTACTGGGGAAGAGACTCATCAAAAGCTCTTTATTATATGTATCAACAATCAAACATTTAGAGCATGCAATTATTCTTAATTTTGCATGAAAATATCTTTGTACCATTATTCTTATAAAGATGTAGAATTATTAATACTGTCCCTACTGTAATAAGTAACTACTTACAAGAAGAATTAAACAATTGACTTTATATCAATCATGAATATGAAAATTAATAATATAAGTATTTGGCAATAAATATTCAATTGATAGAAATTAAAATCACGAGAAAGCCATTTAAAATATCAGTGCATATGGTCCTTAAATAATAGGTTGTTCAAATGAAATTTCTCTAATTCATAAGAGTTAATATGCCATATTACAGCTTAATGTAATATAAAAATTAAATGATAAGTATTGATAAATAAGAAAGATACCTGTTTACTTAAATATGTTTATTTGATTTTCACTGTAAGATGTTAATTCTGGAAGACTTGAAAATTAAGAAAGACTTGGTCTATATTATTTCTAACTGGCTAATCAAAGTACTTTTAAATATATATGTATATATATAACATATGTAATACATATGCATGAATATAGATACATATGTATAATAAATGTATTGTAATATATCTATAGGTTATTATAATTATTAAATTTTCTCAAGAAAAAAGAATGACTATAAAAAACATTCTTAAATGTAAATTTCATAGCATATTACTGTTTGTAATGACATGAGAGAAAAACTCCTATGGAGGGAAAATGAAAAAGGAAGAGAGAGAAGGGGGAAAATGAGGAAGAAAGTGAGTAAAGAAGAGGGAGAGGAGTGTTTGATTATAAGATAAAAGTGGAGGGTCTGGGTGTCTGGCTCAGTGGTAACATGCTTGGCTAGCATGTGTGAGGCACTGGGTTATATTCTCATCACAACATATAAATAAATAAAATGAGGTCGATCAACAACTGAAAAAATTAAAATAAAAGTAGAAATATTACCAAAATTCCAAGTTTTTATGAATGCTAAATAAAAAAAATTGTTGCATAGCCTTATGTAATTTCTAGACTCCCAAAAATAGTCATTTAATGATAGATTACTAGTGCGATAACTAAAAATCCATTGCTCTTTCCTCGACATTCTGTGGCATGCTAGTGCTTAAATAAATTGTATTATAACACCAAAAAAATTCTAATATTTCTACAGTAACTGACCCAGTTTAACATAAATGCAAGAAGATTCCCATGGGATATAATGTATTTTGACGTTCATTTTTATTCAACAGTGGTACATTACTATTTGTCCAGTTTATGCACATCATAATATGTATATTTCATTCACAATTTAGCAAATTTATACGCATTTGTTTTACTTTCAATCACTTCCTGCTTCAGAACACATGTATTCCTCCACGTTTCTTGACTGCTCCTTTCATGAGACTTTTTCCAAAGACATTATTTTTGATTTCCATTATCATTTTTGAAAGAAAACTCACACACCCGTCATGATAAACCATAACCCTAATATTACCATTAGATGTAAAACTGGTGGGAATGAATGATTGTATATCGATATAAGATTTCTTGCATACTTTCAAATATCAATTCAATCCATTATTTAAAGTGGAACCAGTTATATTATTTAATCACAGTATGGTCTATTCATGCATTATCTCTATGTTGATAGACACAGGGTACACCTCTGTGTACCCCCAATAATAATTTGTATATCTTCAAAATTTTGCTCCCAGAAATGGTGGAAGAAATACTCATGTCAACTGATCTACATATACATTTTATCACAGTAATATTCTGGACACAAAATGCAAAGGTCACACTTAGGATTGTCCCAAAGCCTAAATGGAAAGTGAACATGGATTACTAAAAACATCCATGTCTTGGATGCCTAATTCTCTCAAATGTCAATCCTATTGGTGAGTACATATTTGTTTCTTCCCAAGATTATATATTCAACCTCAACCATGTTGAAAATGTCTAATCCTATCACTCACTTTATATTTTGTCTAATTTCCTAATGTCTCTATTGATATCTCTTTTCCTACATATTTTCCCCAGTTCATCATAGTGACTGATTCTCCACATGTGCTGACATTTACATTCACTCTTTATCCGAAACCCTATTGCTAAAGAACTTTTTGTCCAAATACTATACTCACTCTTTTTTCTAAACCTACCGACTATTTACCTAATCCTACGACTATCCCTTTTTGACTGGATGATATCTTCAACAATCAATCATCCAAGGTACAAGGTCCTATACCATTGTATATTGATTTATCTGAGACATCTGTGCAGAACATACTTCAAAGCTAAGTATCCCAATCACGGGCCCAATGCCTTTCTGGTCTTCAAATCTTACCTAGATTTCAGTTTTCATAATTATATTTTACCTATATATTCTTATATATATTGCAGGTTCCCAATACCATTATTCATCCAGCAGAATGATTCCTAACACAAATCGAACATGTTATTAATCCTAAGTATACACTGTTCCCTCAATCCAACTTTACAGAAGAGCAGGGACAGAGTTGGTCTTACAATACAGGGGTGTAGGGGATCTTCCACCTGTTGACAACCTCAAATTTCCATGCAGATATGATCCCTGGAGAAGATGCAGGCAGCTATGAAAGGCCTGAGAGAGCAAAAGTCATCTTCCATGGCAAACAACTGGGTCAGGTTGAAAGCATGTGTCTGAATCATCCTCTCTTTTCTTAATGTAGGGAAGATTGACCAAACTAGGCCTGTGTGGAGAGCTGTTCCCAGGTGCCTATGGTTTCTATACCATTCGAACTTGTGAAAGTGTCACAGGAAGTAGGGGCATCCTCCATATTATGAGACCCTAGGAAGCAAATTTTAGGTCAAAGTCGTTGCAAAGGCAGTGACCACATTCAGTTCCTGAAGGAAGTGACCTCACCTCACATCCTTGTTGATGGAACTCTCCGAATTTGGGTACCAGGAAGCCAGGAATCCAGACCCAGTCCAAGCTCCAGTCACAGTGGTCTCACTTGTTTGGATTTACCAAGGACAGAGTCAGTCTTTTGTGGTACCTAGTGATGTGAGGATGGCCAAATGACAGGAAAGTTCTGAAGACGGGCCCTTCCGGAGAAAGAAGGTAGAGGCTCACTGCTGTCTCCTGACCACTTCACAGAGTTGACCCAGGAGACCAGATCTGAGACTGGACTGGCCATTTCTGGGGAACATAGTATGGCCCTCCAGTCAGAGGACACTCTGGATAGTTTCAGACCTACTTGGGGGAAGGAGGTGACTTTGTGGGTGTTTGAGTGGGATTGTGTTTTTTTCTCATGTTCTGAGAATAGTTAGGAAAGGGGGTTTGTTTGGTTTGGAGTGAACTGTTTCTAGTTAGTCCTTTGACAAGGCGAGTGTTTCTATGTCTGTGTATCCCACTGTGTCCATGGTTGTAGACATTAGAAAAGAGAATGCCTCAATGGGTGTGTTCTGTCAAAGAGAAAACTTCCAAGCATTCATCCTGCCCATTTTATAAATGGACTGTGGCTTGCCTTATCATTGGGCAACATCTACTATTTTCTTACGTTCCTGTATCCTTCCTGAATTCTGGCCACTCTCCAAAATAGGCTCATGGTTTTGTGTACAAGATATGTACCACTTCCAAGCTCTGTGACATGGCCATGTACTGGATAGCTGAAGGGAATGGCAAGCATCTCAGAAAACTCTGATATCAGTGTGACCAGTAAAGTCTCAGTGGAGAAACCCTGCTTTGGGCCTTTTGATTACCTATTGTTATGTTGCCCTGAATATCAGGAATGTCTTTTCCTCAGGCTACTCCTTCCTGAAGCCTGAAGAAAACAGTTTTCACATGGAAATGAATGGGCATTGCCTTTGTGTTTTACAATAAAACCTTCACAGAGATTAGGCTCTACTTAACTTAAAAATACTTTTAAATTGTATCTAAGTGTAAAAAGTAACATGTAACTGTACATATCTTTTTGATAACAAGTCCAATTATACAACACAAATGATACACATAAATCTCCAACATGTTTTTATTTTAAGCCTAGAATTACCATACAACCTTAGAACACCAGCATGATACAATGCTCTTTTGAAGCTTCTACCTTACACACTTGTATACCTGGAAGATATGAACACATTAACACCACAATTACATTGATGTTTTTGTATTAACCAAGTTTAGCTTTTTAAAGAAATAACCTGGCATAATTTTATAAAAACAGTATTGTTTAACGAGCTGTTTAATTTTTTAAGATTACTTGCTCAAAACTTACACATATAACCAACTTACACAAACCTTTTTATTATTTACTTAAACCATTTTAATTACTTAATCATATAGACTCTGTTATCGAGAAACACATTTTCCCTCTATTAAATCTATATCTAGAAACTTTTAGTTTCTCTTTTCCATCTGTGAACCTCTTTCTCTTTTCCAAATGTTCACATTTTGAAACAATACTTATAGATTTCTGAATTTAAGCAGATTATTTTGTAGACATCAACATTTTATTAGGGCCTGTTTGTACACCTAGAAAACTTATAGGCCTAATTCTAAAGACATCTTTATTTTTATCTGTTTACCCAATTTGAATTGAACCATTTGAATCACGTGAATCCAAGATATTTATATCAATTTTTAAATATTTTATGAGCGCTCCTCATCTGTCAATTGTCATATCACTGCATGATATATGGACATACACACATACAGACATACCAACATACAACACGTAACACAAGTGTAACACATAACACAATAGTGAAGGCCTTGTAGCTTTTTCAGGTGAAATATCCATTGCAATGTTTAAAAACTCCACAGTTGATCAAAAATAGAACTTATCAGAAAACATTAACCCATCTGCAGGATCAAGATCATGAGCTCAAAAAATAAAAAATACAGAATCTAAGAAAAAGCAAGAGTGCCAAAAAAGATGACTGGCCAGTAATTAGTAAATACCATATAATGTACTCTTTGTTTGGATCTAGTTTGAGTTCAGGTAAAAAGACACTTTTACTCCTTTTTATCTGTCTCCTGCTGAGTGCTGCAGGCTTCTTTTATTTGCATATCAACTTAAGTCCTGGCTGAGGACTTGAAAACTGTAAAGGCTGGAGTTCTGAGCAGAAACCTCATGCCTAAGGCATTTTAGCTATAAGTCATAATTTCCAGGTTTGAATGTTGAAAATTATGATGCAAGTTTAAGATGCAATTCTCAAAATTTTATATCTTTATGTTTTTCTACACTAGAAAATCTTGAGTCCCTTAGCCTCACCACAAAAAACTGAAAATATGATCATTTTTTGATAATATTAAAGCCACCATCATAAGAAGTTTCTCTAGGATCATTAAGCCACTTTCTTTGTTCTGAAGTTTCTAAAGTAGTAGTAAGCTACATTAAATTTCTTGAAAAAAATTTTAAAAACAACCCCAGACTACCATTTGTATCCCAAATTAAGCTTTAAAAATTTCCAAGACTGTTGCTAATTAATGTCATTTCACTAAGCCAGACCAACGTTTTAATTTAGCACGTTTTTTAAAAAATCTTACACATTGAAGGGAACAGATATCATATCATAATTTATTATCTTTGCCCAAGTTAATGCACTGGTATAAATAGTGAAATTTTCTCAGGCTACCTAGTTCAAAATTAAAACTCTTTAATTAGTTTTTTATCCGAAGTATTTAAGTTTTCTAGCATCAGCTATCTTAAATCAAACTAAACTCTTGTTTAAACCCAACTTTTATCTGTAAGATAGTGCAATGCTTTAGAAACCCATTCAGATACCAGATTGTTACAATTAAAAATATCATCTTTTAAATACAATTTCAGCCAAGATCATCCCCAAGAAACAATCTAAAATATCAACATATTACTGCATTCATGGTCCCTTTTGTTAAGTAAACAGAGGTGGAGCAATCCTTAAAGTGCAGGTAAGGAATAAGGGAGTTCCCCACAGCAAAATGGCTCTGGCACCTGCTGAAAGTCCCTTAGCCTCACCATTTACTTACAGGATTAGTCCTTCTGGTGGTTTGACCCCAGGCACCAGGCATATTCTATATCTCCCACCTTTTCAGTAGTCAGGTTCCAAAAAATTCATCCTCTGCTTGCAATTGTTTTGAGTGCTAGGCTTCCCCAAGAGGGCAGAGTGTGGTTCATTGAAAGTCCCCACTGGTGTGTCAAAATTTATGACTGAAGGTTTGGTTCCCATCCCCAAAGCCAATTAATAACAATTTAATAATGAGGATAGGGTTTTGAGAAAAGTTTAAGCGAGATATCAATGTTCTTAGACCCCAGGCATTTCCTTCTGCAGTGGGCGTGCTCAAGCCAACTATGGGAAGAAAAGAAATCACTGCTTCCCTAATCTCGCTTAACAAAGAGAAGAAAAGTTTATCAAAGTTCTTTAAAACACAGCAAAGAGAGGTGTAAAACATGAGAACAGAAAAGCTGGCGGTTCTATTGACTTTTGGTCCCTCACAGAAGAAGCTTTAGGTTAAATTTTAGCTAAAGTTATTTCCACACATCTAAGGCAGGTTGGAACTCGGGACTCTGCATCGGTCCAAACAATGCCATCACATTTAACAGAAACACAGACAAAAAGACACACAAAGACCATCATGCAGCTCCCGTTTGTTCACAACCCCAAGATCAACAATCTTGTGACTCAGGGAGAATGGAGGGAAGAGGGGGAGGAGCAGAAGGTTTGAGTTATAGGATTGTGGGCAAAGGGGTCAGATTGGAGGCAGCGACCAGGAAAGGCTTCAGGGACAGAGGCATGGAATGGCTTTGTCCCATAATGAGAGTTACTCAAACAGAGACAAGGACAAAACAAACGTAACACAAACACGGGCACACAGTTAACGTTTAACACGAGTTCAGAAGTAAAGATTAGAACCCAGTAACTGGCATAATCTGATGAGTTACACCACAAAGACAGACAGTGAATTCAACCTGAGAGAAAAAAGTAGCCAGCAAGACCTGATGGGTTTGCAACAGAGTCACTTAATGAGGGCTCATCAGTCCCTCCTCACCTAATGAGGGCACTTCCGTATCTCCTCACCTAATGAGATCACATCTGTCGCTCCCCGAGTCCTTCAAGGTGTCCGTTGCAAGAACGTGGCCGGTGGCTTTAGGACACGTTTGTCCACCACTGCCAGGGGGAACTTACACGCTCTGCTGGCAGCCACTCTGCCAACCCAAACCGAAAACCGAAAAACCAAACCTGAACAAAAAGCTCTGAGCGATCACAAGGAAAAATGGAAAGAGGCGCCTTTCTTACCCTCAGAGGGGTCCGTTGGGATCTCCTTGTTCGGTGCTGCAGGATTCCCTGCCAACTCACCAAAATTAAGGGTTCAGCGAATGTCGGAGGAAGAGACCACCAAGAGACCGCGGATCATGCAACAGCAAAAAGCATTTATTGAGTTCCAATCCATCATGCTGGGGCTCCGTGCTCACTCAAGAAGGGAGAGCAGCCCAGAGCCACAAGCAGGAGTTGAGCAGTGCTTAAGTACACTTTTTGGGGAGGGCGGGACTTTACATACATCACAGTCTCTTTTAAAAAATCATCATACACCACGGGAAAATCAAACAACAATTCCAAAGATGATTAGCTCATTCTTTGGTGGGAACAGGTATGGCAGGAGTGATAGGTCAGTTCTAAAGTGGGGTACACATTGAAACTGATTGGTTTAGGCCCTGTGATGCCTATGTGCCAGGCCACAAAGGGTACTAGGTTATTAAACAATCAGGCAGTCAGGGGAAAATTTACTGGGCAGTCCGGGAATTGTCCTACAAGCTACAGGAATTTCAGGTTTTGTGTATAGCATAGGAACGTAACAATACCTGGTCCTTTACATTTTAACTCAGACCTTGCAGCTTAGAAACTTTGCAACACCCAGTCTTTTAAACTTTAAATTTTACACATTAATTTCAATTTCTTTTACACTTACAGATTACTTCTGGTTCACAACAAGGGTGTCAAAGCCACCCTGACTTTAGGCAAATGAGGGGCAAGGGAGCTTATTTTGGACACTGTTTTTGGCTGTGCCCCTCATGGCAACCTCCAGCCAGATGTCATGATGAGTGTCTTTATGGAAGATGAGTGCCATGTAGGAGTCTTGTGGTTTTAATTGTGGTCATTTGTGTGGCGGTTGAAAGAGATGACTGGGTCCACATGGGCTTGAACTCTGCTGTGATTCCTCTTAGAGACTGAGTTCTGGAACTGACCTCAGAAAAGTATTGCCATGAATTGTGTTGGGATAACAGGAGGCCACGCATGAGCATCGCCCTTGGAAACTGAGATATAGGCCCAGGATGGCTTTCCACAGAGCACTGAGATTCTCAGCCAGGATATCACATTATTTTTTTTGGAATGACTTGGCAGCCATAGTTGAGAGTCAAAACACACATGAACCTCACATTCAAGACCTCAATGGGCCTGGCTTCATGTGACCTTTTGGCCACTCTTTGGGAAGCCTTGCCTTAAAGAGTTCTGCAGAGCTTTTATTGAAATCAGCTTCCTCACCATGTAATGGTTCCTGAATGAATTGATACCCACAGTGCCTCCAACTTCATCCTTGAAAAATGGCTAGATAAATACCATGAATTTTTTTGAAATTTTCATGACCAGGTGGCCCTGGAGAACCTTTGGATGTTCTATTGCTGATCATGAGTGTACCAGACAATGCCTTGATTGACTGGGTTTCATGAAAATGTTGTAGAACAGAGATGCTAGTGAGTTGGAGCCTCCTGAGTAGTGGGTGTAGAGCAGTGGACTATAGGTTTGTGAATAAATACCTGTGGTTTTACCACGTAGATCTGCCATTGGCTTCAAAAGACTTGTGACTGACATGGTGCAGGCCAGAGATCCTTATATGTATAGGCATCTTGTTATATTGAGAGGTTTGAGGGCAATGTTCAGAATCCGGTTGCTATAGTCAAGGGGGAAAGCTATGAGGGATAGACCCCTGTTTTGAACATTCTCCTGGAGACCCTGACCAACCACACGTGACAGAACTCCCTCCAGCACTGTGTCCTTGTTGAACTACTTGTATTTCATTAAGCCAATACCAAACTCCCAGTGCCACAGTAAGAAATACCACGAAAATGGAGGATGATGACCAAATGGTTTCACAGACCACAAGGGGAGACACTTAACTACCAGTGACCACAGTTTACCTACAAAGGGAGAATTCAGAACTCCTTCCTCATGTTCATTAGAAAATAAGGAACCATTTTCTCCAGGTCACATAGATGCAGATCCAGATTTGATGGTGTCACTACAAAAGAAGCTAAATCTTCTGACAACTACATATATTTCATGTGCCCAACCTCAGAGGAAGTTTCTCAAGAAGTCTTTAGGCCAGCAGAGCTCCATGTTTGTGCAGTTTTTAACCTCTCCCTTACTTTTGGAAACTGTTCTAACACATCGAATGTTGTGAACTCCTGAGCATTTTCAGTTCCACATATGTAATCACAGGTTTTCGAACTCCTCACCACTAATTGGGTCTCACTTGGAGTGAAGTTAATGTCAAGGAATTGTTCTGGATGAGAGTGGCAAGATTTTTGTGTAGCACATACTTGCATACACATTAGATTCATTTTCCTGTTTTCCATTTTAAATACTGATCCCTGACACTAACACATACCCGACTAGAATCTGAAAACTAATCCTAATATGATGGATAAAAAGAAACCTAACCGAAAAGAAATACAGGCCTTCCATAGGAGGCATGGTGTATACTTTGATTTTCCTTCTGCTTAATCAAGGGTATGTGTTATAAATCTTGTCAAATTTTCTTTGTAATATTTCTCCATGAGATATATATATATATTTTTTTCTCAAAACATGAAACATATGTGTATTATTAAACACTCCCTAAATTCATTCATGTTCCTGTATGTGGATTTATTATCAACTTTTCACAAGATTATTCTCAGAAATATTCAACCACCTGAAATACATATTTCTTTCCTAGTACTGAAAACTAACTTCAATGAATGGTGCTTACAAATCCTAATATTTCTACAGTAACTGACCCAGTTTAACATCAATGCAAGTAGATTCCTATGGGACATGATGTGTATTTTGAAGTTCATTTTTATTCAACACTGGCACATTACTATTTCTTCAGTTTATGGAAATCATAGGATATATCTTACATCCACAAGTACACAAATTTATAGACATTTGGCTCAATTTCAATCACTTTCTCCTTGAGAACACATATATTACTCCATGTTTCTTTATGGTCTATTCACTAGACTTCTTTCTAAACACATTATTTTCGATTCCATAATCATTTTTGAAGCAAAACTCACACTCTTCATGATAAACCGTAACCCTAATATTATCATTAGATATATAACTGGTTGGAATGAATGTATGTATATCAATATAAGATTTGCTATATATTTTCAGATATCAATTCAATCCATTATTTAAAGTTGGAAATAGTTATATAATTTATTCACAATATTGTCTATTCATGCATCATCTCTAGATTCATCAACACAGGTTACGACAATTTGTATCCTCAGTACTAATTTATAAGTTTTCAAAATTTTGCTCCCCAAAATGGTGGAAGAAATACTCATGTCACCTGATGTACATATACATTTTATCACAGTAATATAATGGACACAGTATTGATAAATAAGAATGATACCCTTTTACTTAAATATGTTTATTTGATTTTCACTGTAAGATGTTAATTCTGGAAGACTTGAGAATTAAGAAAGATTTTGTCTATATTATTTCAAACAGGCTAATCAAAGTACTTTTAAATATATATATATATATATATATATATATATATATATATATATATAACATGTAATACATATGCATGAATATAGATAATATGTATAATTAATGTATTGTAATATATCTATGAGGTGATTATAATTTTTAAATTTTCTCAAGAAAAAAGAATGACTATAAAAAACTGTCTTAAATGTAAATTTCATAGCATACTACTGTTTGTAATGACATGAGAGAAAAATACATATGGAGGGATAATGAAAAAGGAAGAGAAAGAAGGAAGAAAATGAGGAAAAAAGTGAGAAAAGAAGAGGGAGAGGAGTGTTTGATGATAAGATAAAAGTGGAGGGGCTGGGTTTGTGGCTCAGTGGTATCATGCTTGTCTACCATTTGTGAGGCACTGGGTTATATTCTCAGCACCAGATACAAATAAATAAAATGAAGGTCTATCACAAACTGAAAAAATAAAAAATAAAAAACTAGAAATATTACCATAATTCCAAGGTTTTATGAATGTTAAATAAAAAAATGTTATATAGCCTTATGTAATTTCTACACTCCCCAAAGTAGTCATTTAATGTTAGATAATTAATGCTATAACTGAAAATCCATTGCTCTTCCCTCTACCTTCTGTGGCATGCTAATGCTAAAATAAATTGTATTATAACACCAAAAAAAATTCTAATATTTCTACAGTAACTGACCCAGTTTAACATCAATGCAAGAATATTCCTATGGGATATAATGTGTATTTTGACGTTCATTTTTATTCAACACTGGTATATTACTATTTCTCCAGTTTATGCACATAATAGGATGCATATTTCATCCACAATTTAGATAATTTATACGCATTTTTTTACTTTCAATCACTTCCTGCTACAGAACACATGTATTCCTCCATGTTTCTTGACTGCTCTTTTCATGAGACTTTTTTCCAAACACATTATTTTCGATTTCCATTATCACTTTTGAAGCAAAACTCACACACCCGTCATGATAAACCATAACCCTAATATTACCATTACATGTATAAGTGGTGGGAAAGAATGATTGTATATCAATATAAGATTTCTTACTTAGTTAAAGGTATCCATTCAATCCATTATTTAAAGTGGAACCAGTTATATTATTTGGTCACAGTATGGTCTATTCATGCATTACCTCTATATTGATAGACACAGGGTACACCTCTTTGTACACCCAATACTAATTTATACGTCTTCAAAATATTGCTCCCAGAAATGGTGGAAGAAATACTCATGTCAACTGATTCTACATATGCATGTTATCATAGTAATATTCAGGACACAAAATGCAAAAGTCACACGTATGTTTGTACCAAAGCCTAAAAGGGAACTGAACATGGATTACTAAAAACATCCATGTCCAGGTTGCCTAATGCTCTCAAATGTCAATCCTATTGGTGACTACATATTTGTTTCTTCCTAAGATTATATATTCAATCTCAAAACTTTTGAAAATGTCTATTTTTTTTACTCACTTTATACTTTGCCTGATTTCCTAATGTCTCTATTGATATCTGCTTTCCTACATATTTTCCCCAGTTCAACATTGTGACTGACCCTTCAAATGTGCTGACATTGACATTCACTCTCTAACCGAAACCCTATTGCTAATGAACTTTGGTCCAAATCCTATACTCACTCTTCTTCCAAAGCATACTGACTATCTTCCTGATTCTATCGACTATCCCTTTTTGATTAGATGTTCTCTTCTACATTCAATCATCTAAGGTACAATGTCATATGCCATTGTTTATCGATTTATCTGAGATATGTATGCAGAACGTAATTCAATGCTATGTATCCCAATCAATTTCCCAATGCACTTCTGAGCTTCAAATCTTACTTAGATTTCTGTTTTTATACTTATATTTCACCTATATATCCATGTTAAGTAAAATGAATATTTTTGGATCTGTAGATGATATATATTTCATCATGAATTTTCTACTCACCTGATATACATATATATTTATCTCAGTAATATTCCAGACACAAAATACAAGGGTCACACTTATGATTGTACCAAAGCCTAAATTGAATGTGACCATGTATTACTAACATCATCCATGTCCTTGTTCCCTAACACTCTCAAATATCATTGCTATTGGTGACTACATATTTGTTTCTTCCTAACATTATATATTCAACCTCAACCCTGTTAAAAATGTATTTTCCTATCACACACTTTGAACTTTGCCTGATTTCCTAATGTCTCTATTGATAAATGCTTTCCTACACCTTTTCTCCAGTTCATCATTGTGAATGACTCTTCACATGTGCTGACATTGACATTCACTCTCTCACTGAATCCCTATTGCTAAAGAACTTTTGGTCCAAATGCTTTACTCAGTCTTCTTTTGAAACCTACCAACTATCTTCCTTATCCTACCAACTATCCCAGTTTGAGTGGATGTTCTCTTCTATATTCAATGATCCAATGTACAAGGTCCTATTACCATGATTATCTATTTAACTGAAACATCTGTGCAGAATGTAATTCAAAGCTATGTATACCAATCAAGTGCCCAATGACCTTCTGGGCTTCCAATCGTTCCTAGATTTCTGTTTTCATACTTATATTTCACCTCTATAGTCTTATAAATATAGCAGGTTCCCAATAACATTATTCATACAGCAGAACAATTCCTAACCCAAATCGAACATGTTATTAACCCTAACCATACACTGTTCCCTCAATCTAACTTTACAGAAGAGCAGGGAAAGAGTTGGTCTTACAATACAGGAATTTAGGGGATCTTCCACCTGCTGAGAACCTCAAACGTCCATGCAGAAATGATGCCTGTAGAAGATGTAGGCAGCTATGAAAGACCTGAGAGAGTAAGAGTCACCTTCCATGGCCAACGACCTGGTCAGGATGAAGGGATGTGTCTGAATCTGCCTCTCTCTTCTTAGTGTAGAGAAGATGGACCAAAACAGGCCAGTGTGGAGAGCTGTTCTGGAGTGCCTATGGATGATATACCATTCTAACTTGTGAAAGTGTCACAGGAAGTAGGGGAAGCCTCCATCTAATGGGGCCTTTTGAAGCAACTATTAGGACAATGTGTTTGCCAAGGCAGTGACCTCATTCAGTTCCTGAAGGAAGTGACCTCACGTCATTTCCTTGGTGTTCGAAATCTCTGAACATGTGGTCCAGGAAGCCAGGCACCCAGAGCCAGTCCCAGTCCCAGTCCCAGTGATCTCACTTGTTTGGATTTACCAAGGACAGAGTCAGTCTTTCTTGGTACCTACTGATGTGAGGATGGCCAAATGCGAGTAAAGCTCTGAAGAGGGCCCTTTCCTGAGAAACCAGGTTGTGGCTCACCGCTGGCTCCTGTCAACATCACAGAGTTGGACAAGGAGAACAGATCTGAGACAGAACAGGCCATTTCATGGAAACATAGTATGGCCCACCAGTCAGAGGACACTCCGGATAGTCACAGACCTACTTGGGGGAAGGAGGTGCATTTGTGGGTGTGGATGTGGGTTTGTGGTTTTGTCTCATGTTCTGAGAATAGGTAAGAAAGGCAGTTTGTTTGGTTTGGAGTTAATTGATTCTAGTAAGTCGTTTGAAAAGGCAAGTGTTTCTGGGTCTGTGTATCCCACTGTGTCCGTGGTTGTAGACATTAGAAAAGAGAATGCTTCAATGGATGTGTCCTGTCTAGTAGAAAGCTTCCCCGGATTCATACTTCCCATTTATGAATGGACTGTGGCTTGCATTATCGATGGGCAACCCCTGATATCTTCCTAAGTTCCTGTTTTCTTTCTGATTTCTGGCCACTTTCCAGAATAGGCTCATGGTTTTGTGTCCAAGATGTGTACCACCACCAAGCTCTGTGACATGGACATGTACTGGATAGCTGAAGGGAATGGCAAGCATCTCAGAAAACTTAGATATCAGTGTGATCAGGAAAGTCTCAGTGGAGAAATACTGCTTTGGTACCTATTGTTCTGTTGCCCTCAATGTCAGGAAGCTTTTTGCCTCTGGCCACCCCTTTGGGAAGCCTAAAGAAAACAGTTTTCAAATGGAAATCAATGGGGATCACCTGTGACTCTTTGCTTAATTGCATTGGAAAGGGATATGTCTGAATCAGGCTCTAGGTCCTGTGTTAGGCTTTGGCTTAGATTCTCAGCACATGATGGATGTAAAGAAAATCCCATGTTTGCATCCAAAACTAAATTGGCCAAAAGAGCAGTCATTATGGAAGAAGTCTCTCGCCTTCCCCTGTAAGGTTCCTTACCTCCTTCAAGTGAGAATAGGAACCTTTGGATCAAATGAGTTCTTCAAAGCCCTTTAGAGGCTATCCCATAGGTGCTTGGGTTTTCTCCAGAATCCAAATCACATAAAGAATCTATACCTGACAGTCAGTAGGCCTCAAAATGATGGAGCAAAGCAATATTAACAGCAGGCCTATTTGCTCACTCCTGGTTCCCCGGACGAATGTCCAGGCCACCCTGACTTTAGGCAAATGAGGGGCAATGGAGGTTATTTTGGACACTGTCTTGGGCTGTGCCCCTCATGGAAACCTCAAGCCAGAGGTAATGATGAGTGTCCATATGGAAGAAGATGAGGGCCATGTGGGAGTGTTTTGGTTTTAATTGTGGTCATGTGTGGGCGTTGGAAGGGATGACTGGGTCCACCTTGGCTTGAACTCTGTTGTGATTCCCCTTAGAGACTGAGTTGTGGACCTCACCTCAGAGAAGTATTGCCATGAATGGTGTTGGGATTTTAGGAAGATTCACATGAGAGTCACCCTTGGAAAATGAGATCTAGGCCCAGGGTGGCTGTTCACAGAGCACTGGGAATCTCAGCCAGGTTACCACATGATTTTATTCTGAAAGACTTGGCAGCCATATATGAGAGTCAAAACACACATGGATGTCACAATGTAGATCCTAATGGGCCTGGATTCATGTGATCATTTGGCCACTGTTTGGGAAGCCTTGCCTGTGAGACTTCTCCAGAGATTTCACTGAAATGAGCTTCCTAACCATGTAATAGTTCCAGAATGAAATGAAACACACAGTGCCTCCAACTTCAACCTTGAAAAATGGCTAGATAAATACCAAGAAATTTTGAAACTTCCCATGACCAGGTGGCACTGGAGAATCTTTGGATATCCTGTGGCTGATCAGAGATTACAAGACAGTGCTTTGATTTACTGGTTTTCATGAAAATGGTTCAGAACAGAGATACCAGGAAGTTGGAGCCTGCTGAGGAGTGGGCCTACAGCAGTGGTGGGCAGGTGTGTAATAAAACAATTGTGGTGGGGCCATGTGGATCTTCCATTGGCTTCCAAATGGCTTGTGACTGACATGGTGCAGCCAGCAGACCCTTGTATGTAAAGGCATCTTGTCATATGGACAGGATTCAGGGCAATGTTTAGAATCAGGTTGCTATGGTCAAGAAGGAAAGTCATGTGGGATATAAGCCTGGTTGGTGCATTCTCCTGCAGACCCTGACCTACCAAAAGTGACTGAACTCACTCACGCACCGGGTAACTGTTGAATTCTTTGTATATCATGAAGCAAATACCAAAATCCCAGTGCAGCAGCAAGAAACACCACGTAAAGTGGAGGATGACCAAATGGCCTCACAGTCCACATGTGGATACACTTATCCCCCAGTTGCCACAGTTTACCTACAAAAGAGAATTCAGCACTGCTGCCACATATTCAGTGGAAAATAAGAAACCATGTCCTCCAGTTAACATAGATGCAGACACAGCTTTGATTGTCTCACTACAATGGAAGCTAAATCTCCCGACAACAACATATATTTCAAGTGCCCAAACTCAGAGTCAGTTTCTCAAGAAGGATTTAGGGAACCAGAGCTCCATGTTTGTGGACTGTTTTCCCTGTCCCTTACTTTTGAAATCTCCTCTACCGTCTTCAAGGTTGTGAACTCCTGAGCACATTCCATCCCAGATATTTATTCACAGATTTTCTAACTCTTCTCCTCTAATTGTGCCTTAGTCTCGGTGATTGTAATGTCAAGGCATCCCTTTCTCTGTAGCCTATTCAGCACATATATTTTTACATGCAATTATAGAATCTTACCTGATACCACACGTACATTCTTGTGAGGTGACTGACTTGGCAGATACAAATTGTAAGAGATCACTCCTCCTAAACGCTGTTGGAACTGAAAATTCAATCTCTGAGTGAGCTTCCTTGTTGAACAACATTATACATAAATCTATATTCAATAAAATAAATATATTTGGATCTGTAGATGACATATATTTCATGGTGAATTTCAATTGGAATATATTATGCTATTTTTAATGTCTGTGTGTTTGTGTATGTATATATATATATATATATATATATATATATATATATATATATACACACTCTCCAGATTTTTCAAAATATGAAATATATATCTTGTTATACACTCCCTAAACTCATTCATATTCAAGTATGTATATTTATAATCAAAATTTCACAAGAGTATTCTCAAAATTATTCATTCACCTGAAATACATATTTGTTTCCTAGTACTGAAAACTATCTTCAGTGAATGGTGCATACAAATCCTAATATTTCCACAGTAACTGAACCAGTTTAACATCAATGCAAGTAGATTCCTATGGGACATGTTGTGCATTTTGACATTTATTTTATTCAACACTGGTACATTACTATTTCTTCAGTTTATGCTCATCATAGCAAATATATTTCATCCAAAACTTTGCAAATTTATAGGCACTTTGTTCACTTTCAATCACTTTATTCTACAGAACACGTGTGTTCCTCCATGTTTTTGATGGGTCTTTTCATGAGACTTCTCTCCAAACACATTATTTTCGATTTCCATGATCACTTTTGAAGCAAAACTCAAAGACACTTCGTGATAAACCATAACCCTAATATTACCATTAGATCTATTGCTGGTTGGAATGAATGATGGTATATCGATATAAGATTTCTTATATATTTTCAGATATGAATTCAATCTATTATTTAAAGTGGGACCAGTTATATTATTTATTCACAATGTGGTCTATTCATGCACTATCTCTATATTCATAGACACAGTGTATACCTCTTTATACCACCAATACTAATTTATAGGACTTCAAAATATTGCTCCCAGAAATGCTGGAAGAAATACTCATGTCACACCATCTACATATACATTTTATCACAGTAATATTCTGGACACAAAATGCAAAGGTCACACTTATGATTGTACCAAAGCCTAAAAGGAAAGTGAACAGGGATTACTAAAAACATCCATGTCCACATTACCTAATACTCTCAAATGTCAATCCTATTGGTGACTACATATTTGTTTCTTCCTAAGATTATATAGTCAAACTCAACCCTGTTCAAAATGTCTAATCCTATCACTCACTTTATACTTTCCCTGATTTTGTAATGTCTCTGTTATTATCTGATTTCCTACATATTTTCCAAAGTTCATCGTTGTGACTGAATCTTCATATGTGCTGACATTTACCTTCACCCTCTAACAGAAACCCTATTGCTAAAGAAGTTTTTTTTTTCCAAATCCTATACTCACTCTCCTTCCAAAACCTACCAACTATCTTCCTAATCTTACCTACTATCCCATTTTGACTCGATGTTCTCTTCCACATTCAATCATCCAATGTACAAGGTCCTATGCCATTGTATATGGATTTATCTGAGACATCTGTGCAGAAAGTAAGTCAACACTAAGTATCCCAATGAAGGGCCCAATGCCCTTCAGGGCTTCAAATCTTAGATTTCTGTTTTCATACATATATTTCACCTACATATTCTTATAAATATTGTAGGTTCCCAATAACATTATTCATCCAGCAGAATAGTTCCTAACACAGATTGAACATGTTATTAACCCTAACCATACACTCTTCCCTCAATCTAACTTTACAGAAGAGCAGGGACAGAGTTGGTCTTACAAGACAGAGATTAAGGGATCTTTCACCTGCTGAGAACCTCAAAGGTCATTAAAGAAATGATCCCTGGAGAAGATGTAGGCAGCTATTAAGGACCTCAGAGAGCAAAAGTCATCTTCCATGGCAAACAACCTGGTCAGGATGAAGGGTTGTGTCGGAATCAGCCTCTCTCTTCTTAATGTAAAGAAGATGCAGCAAACCAGGCCTGTGTGGAGAGCTGTTCCTGGGTGCCTATGGTTGTATACCATTCTAACTTGTGAAAATGTCAGAGTAAGTAGGTGCAGCCTCCATCTCATGGGACCCTTGGAAGCAACTGTTAGGACAAAGTGGTTGCCAAGGTAGGGACCTCATTTAGTTCCTGAAGGAAGTGACCTCACCTCACTTCCTTGGTGATGGCATTCTCTGAACTTGGGATCCAGGTAGCCAGGCATCCAGAGCCAGTCCCAGTTCCAGTCCCAGTGGTCAAAATTTTTCGGATTTACCAAAGACAGAGTCAGTCTTTCTTGGTACCTACTTATGTGAGGATGGCCAAATGCCAGGAAGGTCTGAAGAGGGGCCTTTCCTGAGAAAGCAGATAGTGGCTCACCACTGGCTCCTTACAGCTTCACAAAGTTTGCCACAGAGACTAGATCTGAGACAGGACAGCCCATTATGAGGGAATTTATTATGGCCCACTATCAAATGACACTCCATATTGTCACAGACGTACTTGGGGGTCTGTGTGGGTGTGGGTGTGGGTATTTGTTTGTGGTTTTGTCTCATGTTCTGAGAATAGGTAAGAAAGTCGGTTTGTTTGGTTTGGTGGGAACCGATTCTAGTAAGTCGTTTGACAAGGCTAGTCTTTCTATGTCTGTGTATCCCACTGTGTCCATGGTTGTAGACAATAGAAAAGAGAATGCATAAATACATGTGTCCTTTCTAGTAGAAATCTTCCCAGCATTCATTCTGCCCAATTTATGAATGGTCTGCGGCTTGCCTAATGGATGGGCAACACCTAAAATCTTCTTAAGTTCCTGTTCTCTACCTGAATTATGGGCAATCTCCAGAATACGCTCATGGTATTGTGTCCAAGATATGTACCACCTCCACGCTCTGTG